>NW_009970725.1:4937578-4952618 GCF_000747805.2 Chaetura pelagica
GGTGCCGGCGGTAGGTGCGAGGCAGCCACTCGCGTCCGAGTTCGCATCGGTGTATCTGGGTTACACCGCTCCTTGCCCCCTCGCCGCGTGTGCCCGGAGAGCTGGGTGAAGCCCTGCTTGTTTGGTTGTGCCCGGAGAGCTGGGTGAAGCCCTGCTTGTTTGGTTGTGCCCGGAGAGCTGGGTGAAGCCCTGCTTGTTTGGTTGTGCCCGGAGAGCTGGGTGAAGCCCTGCTCGCTGCCTGCCCCCGAGAAGGGTCCCCGCAGGTCTCCAGTTACAACGTGGAAGGGCATTTTGAGCACGGGAGACCCAGTGTTGTCACGAAGCGGTGCTGCACCAGGGCCAAATAAGAAAGGCTATTAAATACCCAAGCGGGTTAGATCCCAGCTGTTACATTTCACTAGAAAAAGCCAAGAACCTGTAAAAAGAGGAGTAGCGTAAGAAGCCTTTCCAGCTTCCAGATAACTTTTTATTACTGCTCACCTGCATGCGGTTTCCAAGTCTGCAGCTTTTTTGTTTACTCCAGGAAATAAGAAATGAGCCTGACAGAACAGCTGTGACAGCAGCATTTTACCTTTCCTAGATACGTGTCTTGGAAAGTAACGCGTCGGCACAGGGAAAAGAGGAAACGTGGGGATTGTTTTTTATAAAGGGTGCAGGCAGCTGCTTTTATAACGGTGTGCACAGAGTGGTAGCTCCGTGACAACTGTCCGACTCTCCCTTCTCTAAGGGAATGCAGAAGACAACTTGCAAATCAGGAAAAATTTCCATGCTTTTAAATTTGTTAGCTGATTAATTAATCTGCTTACACGACGTGATACAGCAGTTCTCTTACCAAGTTTTGTATCGATTTCAAAAGTTAAAAATGAGCACAGGCATCGTCTTCTGGTACTCCCCGGAGTGCGAGTCAAGACCAGGGTTGGTTTATTACTTAACTGCAGTTCCCATAATCTAGTGATGATTCAAGCCAGGGCTTTTTTGACTTTGTCCTTTGATTATGCAGTACTTTTCCCATTCCTTGTAGTGCTTGCTTAGAGCTGGCGCTCAGGAGCAGGTTAAAGAAAAGCTTCTTTGCCTTTTTGACTGCAGCTGGCTGTTTTACATACTGTTTCATGTGTATGGTCCTGTGAGAATGTAGAAGCTGCTATGTTAAGGAGTTCCTTATGGTAATACCTTCTGTCACTAGGAACAGCTAAGATGGCCTCCAGCCACTGCACTTAAGGCTGTCAATTTACTTGAGATTTCTGGCAGTGGTTCAGGCTTTAACAGGATGTATCTATTGATGACTTAGTAATTTCCCTCTCTGTGTTATGCTTCCCAGTCTCCCTGCTCCTTCTCTCTTGCTTCCTTGGAAAGGACCTGAAAGAGCTTTGTGGGTAGAGAAAGTTTATGGGTTTTGAATCAAGGAGGTTTGGGGTTTTTTTGGTCATATGTCAGACCTGGTGATGGGAATATCCTATAATTATCAGGAAGGTGAAGATGGTACGGATTTTCTCCAAAGGCTTGTTTGTCCTGTGTGCTGCACTTAAAGCATGTGCACAGGCAAGTGGATGTAAACAGACCTGAGCTCTTTTGCCCATGCCCTGAGATGGCCAGACGTGAGACAGCTGTTGGTGTAGGTGTCCTGTGAGTCATGGTTCAACCCCCCCACAAAACCCTGCTGGGAGGGGGGCTTGGATATAGCACTGTGCTAAGGGCTTGGGGTTGGAGCTGGTTGGGGTTTGGCCAGTTCAGCATGAAGGCAGAGGCTCTTAAGTCTGCTTTTTACCTACTCTTATGAACATACCTTTTACCTTCTGGGAGTACAGATGGCAGACAAATCAATATTTTATAAAGAAGGCAGACACTGTGGTCTTGGTGGTATGAAGAGAACACTCTATTTCCTAAGGAGGTCATCTTGCAATAAAAGAAAGCAGCGATCAATCAGGGCATAGCCTGCTAAGGGAGGAAAGCTGGGAAGGTGCAATGTTTGTGGGAATGACTGGAGCACCTGCTGTCCAGGGATGTTTGCGTTGCATCCCTGTCCTGGCAAAACTGACAAGTGGAGCTCTATCGGAGAGTTTCTTGATGCAATACAGAGTAAAATAGAGTCCAATTCAGATGTGTGTCATCCAATGCTCAGGAAATTTAAGGGCACCTCTGTTAACAAAGTAGGGACTTGTGCTGGTTTTATCAGGATGCAGCTCTTGTCTCCTCCACACCCCTGCAACTGCAGCCTGCAGATACTCATTGGCATGTCAGGATTCAGTTGCACAGAAATGGCCTCATCTCTTTTGTAGATGCTGAATTCCACTCCTCATCAGTGGAAGCTGCATGTGTTTCTTGCTGTTGGAAGTGAAACCACCTGTAGATGTCTGTCTTCAGTCACCTTTTGATTTCTTGATTGGCTTCTGTCTGTGGTAGCGAGTTTTTTTTCTAGGCTAGTTGTTTCAGAAGATGCCAGCTTTACTGTGTTGTTTTTGCATTCCTTAGTGGAGTTTGGGAGTTGGTGAATAATGTTCTTAGATGATACCCACATAAAATCTCCAGTTTTTCACTGTTTGTCCAGCTTCAGCCCTTTCAATTTGAAGAGGAAGAGTGGATATGATTAATGCATTTTTATTCTTTGAGTTTGAATGTAAGCTCCTGGAAAAATGCCCTCAAGTAGTTCAGTTTGATTTCTTGACAAGATGAAGTTATGAAATATTTATGCACACCAATTTTGGCCCTCTGCTAAGAAAGGAGGGCTTTTCTTTATGGTATGAGAAGAAGAAGGAATTAGAGGAGGTAGTCTGTTGTTACATCAAGATTTAATTGGAAGTAGTTAGGTATCAGTGCCTACCTTATCCATCTAGAAGTGATAAATATGTCCACTTATGTTTTTTCAGATGAAATTTCAAGATTGTGTTTTAGCTGTGTTCCAGGTTGTGCTTTTGGAAGCTGTTAAGTCATAAGCCAAGTTTTGATTGTTTTAATCTGTTCATGTGTTTTTGTATTTTGCTAGTGAATATTGTTATATTAATCGAACAAGTAGACTGGAGGGGGGGGAAGCTGTCACTCTTGAGAGGAAGCAAATATTTTTTTTTCTAAGGGTTTTTTTTCCTACTTAAATAAAGGCTTAAATATTTCTAGGGGATAGCTCAAATACAAACCTGTTAAAAGAGTGCTAAACACCGAACCGAAGAGAATGAATGGACTGTCTCACGCTGTGGAATTCACTGAGTGGGCCGTTTCAGTTGAAAAGAAGCAAGACTGGAAGAGCAAGAGAGGAGTGAGCTTTGTCCTGGTTTTTGTTGTGTTTTTTTTCTGTTCCAGTCCCCCGTGCCCCCCCCTGCCCTGCCCCTGATCTGCCTTGTCAGAGCTGACTCCCACCCCAGGGACACCCAGAAGTTTGTGGGTGGGTGCAGTGGGAAAAAATATTTCGCTCTGGGAACCGGCAGCAGAAAGAGATTTTATCGGAGTGTGGTTGTTGGAACAGGGCAAAAGGTGAGCGTCGCTGGTCTCCCAGAAAACAGGGATGTGTGTGAGGCTTGGGTTGGCTGCCTGTGGACCTGTTGGTGGAAAAAGCTAAATGTGAAGCTGTGGCTGTATCTTGTTGCTGATGCTGAAATGATGATGTGTGTGATTGTCGCAGGGCTTTACATTTCTGGTAATTGTTTTCCTAAGGATGAATTTGGAGGGTAAAAGAGAAATGCTATCAAGGTTAAGATCTGGAAAAGAACTGCCTTGCATGGAGCTGAACTTCAGGCCAAGCTTTTTCTGTTTGTGTGTGGTTGGTTGGTTGGTTGGTTTTTGTAAGCTCACTGCTCCCTTTGGACTCAAGAGCTTGTCATTCTTTTTCTTAGTGGAACTCCCCTTCCCCCAGCCACCAAAAGTGAAGAGCAGCCTTTCACACACAGCTTGAGTATGAACTGGAAGAGTTCACAAAAATTCACAGCTTGTGTACAAAGACTAACGTTTCAGTGATTGAGAGGGCATGTGGTCCTTTGATTTTGTTTTGGGTTCTTTGAAAACGGATTTCTACATGGTCTCAGGAACAGATGTTATGGAAACTGGTGCTCTTTGGAGCAAACATTGTGGCACTTGTCCTCAACTCATAGAAAAGTGATTTGCTGCTGTACATAGTGGAGAAACCACTTCTCTGGGAGGGAGACTGTGGATTGCTGTAAGCCACTGAGACTCAAAAGGAAATTTCTCTGTGTTGTAAATGTGTGGTTGCTGTAAGATGACAATTAGTGGCTATAAAGAAAGGAAAAATCTATAAAATAACAAATTTAAAGGGTGATTTCTTCTTTCCTACCCCTGAGTGAACTCTTTGTGAATATTAGGAGTGGGTGAATAGTGAGTTCATGCTGCTATTGCTCCTGGAGATGAAGAAAATTTATTTACTTGTTTATTTTATTTCAGTTTCTTTTTTCTTTTCTGTTCCAATACTTTCCGTGGTGACAACCATCTACCACAGTCGCGTTCAGGAGAGTATTGTTCCCTGCAGCACGCTACTGTAGGTCTTATTCAGGTTCCAAATACTTGGAAAGTGAGCACCCTCACAGCTTATCAAAGAACATCATACTCAGTAGAACGGTGTGGCCGTGTACATAAGGAAAATTTTGCATTGCGTCACTCTACCAGTGCAGGTTATCTGTGCAGCTGAACAATACTGTGAAACTACAAAGAGACTTATTCTTTTAGGGCCTGAATGGTGCTCTGCATGCTTTGTCTTGAATGAGCTCCCTCTTTCCAGAAGCTAGTGCAGGGTGTTTCAGTAGTTTGCTACTGAATAAACCTTTAACAGGAATCGTGGGGGTAGGGCAAAGCTTTTGAGGGGACCAAGAAAGAAGTTTCATATATGCTCAGACTCTGGGCAATGGCCATGATCTGATTTCCCATTCTGGGTGTGGCTGTTACGTACTGCAGGTGATGGTTTTCATATACTGGGCAGACAGAAATGTCTCTGATTTGAAGGCAAAATTTCTCAAGATATGCTGTATCCACATGGCTAGATTTCTTTTTTTCTTATGAGCTGAGCAGCTTTGAAAGTCTCAAGTGTTTATACTGTGTGTTCTGCCATTAAAGTATAATCTCAGAAACATCTCCTCCTTGCTTCCTCTTCTTTCATCCTTTACCTTGTGGTCTGCTGTTTCCATCAAGACAATTGCCATTAATGACTGCTCCTGGGGCCTTGTTTTGTTTTGTTGTTTTTTCTTCTATTTTCCTCTGCTTGGCAGGGATGTGTTCCAGAAACATTTTAGTGAAAAAGCTTTTAATACATTTAAAATCTGCAGCTACCGAATGGTGTCTGTGAAGATTATAGTGCCCTTGTGGAGATGGAAGCCAGCAAATTGGCAACACCTATCCCCAGGAGTACCACAGGTTTCCAATGAGGCAGATAAAGAGTTCAGCAGCATACTTGTTTTACACCTAAGTCGATTATTTATTTGAGCTGCTTTCATGTTTGGCCATGATTCAATGTACAATAGTGTATACTGTGTGTTATTTAACCAGTAGGGCTTTTGCACTACCCTTGGTGGTGTGGTAGAGCTGCTAAGATGCAAAGTGGTTGCCTTGGTCTTATTTCCTACATATTTAATAAATGTTCATATTCTTTTCTGTCATACAGGATATGAAACTTACACCTCTTTCTTTCAGTTTCTGAAGCCTTTGTGTATAAACCTAGACAAACTCTTCCTGAATAATTATGGTATAGACTCATAGAACAGTTTGGGTTGGAAGGGGCCTTTAAGGGTCATCTAGTCCAACCCCTTGCAGTGAGCAGAGACTTTTTCAACTAGACCAGGTTGCCCAGAGTACCATCCAACCTGACCTTGAATGTTTCCAGGGATGGGGCATCTACCATCTCTCTGGGCAACCTTTGCCGGTGTCTCACCACCCTCACAGTAAAGAATTTCTTCCTGGTATCCAAACTGAATCTACCCTCTTTTGGTTTAAAACTACTACCTCTTGTGCTTTTGCGACAGGCCCTGCTAAAAAGTTTGTTCCTATCTTTCTTATAGTGTCCTTTCAAGTATTGAAAGGCTGCAATAACATGTCCCCGAAGCCTTCTTTTTTCGAGGCTGAACAACCCCAGCTCTCTCAGTGTTATTTCATAGCAGAGGTGCTCCAGCCTTCTGATCATTTTCATGACCCTCCTCTGGTCTTGTTCCAAAAGCTACATGTTGTTCTTGGGGACCTCAGGATTGAACACAGTACTGCAGGAGGGGTCTCACAAGAGCAGAGGGAAGGAATCACCTCCCTCACCTCCTGGTCATACTTCCTCTCCTTCAGCCCAGCGTATGGTTGGCTTTCTGGGCTGTGAACACACATTGTGAGCTCATGTTCAGCTTTTCATCCACCAGTACCCCCAGGCCCTTCTCTGCAGGGCAGGTCTCAGTCCCATCGTTCCCCCAGCCTGTATTGATCCTGGCAGTTGCCTCAACCTAGGTGCAGGACCTTGACCTTTTTGAATGCCATGCAATTCACATGGGCCCATTTCTTGATCCTGTCTAGTTCCATCTGGATGGCATACCGTCCCTCATGTATTAGAAGGTGAAGAACCGTCATTATTTCCTTAATTGGAGTTCAGCCATGGATTTCAAGTTATAGGACTTGAAGTCCTAGAGGAAGCTTAGTGCCTTGGCTTTTGTTTTTCTTCTTGTTTGATTTTTGGTTTTGGTTGTTGTTTGGTTTTTTTCCATTTAAACTACACAAAGCTTTCAGATGAGGCACAAGATATACATAAAGGAATTAAGATGTCCTGAACAGTTAGTAAAACCCTTAATCTTAAAACATGTGGTGTAATGAATCACGTGCTGCTGTTGTAAGAATAGGTAGTAAGGAATGGTACAAGTCTAGCATAGGAAAGAAGGGTTTTGTTGTTTTATGCTTTGTCTGTCAGTGCTGTTCTGGGACTAGGTGTTCCTGGCTTCAGTTACTATATGGATTGGCACTCCCTGTATTAGCCCAGCAAAGGCACTCCAGGGAGTGTGCCAAGATGAAGTGCTGGAGGATATTGGACAATGTGGTCTGGTGCTTCAGGATTTGATGGAAGTTGTGGGAAGAGCTACAGCATGTTCCAGTCATTCCAGTGGTGGTTTGTCAGCAACGAAGGGCATGGGTGTTGCTTCATTTCCTTTTGGCATTAGGAGTAACAAGTTGGTTGGATTAGGGAAGCTTAAGTTTCTCCCCTATAGGAAAATATTCATCATCATCATAATGTGGATTGCATATGACTCAAAACCAACCTTCATAAAACCCAGTCAGCCAATATTTCAAGTCTGAAATTTTTGCTTTTAATAGTGCTTCCCTTTGGAAAGAGTTCTATGTAGCATTTGTGGTCTGTGATTTTCATACCATTTATAGTATAAAAAGCTTGCAGAGCTAACTTCACTGCACCTTCACCTGTAAGCCAAATCTGCTACTCTGAAGACCTAGAAGAGAAAATGTAAAATTGAGGTGCATAAGCAGACTGGAGTGTGTGTCTGATGATTGTGGCCCTGTCTGCTTTGCAGTATGTGGTGGTGGGCATGTCAGCCTAACACTGCTAATACCACAGCTTTGCCAGAGCACCTGCACACTTGGCTGAGACATTGCATCAGCAAGAAGAGCTGCTCTCTCTCCACAGCTCCTGAGCTCCTGTGCTGCTGCATGATATATGGCACCATCAGGCACGTTGCTGCACACTGGGGAGTAGAAATGTCTTCCTAGGGGCGGGGAAGGTTTAAAATCCAGCATGCTCATCTCATACTTTGCTTTGGTTTTTGGTTTGTGCAAAGGAGTGATTGGAAGCTTGGCCTTCAAAAAGAGATTGGTGGAGTGTTGGGGTGGTGTAGGGGGGGAAGGAGATAACTGTTTAGCTTGTACAAGACGTTAATACCAACAGCTACTGCAGTGGCTAACTTTAAGTGGGAGAAATGACTACAGAGGTGTAAGGGAGGTTGCAGTTGGAGAGCAAGAATTGCCAAATTCACAAGCTAAGTCTGTTGTGTGTGGGAAGATGCTCCTGAGCCTGCAAAATGCACACCAAGTATCTGGATCAAGCCACTATGCAGACCTGACGTGACCAGCAAGAGATGCTGAAGCTGTGGGTTCAGGGGGCTCAGGGAGTCTTATGCCAGGGGCCTCAGCATGTGCATGCCCAGCAAGAGCTGGTGTGTGCTCAGCAGAGGAGTGGATGGTGATTTCACTAGGATAAGTAGCAAATCTTTTGGCAGGGATGGTCACTTGAAGCTTCCTGGAGGTGGTAACTTAGAAGAAGATGCAAAATTGAAAAGTGCCTTTTCTATTTGACTTTTTCTTTTCTGCTATTATAACTGATGCAAGTTGTCATCACAGAAAACTTGGACTTGTGCATATTTCTTTAGCCTGGGAGGGTGTCACTGAGCTCCTAAAGAGAACCAAGATATGAATAAGGTCTTGGAGGCTGGAAGATGCCTGAGAGCTTAACTGGAGTTGCCAGTTCATCCCGGAGTTGCCTTATGCCAGGGCTGGGCTTTAGTGACTCAAATGTAAATATTGCATAAAACACAACATGCTGCCATAGTATGTGTGAAACAAGCAGGGGAAACCTTTCTGGCAAAGTGGTGGTGGCAGGGAAGCTGAGGAGTTTCTCCTTACAGTCAGAGCTGGGGGAGTGGGAAGAAAAGCTACAGAAGGGACTAAAAGCCCCCTTTGACAGGCTGGTGTGTGCCTTGTGCTGCTCTGCTCACTCTCTATATGTGTTTGTGACAAAATTTATGTCTGGCATGGGTGAGGATGTCACTTAGTGGGTGGCAGGTTTCCAGAGAAGGGCTGGGGGCAGTGCAGGGGTGTGCATCCTCCAAAGGCAATGTGTTGGAGGTGAGGCTGCACAGGGACGTGGTTCTCCTGTGCAAGAGGGATATAGGCTAATTGGGGAGGGTTTAGAGATTAACCATCCTAAACTGCTTATTTACTCTGTCATAGAATCATAGAATGATAAGGATTGGAAGGGACCTCTGGACATCATCGAATCCAAACCCCTTCCAAAGCAGGATTACCTAGGGCAGGTCACACAGAAATACATCCGGATGGGTTTTGTCCTGAAGAGAGAGACTGTGTCCACGGCTCACCTGAGGGTACGAGTGGAAGAAGGTCCCCGTGTGTACACCAAGCAGTCATTTCAGAATTATGCCCACTGGCCCTATCCAAGTATCTTCCCCCTCGTTGTGCTGCTGAGGGCTGAAGTGAGCTGGGTTGCAGGATTGAAACAGAGCAGGCTGGCAGCTGGGTTTGCAAGAGTCATACAGTCTAAATACTCAGTTACTAAATTACTTCCAGGAACTATTTCAAAGTAATCCACAAATGCGTAGAACCCCCTCCCACGTGTTTTGTTTTTCTGTTTGCAGCTTTTCTTGTTGCTGTTCCAACTGGCAGTTTTTCTTATTTGGCCCAGTAAAAGCAAGCACTGACTATTCTTGTTACTTCCTGGCACCTTACCACTTTAGAGATGAAAGAGGGAAGACTGGGGCAGGAAGACAAAAGAAACGTTTTATCTAAGTCAGAGCTGGGGGAGTGGGAAGAAAAGCTACAGAAGGGACTAAAAGCCCCCTTTGACAGGCTGGTGTGTGCCTTGTGCTGCTCTGCTCACTCTCTATATGTGTTTGTGACAAAATTTATGTCTGGCATGGGTGAGGATGTCACTTAGTGGGTGGCAGGTTTCCAGAGAAGGGCTGGGGGCAGTGCAGGGGTGTGCATCCTCCAAAGGCAACGTGTTGGAGGTGAGGCTGCACAGGGACGTGGTTCTCCTGTGCAAGAGGGATATAGGCTAATTGGGGAGGGTTTAGAGATTAACCATCCTAAACTGCTTATTTACTCTGTCATAGAATCATAGAATGATAAGGATTGGAAGGGACCTCTGGACATCATCGAATCCAAACCCCTTCCAAAGCAGGATTACCTAGGGCAGGTCACACAGAAATACATCCGGATGGGTTTTGTCCTGAAGAGAGAGACTGTGTCCACGGCTCACCTGAGGGTACGAGTGGAAGAAGGTCCCTGTGTGTACACCAAGCAGTCATTTCAGAATTATGCCCACTGGCCCTATCCAAGTATCTTCCCCCTCGTTGTGCTGCTGAGGGCTGAAGTGAGCTGGGTTGCAGGATTGAAACAGAGCAGGCTGGCAGCTGGGTTTGCAAGAGTCATACAGTCTAAATACTCAGTTACTAAATTACTTCCAGGAACTATTTCAAAGTAATCCACAAATGCGTAGAACCCCCTCCCACGTGTTTTGTTTTTCTGTTTGCAGCTTTTCTTGTTGCTGTTCCAACTGGCAGTTTTTCTTATTTGGCCCAGTAAAAGCAAGCACTGACTATTCTTGTTACTTCCTGGCACCTTACCACTTTAGAGATGAAAGAGGGAAGACTGGGGCAGGAAGACAAAAGAAACGTTTTATCTAAGGGGGAGAAATGGCATGTGTGTGCAGATCTTTTCTTCATGTCCAGCTTTCCTCTTGCATCTTTCAGTAAGTCCCTTTGGGGCACAGCTGGATTCAAGGAGACTTTGCCTCCAGTCTTTGTCATTCAGTCCTTCCTCCAAGCTACTGTCCTGCACTTGTGGGCTTCCAGTAGATGTTGCAAGTTATCTGCGGTTGTTTCTAAGGTTGCTGTAAGGTGAAACACCCAGTATTTTTTAGCAGTAGCAAAATGGACCAGTGCAAGGAGCTGCTTCTGGTTTTCTGTTATCCTTTCTTGCCTTCAGATAGGATAGTCCTTCCTTTTACCTCTTCCAGCATTATTGGCACATTGCTGTTGTCTTCTTGTCCTGTCCTCCAGCTTCTTACAGCTCCTGCACATACTCTTGCTTCTCAGTCCCTCCATGCTGTTATCTTTTCCCTCCATTCCCTCTTCCCTCAACTTGGAGGGAATTGGGGTATTTCTTGGGCCAGACAGCAGCATGATGTTTGGCTGTGTGTGTACCAGGAGTGATAGCTGTGTATTTGCTAGCAAAGGTGAAGAAGCAAGCAGGGGAAATTATTTCAGGCACTTCTACAGACTTCTAAGTTTCTGGTCACTGAGACCAGAAGTTGGAACTGCAACTCGTTGCTGTTGGAAGGAGACAGGTGTTCTGGGCTTCACTGCAGAGGGGTGGTTTATATCAGCAGAGATAACATGGGATGTCCCTCTGTGGAGTCTTATGCTTTGCTGCTGACATGCTGTTTGGTTTAACTTCCGTAAAGGGAGTTTTGCTGGCAGGACCAAAGTGTGAATCAGTAGGCTTTGCATGTCATGCTTCCTTTTATCAGCCAGAACTGACTGCTTGCTTGACTTACAGAAAGTGAGTGGAGATGCTGTTGATTTGTAAGAACAGTAGTAATCCTTGTCTATTTGTTACACGATATGATTAGATGGAAGGAGAATCCTGTGTATATATATCCTTGTTGGAAGACTGGTTTCCAAAATATTAAGTTATTCCTGCTTCTTTCTTAGCATTTTTGTTCAGGCTCTGTTGATGAAAAGTTCACAATGCCCCTTTTTCTCTTTGAAAGGGGCCATAACCACACACATGGGGTAATATCTAAGATCTTTTCAGAGTTGTCCTTATGTAAATTAATTGTGGTCAGGCTTTTTTCCTGTCTTTGTCTCCAAATGTGAAACCGCACTGTACTACTCATAGCAGGAGAATATAGAAAGCACTGGTGTGTACGTGGCTCAGAGAGATGATAGGGTTCCATAAGAAAATACAAAATGTGACTAGTTGTACATGTGTGTTACTGCAGTCGCTAAACCCAGGATGTGGCAGGAGGCAAACAGCAAAACTGCAGCACCATCGCAGCTGAATGTCGGACAAGCTGGAGGAAAAGATCATTGCTGTTTCATGTTTTATAGGTTACATTATCAAATATCATTTGGGTTCCTGTCAGTATGTAACAAAATATATCTGTGATCAAGTGGCTGGTGGGCAAAGATAGATGTGTCCTCAAGGGGAAAGTGAGGCATGATGGGCTTTTCTTCACTCCCCATTCTGTGTGCTGCTCACCAAAAGCAGAAGCTTTCCTTTTCACAGGAGGGTTTTGTTTTGTTTTTTTTCCCCCTTCTTAAAATAATAAAATTATTAAAAAGGGATGTTATTTGCTTATCCCTTCTGTTTTGTTCAAAATAAAGCCATTCTTTTTATACCTTACAGTTCAAGTGTCGATTTTGCTGAAATGGTGGAAATAAACTGCATTCAAGACTGTTCTTGATCAGAGAAGAGTTGGGTGTTTTGATTGCATTCCTCTTTGGTAGTATTCCCACATTGCTCAGATACTCTTTCTGTACCAGGATGTAACCAGACCAACCAGCTGCCTAATTACAGCTGAACATCCAAAGTTTCTGTGCGTGTGTATGGTCAGCCCATGTCTGAACAGGCATTGCCCTTTTATTAGCGATATTTGAATTTTTCCAGGTTGAGCAGAAGGGGTAGAATGGACAAAGCTAAAATGCAAAGGCAACAGCAGCCCTGACAGGCGGGTACCATGTGTGCACGATCAATTAGTTCCTGTGCAGTCTCTGAGGGCACCAGAATATGGGCCAGGCCACTGGGCAAGCAGCCAAGTGGCAACTCGACTTCAGAGCAGAGCTGAACTTTTGCTTGCTTCCAGCTGTTTTTATTCTATCCTTACCCAGGCCGGGGGGGTGGGGGAGAATCAGAGGCAAATTAAAGTGCAGTGATGAGTTATTTCAAAGCCAAAGAAAACTATGTTTGAGCAGCTCCTGGATTTTGGCTACTTTATTTTTAATTGGGAGTTTGTCCAAGATGCCCCAGGTTCAAACAGAAATCACTGCTGAGCAACACAAAGCAGCACAGTGTCTCTTTAGGACTTGGGATATATAATGAGAGGACTGAGTGTGTTTACTTGGATACTATTTTAAAGTACCATCTAATTATAAATAACTGACAATGAGAGATCCCCAGCTCTCCTGCTGTTCTCAGGAAAGGTCTGAATGAATAGGCCGCTTTTCTGTCTGCCAGGGCCATCTAGAATCCAGCTCTATGCCTTAAATCCATGAGGTTGGTAGGGTTAAAATTGTCTTCATCAGCATCCTGAATCTGGGGAGTTTTAGCCAGACTTCCAGACTATCAACCATCACACGTGGGGAAAGATGACTTCTGCAGCAGCTAAGGTGTGCAGCTGCCTTCAGTTTTACTGAATAGAGCAACTGTTGTATATCTCTGCTTGGAAATAAATAGGAAGCCAGTGAACTATGTAGTGCAATGCTAAATGGTGACCTCCTACCTCTAAGTACTAAGCTTCTCAAACTAGGTACATGGTGCTAAGCAGACAATTGGAAGGGTATCCTCCAGTGGACTTCACAGTATTTATAGATGCGTCTGAGCAGGAGCTTTCTAGCATGAGGAATGCTTATGTCTAATGAAAGAAAACTTCATCTTTCCTAATGAAGTATTGGAGGCACTGATTTTGATGGTGTAAGGCTGCACAGAAATCTCATTACTGCTGTGTTTTGCTTTTGGTCAGGTAGTGATGTCATTCTCTTTATTCATACCTATCAGGCTGCTTATGAAAGCTACTCTTTGGATTCCTCATTTCCAGACCTGGTGCCTTGATTGCAAAAGAGAAAAAAATACTTTATTATTTTTTTTTTTTTGCCTCAGACTTTGTCCATGAGAATTCAAAATTGGAAATAACCTAAAAGTAAGAGGAACATGAAAATTCTTTTCTCTCCCTCTCTGTGGTACTAAACTAGGCTAGAGCCCTTCTTATATGCAATACAACGTTATTTAACCTCCTCCTCAGTATTTGTAACGTGACCATTTTAAGTGTAGTTAAACTTGGCATGTTCTGCTCTTATTCTTAACACTCCAGATTTGTGATCTTAGGTGACTTCAAAACCAGAAAACTTTCTTCCTTAAGAATCTCAGTTTTCAATTAATTGAGTTATTCCAATATATATATATTTTTTAATATCCTTCAAACATAAGATACCATGATAAGTAGTTGGTATTATTCAACATGTTGTAGGATATCAAAGTAGTTTAAAGGATTGGTGGGACTTTCTGGGGTGCTTTGTAAGTAACCATGGTGATTGACTGTTCTGTTGGATCAATCTTAAAGCTAAATCTGTTGTGAGGATACAGCAAATCTGCAGTTACATCTGGTGATGCACAGCATTAATAAGATGAGTAATTATGATAGCAGCAGAAAGTTATTGTGTTTTGGAATGCAAATGTTAAGATGTTGTTGTACTGAGTGTTTTTTTCCCCTGTGTGGGGGTGGAGAGCAGTCTGTGTTGAAAGATATGTTTTGGCTTGTTTGGCTTAAGTTCATAAAAAGTAGGGTTTCTCATTCTGGGTTGTTTATTCTGAATGCTTGAAACAAACACAAACAAAGCTCAATGAAATATGTGTTTTTATTATTTTTTTTTCCCCTTCTAGTTTTCTTACAAACACAAAGAAAGCAAGATGCTAAGGTTCAAACTGTGAGATAGCTGAAGTCAGCAGAGCATTTACCATCAGTGGCAGTGGCACCAGAATTCTGCTTAGTGTTTATTTAAAATATTTGTGCTCCTCTTCCCTGCAGTAGGTCAGACAGGTTTTTTTTAAGACTCGCTGAGATGCTGTCTGTGTATTCACAGCTAGAGAAATCTTGTCTTGGAACAAACTGGATTTTTCAGTGGATTAATCTGTCCCATTGCCTTGTAACAAGATTATGGTTTATGCTGATTTGTTGCAACAGTACTGGTATATCCAGTCATTCTAATAGCAAAATGCTAATCCTGAAAAATAAATCTGTCTTCTTGCTGGCAAACATAAAAAGAATAGGGGGATGGGAGTCTCTGCTCTCTCATTGGGTGTATTAGTGGGTGATAGCTTGTGTTCAGCCTCAGTTGGATTCAAGCTATTTGATTGTATCAAGCTTTTGCAGAGGAATTTGAAATGGCAGAAGTAAAGCCTTATCTCGTTTCTCTTGGTTGTGAAATACTTAATGGTCACCCAGAGCAAAGTCTGATCACAGTAGTGTGAGGGTGAAGGATTACATCAGGGCACAAAGCAGCGCCAGTAGGGATGTTAGGCAGCCTGAGGGTGATGCTGTCCTTACCCCTTCCCTGCTGAA
>NW_009970725.1:4952734-4962381 GCF_000747805.2 Chaetura pelagica
CTGAACAGGTAGGGTCAGTGAAGCAAGCTGGATGACCTGTTATTCAGACATGACTGAAAATTGTTATGGCATGGCCAGCTGTAGCCAACAACAGGTGTTTCATCCCAGGAAGAACACGTACAGTGGGCAGAGGCTTAATCTTGGAGAAACCATTTCTTGGGTAGCTGCACCTTGCTCAGCCCTTCCTGAAGCTGTGAGAAGATTCAGTGTCTCCCTCCACCACCCAAGGCTGAGACAAGTGTAATTGCTGGTAACAGACCTTCCTGCAGATAACCAGTTTTGGGCAGCCAAGTGTTTCAGTCTGGGCTGGATGGGGTTGTAAGATTCTGCTGAGTGTTTCCTACATGGCCTCTGCAGTGAAATACCAAAGAGGCAGTCCAGAACTCTTGGTGAGTTTATGAGACACAAACTAAGCTGACTTTGGTGACTGGGTTCTCCTGTGGCTCCAATAAAATGATTTAAAAAAAAAAAAATAATAATAATAATTATTTTTTTAAAAAACTCATTTGTAATACAAAAATCAACTCTGAAGACCCAACTGGTTGAATCTTAATATGAGAGATAACACATAAGATTTTCAACTAATCTTGCCTGATCTTCCTTGCTTTAGTTGCAACTTTTTCCCATTTCCTGCTTTTGGCAAAGGAAGGAAGAATGTAAGTTATCTTAAAATAAATATGATTTTATGACTTCCCTTTATGCTGTCAGGGGAAGCCTTTCATCCACTGAAAGATGTGGAGTCTATGCAGTTGATGGAAGGTCAGGTCAATATTACTTTAGATTTCTTTGGAGAGAGGGGTGTTTGATTGCAGTTTGAATTGTGACAGAAAGAATGGTAGATCCAGATAATGGGAACCAGCACGAATGAATGTGCTGAAGGATTAGAGTGATTAAATGGATGCATGTATTTAAAACTGCTTGGGAAATTGAGAAGGAAGAAGGGAAACTTAAAAGTGAGATTGATTGTCAACTGTCCTAGATATAACTACAATTTTTATTGCACATCTTTGTATTGTGAGCTCAAAAGGTCATGTAGCTGGGGACAGAGCCTTCTGCTCTCATCTTTTCCACTATGTTCAGGCACAGTCAGTCAGATGAGACCACTGTCAGGCTTTCCTAATGAATCTGCCCACTTTAAATTAAAAATTTAGCACACCTACATTTCATGGCCCTGAGATGTTTAAATTTTAATGTGGTTTGGTTTGTTGTTTTTCTCCATCTTGCTCCTAGAAACTACAATATTTACCTGTTTAATTCACTGACAGTCCGTATTTAGACTTTGCATGATATACCCCCATGCAAGTTGTTTTGCTTTCCTGTAAACAAAGAAGTTTGTCTGATCAACTAGATACTTCGGGGTTTTTATCAACCTTTTTTTGTGCCTATATGGAATGACAAAGTGGAAAGGCTTTCAAAGCAGGTTTTTCTTTGATGGTATGCAGTAGTAGTGTTTTCTACGATTACATGCTCTCTTTACATCTCTCTCATTAGGCATTCTATGCAAGAGAAATCCTACCAAGCATCTGTTCACTCATAGTGACAAAAAACCATGAAATTTTCAGTTGTCGTAGATATAATGTTGATTAATGTTATTACAAGATTCTTCATGTAACAAATTATTTGTGGGGTTTTCTTTCCTTTGTTAAGGAATCTTACAAGGATGAGATTTTGAAATTTTTTTTCCTGTACAAATTCCATGTGCTACTTCAAACAGGAAAATTTAGACAGTGTTCTCCTCCCAACAGACTTTTTCCTCTGACCTACATCATGGCCCTTTGCAAGTTTTCTTTTTGCAGAAGAAATAGCATGGCAGGCCGAACAGCTCATTGACATTTGACTCAGAAACCAAGTATGGTGCCAAAGCTTAAGCAAGCAAACCACCCTAATTTAATATTTATTAGTCTTTGACATTCATTGAGGTATGTCTCCATAGATAAATACCCAACAGATAGTCCAGAGTATGATGCAGCATGCAGAAAACAAAAGGTTTGACTTCTTCCTCCACCCTACCTCAGTGTTCAGATAGCAGGTATTTGTCACGAGGAGAGGTTGCATGACCATGTCACCAAGTGACAATAAAAGTAAAACAAATGAATTGTCCTAATTTAAATACTCAGACTTGACAAGAACTTAGTGTTTCTTCCCCCAGAAGGTAAATCCCAAATTCAGCATTATAAGAGAAGAAAGCTTTAAATGTTAGTAGAATGATCCGTAGGAGGGGAGACACCTGTTCTGCCATTGAGATGTTGCTGTGGTAGTAACCACTGAGTTCAGATGAACGATGCAATGTTGATGGCATTGTGGTAGATGGGCAGTCAGATGGAAGCTGTCTCGTGCACTGTTGCAGTTTCAGTCTGCCTGAAACAGCAAAGCCATTAGGTGACTTCAGATGAAGTCCACGCTTCTACAGATGACAACACTGCATTTGATTAACAAATAATATAGTAGGTTCATCTTGTTCATCTTGAGTTGTCACATACTACTTTTCTTCCTCCTTCTCAGCTTGTATTGAAACCAGAGGAGGTTATTTAGGAGCACACATTCTTGTGAAAGAATTCGTTCTGCTCTCTGAATTCATACTCCAAAAAATAGATGCTAAGCCTCAAAGACACTGGAAAATTAACTACTTAGTATTCTTTTCCAGTAGCCTATTGCCCATACTAACAGTATGACTTCTTTTATATATGTTTTTCAAATAAATGGTATTCTAACTAATATAAAAACAACATACTCAGTGCACTGCTTTTAGAACACTAGCAATGCTTCCATGTGTGTCTGCATCTAACAATGCTAAATTGAATTTATCAGTGAAAAATATTTGTGACAGAGCCTGATGTACACCTTGATCTTTTTTTGGCTTTTGTATGGAACGAGGACTTGCTGTCTGCTGGGCTTTTTTTTGTGGACGATTATGCCCAGGCTTTTGTCATCTTGTATTTCAGATCAGAAGCCCAAATAACTGACTGGCTGAACAAGAAGCAAACTGTTGGGAGCTCTTTGAAGATTTTGTGAAGGATGAGCCCACCAGTGAAAGGAAACACAGATTCCCAGATGAGACAGGCTCTGAGTTATGACTCATTTAATTATTTTTTAAGGCAAAAGGATGCTGTGGAACCCAGGCTGGTTTTAACACCTGGCAATAACCACAGAACCTACCTCGGAAAGGCTGCAGGTATCTATGATGCTCATAGACCCTCATTGTCAAGAAGGCTGAAACCAGTGTGCAGGATGCCCACGGTTCATAGGTGCTTACTGTGCACAGCTGGTGTTTCTGACTCCTCCACCATCTCTCTGGATGTGCTGTCTTATCAGTGTTGGGCCCATGGCTCCCCACTTTTAGAAGGAGGACTCCTGAGCTTTTGTGCTGAGAGGAGACCTTGCCTTAGTCTTTTACCTGTTCTGAATCTTCCAATAAGATGAAAATAAATTACATTTTTCTTAAGGTGTTACCTGCGTGGGAACTATGTGACTACTGAAAGTTTACAGAAATACAAGTTGGCCTTTCCAAAAAGAAGACAGCTTTTATTAGTTGACTGGTGTGCAGTGTTTTAGATTCCTTTTTTTGGAGTGGAAAAGCAGTGCTGGCATTTACATATGTGCTAGCAGTGTGACCTCTCTCTGACCTGAAACATGAAGTCCATAATACAGTCTTTTTCTTTTTTTTTTAAACTATAGATTATAACTTAGTTTCATTCTGGCTAGGACTGTGCTTTTTTTTTTCATGATGTGGTAGGATAATGTTAAGGTGCATCTTAATGCATGGCTTGCTTGGTCCTGAGCCAGGGAAAGTTCAGTCAAGCTGTGTGCCCAGTGAAGAAGATACCATGTTAAGTAAGGCTCCTCAGTGAAATGATAGCATGATAAATAAGTAAGAACCTCACCTCTCTCTCTTTGCTGGCTTCTAATAGTTCTGCTTTCTCTTAGCTTCCAGTTGTTCCAAAATAGCCTTGGTTGCTTCATAGCTATTTCACAGCAGACATGCTCACCTAACCAGACAAATACTGCTTTTTGCAGTTCCATGAATTAACTCTTTATTCCTAGCAGTGTTAGTGCAAGCTCGAGTGAGGTTAAAGTTGAAGTTACTCCTTTATATAGGTAGCTGGCTGGACACCGACTGAAATGATTTTTAATGTTGCTGAGGTTTTCTTTTTAATGATGTGTTCTGCAATTGTGGGACATTAGATGGAATAATTAAACTTCCCACCCACTTCACTGACCAAGACAGGCTAGGTGATGCCATACAATGAAGTGCATCTGTTACCTGCATGCAGATGATATTCATATTTAATGAAAACACATGGCCCAAAGTCTGCTGTTTCACTGGCATCTTCACCAACAATTTCACAAAAGCCATTTTAAGTTTCTTGTGAGCTCCTAGCTCTTTCCTTTGAGCCTTTTTGTTCCAGAAAGAGCAAATTTTGCAGACTTGAACTTCTGCGCAAGGGGCAGCATTAAGCTCACTTTACAGTCTTCTATGATGAATGAGATGAGAGGAATGTCTCCGTAACAGTCTTCCTGGCGGGAGGAGATGGTATCTAGTTCATCTGCTGCATGTAAATGGTATCTGTTACATTGCTGGAACCTTGCATGCGATGACTTCTCTTTCTCTGAATTGCTAGTTACCTACTATTTTAATGTCCCCAGACGCAAAGCTTATGCTTTAAGGCAGTGATGCAAACTCTTAGCCAAGATGACAAAATGTGTGGCATTACAAAGTGTTTATATTCCTGTAGATCGCTGCTTATTTTTAGCAGTGTAGTTTCTGTGAGTGAATGAGTCATGTTGGCCTGCACATTTTGCAGTGACTTGAATGTTAGTTTCTCAATACTAGGAGAAGAACCTTAAAAGTTTTGGTTTTTTTAACATTTGTTTCATTATTTTTTCTTTAGTGGTTCGTGTTGAAAAGTCATTGCTGTCTTTGGCAAACCCAAATACATGGAACCTGCATGAATTTTCTTTTATGAACTCCAGTGGGCCAATCTTTAAATGTTGATACAGGAGGAAGTAAAGAGGAGGTAGGAGTGTTCAGACCCTGCAACATTGGAGTGGTCTTCAGTTCTACTCCTGAGGCTTTACCCAGACTTTTGGAAATTGTGGAATGCTAAACTAAGTAAAAGTGTACATCTTTAGAAAGTAAGTGTTGGCAGCAACCTGCAGGGTGGTCATTAATTGCTTCAAAAGAAATGAGATGACTTCTGTGCTGCAGCTTTGCTACATGTAAACTCAGTCCCTGTGCATAGCAACTTCTGTTTTCTCACCTGGTTTCTTAAAAACTGCAAGTGAGAACAGAAAATCTCTGAACTTGTAGGTCAAGGTATCCTGCTCCCAGTCTCACTACAGTTGTTAACTGTTAATTTTTGATTGGAGTGTTTACAGTGACAGAGCCAAGATTTGCTAAATGTGGACAATCCAGTTTTGGAACTGGAAAGAATTATCAGAGAAGTATTGGCATTTAATATAGGTGGTATTTAATAAGCAAGGGAATCTTGATTAAGCAATCATCTTTTTTTTTTTTTAACTGTATCAACATATGATCAATTTTCCTTTTATGGTCAGCCTTCCCTCTGCAGTTGTCCTACAACAAGGGTGGGCTTCACATATTTGTAGTTTTTAGGGATTGTATGGAAATGGCTCATGTCATTAAAAAATGGTAATACAACTTATGTGCCATGAACACATGAATAGCTGTTGATGTTCTTCAGTGGTGCATGATGAAGTAGCCCCAGTGCTGGTTATGGTCACAGTGCTTCCTACAGAGGATAACTTGTGTAGGAACATACTGGCTAACTTTTCAGTTCAGAGGTGTGAGGCCTTTATTGTCAGGCAAAGATGGGTGTTGACTATTTAGGATTTAGGCGCTGCTAGCAAATGATGGGTTTCTTACTCTCGGGCATTATTATTAATAAACTTGACTCATATTTTGGAAAGAGGTTAGCAACTTGGGAAGGAGTGGGGAATTGCATGGGATACTTCATTGCTTCTTTGTTTTTTTTTATTGGGGGGGAAAAAAACAACTCAAGTGTTTGCCTGTAGGTTCTTTGTAGTGGTTTAATTATATTGCAGACATGTGGGGTGGGGAGGAGAGGATGAGAAGATAGAGCTAATCCATATTTGATCAAGAGACAAAACTCTTACAAAGATGAGTGGCCTGAGTTCTCTGTTTTCTCATGGAGTCTGGTTTTTGTGTAAGCAGGCAGCGTAGGAGTATGTTGAATAGGTGAGATCTGAGTTGCATAGCTGGTGAATGTGAGCACTGCTGGGTTCTCTCCCACATATTTAAAATGTGATAAATGAAAGGCTTGCATAACGTGTGCTACTGAGACAGGAGAAAAAAAATCACGTTGGATGTGTGTGGGTCTTTTGCCAGGTACAGTTGACTGGGAAAAGCATAAAGAGCTGAGTCTGGGCTGTGATTGGGTGGGGAATGGAGTCGTGTAGCTTGGGTAAGAGGTGTCTCCTGCGTGAAAGGTTGTCCTCTCCAGGAGACAGTGAGGAAATCTTGGCAGGGGGGAGGAACAGACTAGAAAAAAATGGAAGAAAGAAGAGAGTGTGTATTGCCATATTCAGTTGTCCTCAGTCATGTTTGTGTCTTCCTTGTATTTCTTCCTATACTGTGGAGACCATCATTAACCAGGTGTTTTTGCAAGTCCATTAATCCCTTTGGTCATAAGGAGTAAGGAGCCTCTTCCTATAAAGCAACCCCAGGAATCTGGCTCACCCACGGTCAGGAAAGATGAGGGCTTGGTAAGAACTGGAAAGAATTATCAGAGAAGTATTGGCATTTAATAGGTGGTATTTAATAAAAACAAGGGAATCTTGATTAAGCAATCATCTTTTTTTTTTTTTAACTGTATCAACATATGATCAATTTTCCTTTTATGGTCAGCCTTCCCTCTGCAGTTGTCCTACAACAAGGGTGGGCTTCACATATTTGTAGTTTTTAGGGATTGTATGGAAATGGCTCATGTCATTAAAAAATGGTAATACAACTTATGTGCCATGAACACATGAATAGCTGTTGATGTTCTTCAGTGGTGCATGATGAAGTAGCCCCAGTGCTGGTTATGGTCACAGTGCTTCCTACAGAGGATAACTTGTGTAGGAACATACTGGCTAACTTTTCAGTTCAGAGGTGTGAGGCCTTTATTGTCAGGCAAAGATGGGTGTTGACTATTTAGGATTTAGGCGCTGCTAGCAAATGATGGGTTTCTTACTCTCGGGCATTATTATTAATAAACTTGACTCATATTTTGGAAAGAGGTTAGCAACTTGGGAAGGAGTGGGGAATTGCATGGGATACTTCATTGCTTCTTTGTTTTTTTTTATTGGGGGGGAAAAAAACAACTCAAGTGTTTGCCTGTAGGTTCTTTGTAGTGGTTTAATTATATTGCAGACATGTGGGGTGGGGAGGAGAGGATGAGAAGATAGAGCTAATCCATATTTGATCAAGAGACAAAACTCTTACAAAGATGAGTGGCCTGAGTTCTCTGTTTTCTCATGGAGTCTGGTTTTTGTGTAAGCAGGCAGCGTAGGAGTATGTTGAATAGGTGAGATCTGAGTTGCATAGCTGGTGAATGTGAGCACTGCTGGGTTCTCTCCCACATATTTAAAATGTGATAAATGAAAGGCTTGCATAACGTGTGCTACTGAGACAGGAGAAAAAAAATCACGTTGGATGTGTGTGGGTCTTTTGCCAGGTACAGTTGACTGGGAAAAGCATAAAGAGCTGAGTCTGGGCTGTGATTGGGTGGGGAATGGAGTCGTGTAGCTTGGGTAAGAGGTGTCTCCTGCGTGAAAGGTTGTCCTCTCCAGGAGACAGTGAGGAAATCTTGGCAGGGGGGAGGAACAGACTAGAAAAAAATGGAAGAAAGAAGAGAGTGTGTATTGCCATATTCAGTTGTCCTCAGTCATGTTTGTGTCTTCCTTGTATTTCTTCCTATACTGTGGAGACCATCATTAACCAGGTGTTTTTGCAAGTCCATTAATCCCTTTGGTCATAAGGAGTAAGGAGCCTCTTCCTATAAAGCAACCCCAGGAATCTGGCTCACCCACGGTCAGGAAAGATGAGGGCTTGGTAAGGACAGAGCTGCCTGTTGTGAGGGAGCAGGAAGGACTGTGAACTCCCCATGGCATCTGCTCCACCTCCGCTCAAACTCCCGTGGCAAAGTACAAAATTCATTTCCGATGTAGTTGGTTGGAGCAAATAATTGGTGTAACAAGAACTGTGGTTTCCAAGGTTCTGTTTAAAAAATACAGCTACTTCCAGCTGCAAGCTTAATTACACAGTCACTCTTGGACCTGCCTTAGTAATCTCTTTTTACACTCACCTGTCCCACCCAGTTTTAGTGCAGTAACTGCTTAAACAGATCATGGCATGTGAGCCATGACTGGAAGCACCTTTTCATAATGGGTATCTTTATTTTCCTGAGAATATATTTCTCAGGCTCTTCAAGGATGATCCATACTGTAATTTATCCATGTAATCCTGGATGTAGAATCCAGCCTCCCTTTAGGTAAAGTTCTGAAATCATATGGTTTGTAAAGTAGAGAAAAAGCATACCAGACATGCTTTGTATTTTCTTCAAAATTCATTTACCATTGTCAGTGAAATCAGTAAAATACTAGTTCTTCCCTTAGGTGTCATTGGTTTTTATTTTGTTGTGGGCTGGATTAGTTACTTGTTGCTATGGACTATAGAAAGCATGAGTGTAACTCTCTCTACTGAACTATGAGTTTCAAATAACATCATATATTATTATTGTGTTTGCCCAAAAAATTTCAAACCTCTGTTGCAACAAGCTGAAGATTATTATAATAGGTATTAAGAGTTGTCCTGTGAGCAGAAAACAGGAGGTGCTCAAGGTCAGATGATTTGGTCATCTGGAAGATGATTTGGTCATTAGTGGAAGCATGACTCCTCTAGCAAATAGATCTGAATTTTCTTTACAATATGGATAGGACCAAAGAGTTGTCCTTTTATTGCACGGTAGTTTTGCCACATTTTCTGAGGCTTTCGAAGGTCCCTTCTCCCAGCACACTGTGTGTGTTAGCACCAGAAGCTGGTGTTAAGCAGACTGTCTGCCTGGCTGGGCTGCCAAGGGACGTGGTTCAAGGAGCACTTGGAAACCAGTTCTTGAAATGTCCTGCTTACCTGAAAGCTACATTCTGTGCTGTGGAAAAGAAGGAAACTTGGAAATAGCACCTTCACAGAAGCTAGAATAACTGGTTCTAAGGAGCTCTGTATACCTTTTGATTTTTTGATTTATTTTTTTTTTGTTCCCCCTCTACACCTCCACAACAGCAGTTTATCCACAGTTATAAGTTGCCCCAAATGTGCAAAACAAACCTTTTTTTAAGGTTTAACAGGCTGTGAGACAGCAGAACCAGGGGAAGCCATTTCTTAGACTCTGTGTTTTGGGGTCAGTCTCTCCCTTGTTTAGCCAAATCTAAGCTTCTGGAGGAAACAAGCACAATTCTGTGGCTGGAGAATGTTGGAGCGGATGGTTGTAATGGTCTATTCTGATTTCTGAATAATATTTCTGAAAAAAATCTAACTATTCTCATTCTCACACACACCAGTTGCTGCTTTTTGAATTGTGTAGGAGGGCACTTTCTGATAGAATGGGAGCATGAAATCAAGCAGGAAT
>NW_009970725.1:4962469-4966945 GCF_000747805.2 Chaetura pelagica
AATGGGGTGTGTAGTAGCTGTTGCATACGGTGGAAAAGATTGCCTGGTGTATGTTGGGGGGGGGGAGCTCAATGGGAAGTATCTCAACTCTGCAGAAATGGAACAGGGCAAATATCTGCTGCCCCAGGCTGCAGAAGGTCTCATTCTGCCACTGACTTTTAAGAATATCAGAGGACAGTGAAGAGAAAGTGCAGTTAGTTGCAGTAGCTGAAGGGGATGGGGTTTGTCCAGACTTGATTCCAAGACTAAACTTGCTTTATTTTTGGCTGTAATTGCAGAGGGCTGATGGGAGAGAAGGAAAATGAAATTTAAAGCTTCGTTTTTCTTGGCCCGTGTTTAGCATCTACTAAGTGTTCCTGAAAGTTGACCGTGGCCGCTTTAAAAACTCTTGAGAAAGGCTGCTTTCTGTGTGTTAAGCACAGAAGTGTACTGAGCAGGACGGAAAGTATGTAAGAGCACTCTGCCATATGCCCTGCTCTATGAAATTTTGTTCATATATCATGCTTGAGAGGTATAGCTGGCACTTTGAGTAGTCTGTCTTGCAATTGCTGGAAAGCCACGCAAAGCGCTCTAGTCCTGATCAGGCAATGCAACCAGTGGAGGAGGGGAGAGGATTTGATAGAGACCGGGGAAGAAAGGAGAGCTGAGTCTCCCACTGTGTTTGAGATTAATTTGACAGACACAAGAGTACAAGAGAGGGCATTACGAAGATGAGCTGGGCAGTATCTGGAGGGCCTTCTAGCTGAATTTATCTCTCAGAGAGGACTTTAGTGTGTGTTAAATTTTGTATTTTATTTTTTGTCTCATTAAGTGGCAAGATTAAGTTTACAGACATAGGAATGCCTTTTTAAGCAGTGACTTGCAAAGAGATGGAATGAGAAAGCTGAAATCTCTGTATCTGCAAGTGTGATACCCAGTTACCTCATAGTGACAAACAAGAATTGGCTTCAGGTGGATGTAGGGTAATGGGATGCTGCCCTTTCAACATATGAAAATGTACTTTTTTTCCTTTATTTAGAAAGGAAGAGAGCTCTCACGTATTTGTGTTAGATGAGATAGCTAGACATACGTAGAAATATGGAAAGTCTTCAGAAAGCTGGAAAAGGAGTCCCAGAGCCCCTGCTGAGTAAACTGGATTACATCTCCGTGGTACTGTATTCATGCACTGAGTTGTTTTGCTTTACGTTTGTTTTCTGTGAGGTAAAATCCTTATGCTGCAAAAATGAATGCTGTGTAGAATTGGAACTTACCTAATTGTATTTCTAAATACCGAAATGTCTGGAAAAATAAACAGCAATAAGAATCAAATACTTGTTGTGAAGTTTTCCTAATTCTTCATGCAGTAAGTGTGATTTTTTTTCTGAAGCCCATGTCTGTTTTGCAGGAGAAACTGTAGAAGGCCTTCGAGAGAGCGATTATCTTCTGATCCACTCGTGTCGGCAGTGGACAACCATTACAGCTCACAGTCTGGAGGAAGGTCACTACGTCATAGGGCCGAAGATAGAAATCCCTGTACATTATGCAGGTAAAACTACTGCTGACCTGAAATACAAATTCAGAGAATGAATTGCCTGCCGCTTACACTGATCACTTTACTGACAGAGTGAAGCTAAGCTTCTGATGCGGTGTCTGTGACTTAGCTTTTCAATAATGCTACGGAGTGCAAGAGGTGATGACTTATTCCCAGGGCTATGAAATAGATGCATTTCGTTGGGTAGTGCATTGACAGAACATGTAGCTATGTAAAAGAATTGTTTTCAATTTGAGTACAATGAATTGCTAGCACTTGTCATCTGTGAATGTGGTGACAAATGTGTGAAAGTTTGAATATACCTTAAAATGCTTGGTGAAAGATGGAATGGGTTTTGCCCTTCATTGCATACTCAGGCTGGAGGGGATTTTTTAATATTTCCATGGTAAAAGCCAGGGAACCTTCATAATAATACTGTAGTTTTATTGTAATGCTCCTCAGTAGTTCCTTGTCACTCTCTGCATTTTTGGCTGATGTAGTAATACTGTTGTTCCAAGTAGATATGATGCAACTAATCCATATTTATTTTACAATTTCAAATTTTTACTTTCCTAGAAAGCTACGTTTAGTACTGTTCCCTGCTGCTTCATGTCCATATTCACAAGCTGAATAGAACAATATGATATGAATGGGGTGTGCTTATCTTACTGCAGTAGATACAAAAATTTTAAAAGCCGGAAAGTGTGAATGAAAAGAGCTATGGCTATGAAGCAAAGTTGGCTTCATGTTTTTGTTGATCTTTTGTATAGCCAATTATCAACTGAGTAATCTACTCAAGTCTTTTGCAGCTTCCTTTAAAATGGTGCAGTGAGCATGTGCCAAGTTGAACAAGAGCTCACCAAAATGTTGTTGTTTTTTTTCAATCACACTAGTGCTGCAACTTCAGTGATGCACCCGATTTCAGTGACGAAACTTAGACAAGTTGCTTTCTTACACACTGTTTCTCCTTCTGGAAGGTTGATTTTTAATAAATTTTTTTTAAGATGCCTTTAAAAGCTTTGGCCAGATGGCATATAGTGTCATAATAGATGTGCCTTTAAAACTCTGAGTTTAACTTTCTTAGTATAAACGGCTTCTTGTAGTAACATGGCTGCTGCTTTTTTTGTCTTTTGCTTTTTTGCTTTCCACCTGGCTGCATAAACTTCGGTGCCATGGCCAGATAAACACTGCCTTCAAACTGAATGCTGTGTTTTAAAATCCTCATTTTGATTCCTGGAAGGAAGTAAAATGGTTATTGGCATGAAAGATTGTTGTATCTTAAGGGGTTAACTAAAGCTTTGTTCTGAATTTCAGAAGAAATCAGGGAAGATCTGCTAAGTGTGGTTTTCTGGCTCTTCGTACTCCATTCGTTCATAGCTTAAACTGGTCAATGCTAATTTGCAGTATCAGAGCTTGTCTGATGCACTTGCTTACAAGAAAGGAGAGATGTCTCTAAGCATGTGAAAGTTTAGTTAGCAAAGCAGTGTAGGCTGCTGCTTGGGTGGTAGCATCTAAATGTATTTAGAAGCATCTGCCATACCTGAAAGATAAAGCTATGCTGCTGTGATATACCATACATAAATCTGTAACACCAAGTGTTGTGCAGTGCCTCCTGGCACCATATAAGATGTCCCCAGAACCTTCTCTTTCCCAGGCTGAACAACCTTAACTCTCAGCCTGGCTTCAGAGGGTTAGAGTACCTCTTCTATGAAGACAGGCTGAGAGAGGTGGGGTTGTTCAGTCTAGATAAGAGAAGGCTCTGTGGAGACCTTATAGCTGCATTCCAGTACCTGAAGGGGGATACGGGAAAGCTAGGAAGGGACTTTTTATAAGGGTTTGTAGTGGTAGGACATGGTTTTAAACTGGAAGAGGGGGAGTTAAGTTAGACATTAGAAGAAACTCTTCCCTGTGAGGGTGGTGGAGGCAGAGGCACAGGTTGCCCGAGGAGGTTGTGGGTGACTCATCCCTAGAAGTGTTCAAGATTGGATCGGGCTTTGAGCAACCTCGTCTAGTGGGAAGTGTCTCTGCCCATGCAAGGAGGTTAGAACTAGATGATCTTTAAGGTCCCTTCCAAACTAAAGCATTCTGTGATTCAGTGAACATTACTTTTGGGATCCAGAGGCTGTGCTGAACCCCTATGCTGAAAGGTTGAAGTTTAATCTAGGATGATTTGCTGGACTATGTACTGGCTGGACAAAGTTATGCTGCTGGCTTTGGAGCTATCTGGGGCAGTGAGCACTGGGGGTGCTCCAGAAGCTCTGAGGAGGAAGAGGATGTGCTGCTACCGAAAGGTAGTGCTGTCACATGGTGATTGATGCATGAGCTGGCTGGTACAGCCCTTGGTGTGCATGCAAGAGCTTTGCTGCAGGTGCAACTGGAACAGTTGGCAGACTGTTCATATGGGGCTCAACTATTGTTTTTAATTGAGGGATTTTATGTCCTCATAGGTAAATGTTTGTAAACTGTATTGCTGTATAAATTTAGGATTATAGGACTGACTTTTTCCAAGCTTTAACTTTAAACTTCTGTCAAGTAAGACATGTACTATGAACACTTGGTTAACATTATTGCTTATACGGCCAACAGAATGACCATTCGACATTGAACAAGAATGCATTGAAATGACTTTCCAGGTTTATTTTAATGGAACAACTCCCTTTCAGAATTTTAATGTAGCAAATTGCAGCATGATTTCTGTTGCAACAGTTGAGCAGGATGGGAAGTTGAAACTGATGTCACTCTCATGAGATTATGGGCTTAAGTACTATAAAGTCATCACTCACATATGTAAATACAAGTATAAAGTATATCTTATTTTGCTACTTGCTAAATCAGGTTTCAATACATTTATTCATCCTAAATACAATAAAGCCTTATTAAAGAAGGAAAATGCTGTATTTTATATTTAAGTGAAATCTCATTAAGAGAAGCTGAGTTCTGCAATCCTGCTGCTGGTGCTTTCCCTA
>NW_009970725.1:4967160-4974305 GCF_000747805.2 Chaetura pelagica
GAAGCTGCAGCCATGGTTGTTTCTGTTGGGGATGGCTTACAGGATTAATTTTTGCTATTGCTGTCAAAGAACAGTCATATATGACAGCTGTTACTCTAACCATTCCCTCTTGAATATTCTTTCTGGTCTGCTTCTCTTTAGAGTAAAAGCTAAAGTAACATAGCATCAAGTTTGATTTTCATGTAATTAAAACCAAATGGCTAATTTGATTCTAGCTGCTAAAACAAAAGAGGTCTTCACGTGCATATAGAGTAGGGAGCAGATCAAAGTTACTGTCCTGATAGTGCCCTGTCTTGGTGTAGGACAGCATACTTGACAAAGAATCCAAGGTAAACCATCACAATATATGGACGTTGCTTTGGTGTCCCTTGCTTTCCTCAGGTACACAATTCACACTTGATATTTACAACAAGGTCTTACCAGCTTTCTGTCTGAAGTAGTTCTGTACTGTTCTTGGAACTGTGATAACTCTAATACTAAATTTCTGTTCTTAAAGTCACTGTGTATCATTCATATCTTCCATCCGATGACAAATGCTACCTCTAGATTTGGCTTAGGCTGTAATATTTACTTTGATAAATGTCTGCCTCTAGAAAATATTGTTTTATTATCTGAATTTGGAAGATGCAGAGCATGTTGATATCTTGATGAACTATACTTCACTGTGCTCATCAAGAGGAATGCCTCTTGTTCCTCTGCAGAGGTACCTGTGTGGGAAGATGTGTACCAGGGAGTTTGATGACCATGTTTCTAATGTATTCTGTGTTAACTGAAAATAACTGAAGTGATATTCTGGGGGTTTGAACACTGTGGCCATCAGGTGTTATCTGATCCTCCTTATGTGTTATGTTCCAGATCTTTATAACTTGAAATTATCAAAAGCATTTTTGAGGATGCCACAAGCCACAGAGGTCTTCTGCTCTGACTCTAAACGGCCCTGGATCAGTCTGTTGTAAAAGCTTGTGCTACATAGCCACAGTTCCTTATGTGTGTGGATTGCTGATGTGAGAATTGTATGCAGATGGATGTGATTACTTAAAACTTCCCAGGTGGGAAAAGTGGCACCAAGGTGTGTGGAGTGACCCACATATGCAGGCATACCCTCACCTACACAATGTAGTCTTTTCTTTGGAAGGCCATGCTAATATTGGTAGTGTATGCAATGGAAGAAACAGCACTTCAGGATGGGTTGGCAGCATCTAGGTTATTTTGACCCCAAATGCTCAGTCTCATGTTTAATCAAATCATAACAGGACCTTTACTGTTGTTTTTAGGGCCTTATCTCTGTTGTTGCAACTGATGGTTCGTTTACTCTCCTGTTCTGCCTGCTAGACATTTTTGCTCTTCTGAGAGCAAAACTGTTCACTCAAGGTCATATTTTAAAACAAATAATAAAAAGATATCCAACCCTCTACCTTTTCTTTAACTTTAGCTTCTACTCTCCTTTGTCCAGAGCTTGGAGAGAATACCTCTTGCGTCAGGGATGCCATCTATGTGTTCATAGGAGGCAACAAATAAAGAAAATACTGTTATGAAGACATTAGAAAGTAACACCCTGTTTCAGGGTGTGCCACACTGGAACACATCCGGGGTGTTGGAAATACTCTTCCTGTGAACTCACACCTGCCTGCCATATAGTGAAGGTGTACACAGTAATCACTGGTGCCCTGTCCAGTTGCTTACCTAAGTGTGCTGAAAGCTTTCTTAATGCCTTTTTAATGAGGAAACACAAAACCTCGTCATGTGAACCTTTCTCAGGTGGGGTGCTGGGTGGAGATGAGTCAGAAGTCCCTTCTCTGGTGGTGGAACTGGTGTACAATGGATGTCCTTTTGAAACCTGTTTCTGCTGGTTTGATTTGTTAATCATGGAGCAGTGCCTGCTGGGCCTGTTCCTCGCTGCATCCTGCAAACACAGAGGATGATGCTCTGCACGCCTTCTCAGGAGAGAACTTGCCTTGGCAGCTGTGGAGCAGGACAGCTCTCTGAGATTTTGCAACATGCAGCTGCAGAAGTTTCTCCTGTCCAAAGGCATGCCTGCCTCTAGGACACAATTTTGCAGTCCCATTAGGCCTACTGCTGCCCTCTCTGGGGTAGTGAGACCTTGGATATTGAGGGAGGAGAGCACTGAAGTGTGATGTGAGTTGGGCATCTCCTAGTTGTCATGAGATGGCAACAGCAGCTGCTGTTGCTCGGTACCCACCCTGAACCTGTTGCATCCAAGATCTGGAAAGAGCTTGGAATTTTACTTTGGTGATACTGAACACACTTAGATGTTTATACTCTGTTGGGTCTTTTGCAAGTATGTTGTACAGGTCTCTTCAGGGCCCTGGAGAGAAGATCAAACATTGGACTGGCAAACGTCCTTTGCTTGATGATTTATGGTATTTGCTGCCAACTTGTATTCCTTTGGGGATAGAGGGGTGCTTCCTTGTTGTACATTCAATTTAGACTCTTTGCTTCCTCATGTGCAGTGTAATGCTGTCTGCTGGTCAAGGAAGGTGGTGTTGGATAAAAAGCCCTTTGTCTTTGCCTCCTTGGGAGCAGCAGGTGGTGTCAGGGAGAGCCACGCCTGTTCTTTTGTGTGTGTGGAGCAGTACAGCTGATGGAGTGATTTTTAAGTTCAAAGAGGTGATGAGATCTATGACAGGGAGGAACACTGTTCTGGAGTAGGGAACTTAGGTGAGTCCCTTCCAGACAACAGGTACACCACTCCCTGATATTAAATGTGTCTTGCATTTTAATTTGTGTTTTGCTTTGAACTTAACCTGGCATCCGACTGTCACGTAGTTCTTCCTGCAGCTTTTGTGCTGTATAACTGTATATAACTTCTAGAGAACAGAGCCCGAATGCAGTGCTTTTGAGAGGCAGGCTGCCATGTGTCTCTGGGATGGTAAATTATTAATGAATGAATGTCCTCAGAAAAAAAAAAAAAAAAACAAGGGAAAAAACAACTCATATTTAACCCACCGGTACCCAAAGGTCGTGTGATCTGAAAAGCAGTCTTACTTGATTTTTGATCCTAAGCCCAAGGAGTTTGTTCTGAGTATAAACCATACTTGCTTTTTAGTATCATGTGTTGGTGGCATCCCAGAATGCAAACTGTGGATCAGAAATACCTTTTCAGTGCGGAGAGATGGTTCAAATTTATTTTCTAGTGAAGTGGTGGTTTGGAATTCTGCATCAGGTTGCAGTGCTGAGAGTCTTTTTCTCTCAACTTCATCTCTCTGGAGTCAGCCAGACTTTAAGGAAACTAGAGACCGCAAAAAAGTTATCATCCTCATATATTAAAATTTAGCAGACTGTGAGACTGCTTTTCTCTTTGTATATGTACAACCTTATGACTATGAGAGATTTCTGGAGTCACCTACAGAATTTGCAGAATTTGCTTGACGTTCAGTTTGGTGGCTGGGTATAGCAAAGTTTGCTTTCAGCCTTCTGGTGAAACCTAGCCTTCTGGTTCAACTCTAGTTTTTTTTTCTCATCCACCTTCCAGTTTTGCTGCCTGGCCTATCTGAAATGTCTGAAACTGCTGTAGAGTCTGCACTTCTCAAAGGCCACAGTTTTTCCATGTGATGAGAGCAGTAGGGTTAGCTCATGGGATAGTGTTATTCTAACTGGTGAAGGAAGAGTGTAGTTGTGTCCAAGTAGTTCATAGAAAGAAAATACCTGCATTTTTTCTCTTGCTTTCCAACCTGGTATAAGAATTTGTGGTTTGTAGACACCAGTTTGTACTATGAACATTGTTTGGTTTAATGGGATTTGTTTGGTGCCTCAGAGGGAACAAAAGCTTGTGATGATAGTAAGCTTTCAGATGCAGCTGTTTTACTCTCCTGTACTTTGATTTCAGCACAAGTATAATCTTGCTTTTGTTTAAAAAAAAAACCCTAAGATTTGCCTCAGCATTGAACTTTGTGTGTTTTATTTGTGACAAGGGAAAGGGAGTAGGAGGAGAGAGGGAATACTTGCAGCTTTTACAACTGACGATTCAAAGTATCATGTTTTTCTCAGACTTCCACAGTTATTGGCTGTTACTTTAAAGTCTGCAAACTTGTAACTTGCTGAAATTCAGCTGTGGCCTTAGAAAAGCCATGAGGAGATTTGCTTGTTTTGTTTGCTTGTTTCACATCTCTGTGGGCAGCAAATAAGCTGATCAGAGTTGCATCAGTTAGGAAAGAACTCTCTCTGTACTAGGGCTTGTACAAAAGAAGTTAACTGTGAAGGCTGACTTTCTAAAATATTGCAGTTGAGGGAATAGTAGAATAGCCAGGAAACTGGTTCCCAGAAGACTGGGAGATGGACTAAATCACACAGGATTTGCTTGGCATTGCTTGAATTACTTTGCCTTTGCTCTTGGTTGGTATAGTGGAGCACTGGGCTCATTTGCATGATGTGAGAAAGACATAAGTGCTTGGGAGAAGAGTCTTAAAAGCTGCTTAACTTAACCATGAGGAAGTCAAGAGGAAAAGGCTGATCCCCACTGGGAATTTGAGGTGTATTTAGAGCTGCTCTCAAGGTTCCAGTCCAATTTGCATGTTTCCAACCACTTGAGGCTGCCCTAAGTACTAGCTACAAGGAAGATGGGAATGTGTTTCCTGAGTTTGCAAGGGGAAGCTGTTCTCTCCATGAGATATAACTTAAGGATTTAAAAGAGAAGGAGATACATGAACAGCCCAGTCAGTTGGTAAACTCCTTCCAGCAAGGTTGGGGTAGGGATGAGCTCCCTGTTTCTAGACACTGAACAAGGCATCAATTAAGTGTGAAGCTGCTTCATCCTTTCCTACCCTGAAGCAGATGTTAAGGCATGTACAAACCATACAGTTAAAAATCTTTAAAGGCATTAGAAGCTCAAAGAGGGTCTGTCAGCCAGTAGTCTGCAATTCCAAGTCTGGAACTTCACATCTCTTTTCCTTAAGTAGGAGTTTTACAGATTTACAAGCCACATATCTGGCCTCAGAGTTGACTCTTGATGGGAGAAGAGAATAAAGAGAAGACAGTTTTAAAGGCCAGGCTCACTATTTAGTTACTACAAACATACATGCTTTCCCTTTGCAAACCTTGAGAAAGAATTTTTATAAAATCTGTTTGAGCTGAGAAGTGGTATGTTTTGAGTTGATGGATCGTATGGGTCAGGATGCTTTTTGTTAATCTCTTACTTAACCCTGGTGGAAGAAGTTGGGAGTTGTGTTTTCATAGGAAGAGAGTAGCAGATGCAGAAGCAAGTAAGCACATGTCACTGTTATAAGGAACAATGCAGTCACCAATGCAGCTGTCCCATGACTCTTACCTGGATTGTAGTGCATGCTAGCAGCAGATAAAAACTTCTGTAGAGAAGCAAAATCCTTAATGCTTAGAGAATATGGGTTTTGTTTGGCTGCCTAGCTTGCCTTTTTTAAACTTCATTTGGCTCTCTTCTGCCATTGGTTTCACTTTGTCTCAAGTTCATCTCCTCTTTTTCCTTTGCTGATATTGATACATGGTCTAAATCTGCAAGGGAATTCGGGAGGGACGAATTTGCCATGAGCTTCCTATGATTAGTCTAAGAGGTCTCTTTTAGACAGACTGTCCCTTTCTTTCGGCTGGAGGGGAAACTGTTATAACTGAGCTAACATGGCAAACAAGTAAGGCAAAAATGATAACTGTCTTTCCCATCTGTAAATACAGAACCCAGCTGGCAGGAATGTAGAGCAGGGCTTTCAGTAGGTCGTGTGTGTTTGGGGAGGGAGCTGCAGAGAAATCTGTCGCACAGGATGATGTCATCTGGTGAGTTTTTGGAAGCCCAAACAGACTTTTTTTTCCCCTGAAGCCAATGTTTGCTGCTGAAAACAACTGATAGGAAGTGTGGTAGGAATTCTTTGGTCAGCATCCTCCCCATGGAAACCAGCACATTTCAAGTCTGGGAAGGAGAGCCGGTCACGTCAGTGCTGCCTATTAAAGCAACTGACATCATGAGTGTCTTAGGCTTCAACTGAACTACTGTACCAATTGGTGCCAATAGGAAAATAAAACCATGCTATTTAAGCCATGTATAACTCTGTTTATATAGAGAATGTAATTTGTGTGTTTAATTTAGCCTGTGATCCAAGACAGTAATTCTGCTGTGTCAGGGACACGCAGTTCTATGAGCACTGAAACTTTGAGGAGCAGAAAAACTGGCTTTTTTTTTTTTCCTCTGTCCTGTGTTGTTGTGCAGAGTTTTTCTGTTCTCAGTTGGCAGAGATTAACTTGTTTCAGTGTGGGTGTGGGGGAAACTATTAGCACTAATAGCAAAGGTGACCATTATTAACTGCATAGAAGAAACATGGGTATTTAATGTCATTCTGAAGGACCTAAGCACTGAAGGGAAACTGAAGCCTGCACTTATTTCCCTTAGTTTTATGTACAGACGTGAAGCTCTGTTTCTTCTGTTCATTCCCTTTACTGCAGGTGAGACTCTTCTTTTAAACCAAAACACGCTGTTTGATCCCAAAGGTGAGCAGAGCAGGGGCAAAGAAGGAAATACCATGTACGTGTGTATACTGTACAGGAGCTTTCGTGAGTGTCCTCAAACTATGAATGCCTGACTGGTGAGCCACCTGTCACAAAGCCTACAACACTTATCAGATGCTACTGTCATCTTGGATGGTTGATAGCCTGTGTAGAGTAAGAGAGGCCTGTTAAATCTAAATGTTAAGAAGGTTATGCTTTTCAGGGGAGTCACCTTCACAGCATGCTCTTTAAATAATTGTCACTGGTTCAACATTTTCCAGTTCATCTCACATGAATTGTGTGTTACACTAGACTGGGAATAGCCAGCCAAGGCTGGCTGGCTTTATTTGGGTGGCTGAAATAATTCAAGCCACCTGCGTCTGTTCCTTGTTCCCTTGTTCCATGGTGCTCACCTGATTCCTCTTTTAGTGTGTGTGTGGACCAGCTTGTCAAGTGAAAGGTACCTGTTTTGTCACAGTGGCTGCACATGTGTGTGTGAAAAATGAAGTGGGACTTGTGATTAGGAAGCATGATCACATCTGAAGGTTTCTGAAGGTCTTTATCAAAATGATGGGAAGTCCATTTGTTGTCTGCTGCCAGAAGTAAAGCAGACCAGACTAGAAAGAAGAAAAGGTTTGTTTTATATATATGTGTGTGTGTATATAAAACCATTGGTAATT
>NW_009970725.1:4974323-5033191 GCF_000747805.2 Chaetura pelagica
AAAGAGTGTTCATCAGGAAACAGTGATGGGGAAAACTGTCTGATAAAATGTTGCATGGGCCTTTCCAAACTCAAAAAATAAAGGCTGTGTAGGCCAGGTGGGACTCATAGGATCATAGAATAGTTTGTGTTAGAAGGGGCCTTAAAGATAATCTAGTTCCAGCCCCTCTCCATTGGCAGGGACACCCCCCACTAGACCAGTTTGCTTAGAGCCCCATCCAACCTGACCTTCGAACACTTCTAGGGATGAGGCACCCCTAACTTCTGTGGACAACTCCTATGAAGCATGATGGGAAAAGTGAAATCTTGATGAGATGTAAGGATGGGGTAGCTTACATAGTCAAGTTCTTTAGCTACTGTATCCCTGCTAAGACATTTGCTATGCAATAGCACAGTCAAAAAGAAAACAAAAAAAACCCAAACCAAACAAACAAAAACAAACAAAAAATCCCCAAACAAACAAAAAACCCAAACCAAAACAAACAAAACAAAGTAGTGCTCTCTTTAAGATTCATTATTCCAAGTTGAGAGATTCTTACAAGTCTGACTTGGAAACCCAGAACCAACTGCTGGGAGGATGTGTCCTCAAAGTTGACATAGGAGAAGGGCTACAACATTATCCTAGTGTGTAGGATGAGAAACCCTCTGAGTAAGAAAGAGTTGCAGCATGACAGTAAATCAACGTTAGCCTTAGTTGTTGATAGGATGCTGGATGGGAGAAGTGGTCATTACTTGTAACTGCTCATGGTGTCAGTTTTTTCCTGTGAAGTGCTTTTGGAGCCTCCAGGAGGACTGTCGCTATAGAAACATGACATGTGAGTTTAGACAAACTCTAACTAAAATTAATGGAGAACCAGAGTTTGACTTCAGGCTGGTAGTGTCTTTAAACAATATATAAATAGAAGAGACTGACATTTATAATAGGATAAAGTATGCGTGTGCTCCTAGCTGCAAAACGGCTTTATCTGACTCTTAAAACAAGGCTGAGGAATGCACTTGAAATCCTAAGGGGTTTGGGTTAGTTGGTTGTTTCCCTTTTTGTAAATCTGATTCCTACTGACTGACCAGTACCTCATGGCAAGAAGCCTATGGATGTCTGTAGGTTTCCTGTGTCTGCTCGTGTGGTAGTACCCATGCTGTTGAGGTTGCACAGCATGGACCCAGAGGTCTGTAAGAGCTGTTCTAGATGGCTGGTTGGGAGCAGATGTTGCTTGTGCTGCCTTTCCAAGCTGGGAGCACAGTGCACAGATTTCTCAACAGCAGACAAGCCAGGTTGATTTTGTCAGCTTACACTCCTGTAGTTATCCTACTGGGTATGGGAATGAGTGGGGGAAGTGTTAGGGCAGTAGTAAGGAGGAAGAGAAATGAGAGGGAAATGGTGGTGGAGAGGGGGAGGCAGGAGACAGCAGCGGCAGCCTGGGTGGCAGTGGAGGGCAAAAACAGGAAGAGTTGGTGGGACTGGAGCTTCCCTATGGGAGGCTGGGAGATGCTGCCTGCAAGGATGAGGCGCTCTGCCAATCCAGCTCTGGAATCAGGGCTCTTGTTTCTAACTGGTAATGCACTCTGAGCACTGAGTGGATCTCAGTACTCTGATGTTTAGGAAAATTTCTGGTGCCATTTTAACAAAATGTTGCTTTCCTAATCTGCATTTCTGGTTAAAACCTTCATGACTAGAATTAGTCTGTCTAGAAGAAAGAGACATATGGCAAGCAAATGGCCCTTTTTAATGAGCCTCCCACTCAGCAGTTGGCTGCTCATCCAGTTTGTGTGTGGCACAGTCTTAAAGCAGCATCTTATTGCCAGGAAAAAAAAAAATCCTGCAACCTTTTGGTGGGTTTTATTTCAGGGAAAAGGGGAACAGATCATAATATAAGTATTAGAGAAACACAAAGCCTCACTTCAGCTTCTTCAACAATTTGTTACCAAAACTATTAAGAAAATGTTCCAGAACCTAGTTTGAAAAACTGGAAAGCACCCAGTTCTCTACCTCTCAATGGTAGTTGGGTACCATATGTACCTTTTTCACAGCATGTGGGGTTTTCTAATGATAAATACAATCAGTAACAGAATGCCTGACTTCTGGAAGTCACAGTAGCCTTAAAGGCTTCAGTAAGTGATTGCAGCTGGTCTAGAATATCCTATTTAAATTAATTGAATTAAATACTTGGTGGAAAATACTGTATTTGGTAGCCAATAGTGGGTCTGGAGGACTGATGGGACCATTGTTCCCTGAACTGTAGGTGCCATCAATATGGGAACGTATAATTTATGATGACCAGCCTGGGCTGTAACAGCTGCATGACTGATCTAAGAGAAATCCATTGCCAAGGTGTACCTGTATAAGGAGTCAGGCAGGTAAAAACACAGTTATTTATGCCCAGCTTTCTCATTCACTATTGTGACTTCAGATGAACTTGTAGCAAGGTCAGGCTGTCCTTCAACACGTAAGCTTGCCTGCTGAAGAATATTCTGTGCTATTGCAATGACTTAATACTGGATCTGATGCTGATGTTTGTTGTCTGTTGGAGTTAGTTTGTATATAGCAAATAGAGAATGCCTTGCTCTCCATCATCCTGCTACTGAGGCCCTCTGAAACTCTGCCTTGTCTGGTGTGCAGCAGTGCCACTTTTCTTTCTCCCTGTGATTTCTAACACTTCTGCTGGCCGCTTGAAAGTGCAAAATAGTTTATTACCTTCTGTGTGCAGGTTGGACTACCCAGCCCTCTGCTAAAGAGAGAGGGCTGCTTGTGCAGTCCTGGGCTTTAAGCACTGCCACCACACAGTGGTCTAATTGGATCCTGTGTCACTGTAAGAAAGAGGCTGATAAGTTTTTTTCTACAAGAAAAAAACAAACCTGTTTCAACCTGCAAGAAGAGTGGGGAAGGTACTGGGGTTCACTGGGATGGTTGAGAGCAGTAAAGTGCCCCTAACCCTTCACCAGGTACTACTTTTATCTTTATTTGCCATTAATAAAATTCTTGTTGCTCTTTCAGAAGAGGAAGGGGAGCTATTAGCAGCAACGATTGTGTGCATCCAGCTCTTTTGATAAGATATGAACTATCAATTGCAACTTAAAATAACTTCTCCTAGTTCATCCTGTTAGCTGGGCAGTTGTTATCTCAGCACCCAGGAGGCAGAGCTATGCAGCTAGTCCTGGACGCTACCAGGTCTAGTGTCCGACAAACTGAGGGATGAGCTTTTCAGCTGGCCAACACAGTCTGAGTGTGTTTTTAATAGCCTGTTAGTCTGCAGTCTTGCAGGCATTCTTCCAACTGTGTGTGTCTAGCAGCGACTCTTGCGAAGTTCTCTCTCCCTAGACCTTGTCTGGACATGTGCCAGCTGAGCACGTACATACAAACCTTTTCTATGTCAAATTCCTGGTGGCCAATTATAGCAGTACAATATAGAGGGGAGAAGAGGAAAGGCATTTAACTCTCTGTATTTGCCAAGTTATATTATCATCGCAAGGTGTGAGTAATAACCGCTATATATATCTATATACATACAAATGCCAGATCTCACTTTGATTTGATTTCCAGGGTACCTGTAAGCCAGAAACCAAACTACTTGCAGATACCTTTTATTTGTGTGTGAGGATTAAAAACTATCTAGTGTGACTGGATCAAACTTTTGGGGAAAAATGCGAATATATTTTAAGGAAGTTATGCTTTTAACGGGCAAGTAACTAACAAAATAATGCAGCAAAATTGTGTGCCTAATCTGACCAATGTGACTGAGATAAACTGTGTTCTGTGCTGTTGGGATGCATGTAGGGGGATTAAAAAAAAAAATAAATTAAAAAATCTGGTTTTTCCATAGTAAAGCATAAAGAGATCATACACTTTTATAGTATGGTGAATGAAATAGGATCGATCAGGAGTTGGTTCATCCTGCCACCTATACAGCAAGTGGTAGAAAGTTTTTGTGGTGACTGACCTTTCCTGTTTGGGAATGAACTGGTAAGGTATCAAGTTTCTTTCCATTGTCTTCCATTCCTCTGAAAAAGGGTAAGGTAAGTTTAATGCAACCCAGAAGCAGGCTTTTTAATTTTCTGTATCTCTGGTTACTCAAAAACTAGCAAAAAAAACCCAATAAAACAACTTCCATATAGAGTTTTCAACAAAGCTAGAGTGCTTCAGAGATTTGGAACTAAACAAAATACTGAAATTAGGGTCACAAATTTTAAGAATATTGAATTAAGTTAACTTGGGCACTCTGGGGACATGGAGAAAGAATACAGGGATGCTGTGCAATTCCTGTATGACAAATTGCCCCAGCTTGTATACATGTGAGTGGGTGTGTAAGGAAGCTGGTGTTCCCATTAAGAAATTTCTCCAAAGGAAGGCTGCAGTCAGTCCTTTCCATTTCGGAAAAGCTCTAAAGACAGAGTAGGGGGTTGAGTCCTAGAATTTTAAACCTAGTGAGTACTTAAGACCTATGAAAATCAGATTTCTCTTCCTCAAGTTTTGAAAACAACCACTATAGGACTGCTTCTGAATGAGTAGCACAAAGTATATTCCTGCCTTGTTTAGTACAAGGCTACTTTTTCGAGGTAAGAACATTTTCAGCTTTAAACACCATGGGGCTCATAAGCTGCTACAATGGGTAGGATCTGTACTGGCCATTAATAGAGACCTTTGTGTTGCAGGGCCTGTGTTACAGGAACAATCTGTGTGCTTGATGTGCACATTTCTCATGTTAGCCATTGTGTGTGTTGATATGGGTATTGACTAGTTTTCATGGTTACTGGTCCAGTCACAGGGATCTTTAAATGCATTTATTAAATTAAGTGGAGGAGAAAATAGGCATTGCTGCCTGGGGCCTCACCTTGGGCAACAGTAAGTCTGTCTCTTCCCAATTGGAATTGAAAGTTTTCAACTGGTGCGCTGTGAAAAGCAGCACTTAGCAATACTTGATCATGTTCAAAGTGCAGTTGGATTGGTTTAAAACAAACTCTGTTTTTAAACGCTGATTTAGTTGTTTGTAAAGCTTAAAGCCTTGTGTGGATAGCTATTTGGAAAACTAAAATGCAGGACCTGGTTGGTTAGCATTTGCCCTAGGCTTCAGTATCATTGACTTCAAAAGAAATCAACAATAGAAACAACTTGGGCTGGTTTTGGCAGATGAAGCTTTTTGTTTCTTGCTTTCGTCAGCTGGAGGGATGATCTTGAGAATGGAGACGGAATAGTTTGACTAGCGTTGCTATAAATGTTAGTCTCCCCTCCAGGAATTCTCTGTATTGAACAAACAAACAGAAATGTTTAAAAAATTATCCCTTTTATGGAAGAAGAACCATTACAACAAATAAAAACACACCCTTTTACCTGTCATCAAACAGTTGCTCTGGAAGGGATTTAAAAATAACCTTGTGTGCTTATTTCTTACGTTTGTGGTCTGTTTGTGGTATGCAGCAACAATTCCATATCATTGCATGCTAGAGCATGTCATCTCATGGCTTCTTACTCTGGATGAGTTTCTACATCCAATTATACTTAAAACTAGCAAATACTATAAATGAGAAATTTGACTTCAATGATTGGTTTTGTAGATCCATGGCTTAGTAACCCATAGAAGATAGCTCTTCACCAAGTGCAATTTGAAAAGTTCATCGGTCTTTCACCTTGGTAATTCCTCATTAGAGGAGAATATTCTCTCTCTGCCATAGAAGAGCAGTTATGGCACCTGTGTGATGCTAGAACTTTTTGGGTAGCATTTGGAGTAAGTGAAAATAAAGAGCATCAGGGAGGGCTAAGATGAGGCTCTTCATAACTCACCTCTCAGATCAGAGGAAAACTCTACACTCTGTTATAAGTAGTTTTGCAGGAGTACGTAACATTTCCTGACTTGAGCCAGGTTTTTGGTGGGGTTTTTTTGCTTTTTTAGGAGAGTAATGAAGGTCCCAGTAATTTGAATGGGAGCAGGGCTAGATTACTAATACAGACTCTTGAGAAGAGCCTGTTTCTGAGTATTTACAAGTACTTGTCTTCTCTGGTTTTCTGCTGATACTAGCATGGTTCAAAAAGTGAGGAATATAAGGAAGCATTTGTAGTTATTTGAGCACTGGATGCAGGGACTCACTTCCTTGAGAGGAGGCAGAGTCTACAAATGGCAAGTTATTCAAATCTTACTCAGAAACAACTGGGATTCAAAAGCCTGTTGCCCTAAACGTTGAAGCTTGTTCTAGCATCTATAAAAGAATGTCCATCAGTACCTGTATAAAAATAAATTGTAATAAAATCACTTGAATGCTGAGGGCTGGATGAAGCTAATGCAGGTATGAGGGTGCTTATATTTGTTTAGCTGTTTAAATGTAGTTCAGATGTAACAGCAGCAACAACAACAAAAATGTGATTACATATTAAATGTAGTTTGGTTGTAATAGCAGCTACAAGAAAAATGTATACCTACAAGCTCAGGGCATGTAAGTACAGTTACTCATTTTAAATGCTGTAAATTACTCACTTTGAACGACCCACAGCAGTGGATTTATGGGCATTGTGTTTTGGAGCTCCAAATCTGAGTTCCTAACTCTTAGTTGCTATGGCTCAAGAACATCATATGAGTGAAGAATATAATATAAATATGTTTTCCACTGAAAAGAGCAGGTGCAGGACCATACACAAAGGACTTGTATAATTTAATAAGAGCACCTCTTCTCGTGAGGGTTGTGCTGCAGACTGTTCAAACCATATCCAATCAAATATTTGGAAACAGATGCACTCAACTGTTGTTTCTCTTCTCTTCCCTTCCAGTGGACACAATAGCACATATTAAAACTAGCTGATGAAGATCAATTCAGTATACCTTTTTATTTTCTTTAAAATGGCCAAAAATAAAGGAAAAACAAAACAACAACCAAGTAAAAAGAAACCACACAAAAACTGTTGCTTTCCATAGGTAGTCAGATCTACTTGTTTTCATGGCTGTGTAAATTCATTGAAGTTTCCATTGTGAATGGAACATACACGGTGCAGAAGTCAGTAACACAATAAATGTAAAATCCCATAAGGCTGTTTCCATGGATGTTTTTCAGTCTGGTGATGGATGTTTTGGTGGAATTTTTGGTTTTATCTTTTCAACTTTTTTCACAAACATTTCTACATGGGATTTATCACTTATGATTTGTGGAGACCTAACAACTTGAGTGTTTGACTATTCCAGAACACCCATCTAATAGAGATGACAAAATCTTGTCTGCAAACAGTTACAAATGCAGACCAACATGGAAATCAGGCTTTGGGTGTCGACACCAGTATTCATTCAAATTGTGTAAACAACTAGACAGATTATTCTTAGCAGTGATTTACAAACCCACCAGAAATTTGATTGCATCCAGACTATAATGCAACATTTCCCTCTGAGCTGTGAAGTCGGAGTTATTTTGTCAGTAGACAATGCTAGGTTGCCACTATTTTTTTACTGTCATTTTGAGCTTGAATGTGGTTGCACCTTAATGTGTTTGACTGCTTAACTATTTTGTTTGAACTATCACAAAATGAAAGTAAATATGTGAAGAACAGATGAGAGATTGCTAAACTTCTATAGAGACTTGGTACATTCTCCAGAAAGAACTCATTTCTTTTGTTCTTGGCAAATCCTTGTATTGGAATTTCCCCCCATACACTATCAGACTTATTGACTGATTGATTTATTTACTTCTGGGGTTTTTTTCCCTGCAGATGTATTGGCTTCGTGCATTGGTGACTGACTCGAGTTATATTTATGGAGTTGATGTCTGTATTGTATTGATTGTGCTGTTCCTAAATATAGCAAAGTCACTTTTAAACTGTTCTCTCCCTCTTGCTTTGCAGTTTTTCAGAAACACACGTTCTTCTGTGGGCTATGAAGCCCCACAATCCCACAAGTTCAATATCTTAGTGTTTAGGTTTTGAATAAAAGCTTTCTGGTTTTGAGAACTGTGAAAAGTAGTAGTTTAAAAAGTATATTTATGCGGTGATTTACCAGAATAAATGTTTAATGATCTTTTTGAATGGCTGTTAACTGTGAGAGCAGCTTTTAGTCCATTTTTAAAAAAACTAGACTCTTCCCTCTTTTTATTGTGCAATTAACAAGACCTATGTGTTATTTGGCAAAGGACATTTTTACTTTTCTAGAAAGTTACTGGTATATGGTCTTAAAACCTGCTTTGTGTTACAATAAATTTTTCTCAGATTCCAAATGTTGTCAGTAAGTTTTCTATGGCTTGTGTTGTTTTGTAAAGCTTTCTAATAAGAGGCTTGCAGGATAAGACAGTGCATTGTTCTTTACAAGACCAACTGTTTTCTGAACTAAGAATGTGCTGTTGGAGGTTTTCTTCTTGATGCACCTCAAGCATTAGGCCCATCCAGGATAAAAAGGAGAACTTCCCAGATGAAGCAAGAAGGTGGATGAGACTGAAATTCCCCAGGCTGGGTGCTAGCAAGAGAGTTATAACCTATGTCTAGATAAGCAGCTCCTCTAAGATGAGAAAATATTTTTGTACACCAGATGTTGCAGACAGAGACAATGTAAGATGAGGAGGAATCTCTTAATCAGGCTGAAGGATTCACATGGGCTTATGCTAGAGAGACACTGAATTAAGGATAGTAACTAAACTAGCCTGGTCCTGAATAGAGACCAGCTTAAAAAGCACTTAGTATCTGGCTAGAGAGGAATATTTGTATTTGTGAGGACAGTTGTAATTTGGCACTGAGTTGCTGTGCATTCATGGACACAGTTACAGAACTAGAAGGGCATCATGTAGTAATTGCAATGGAAAATGTCTGTCCAACCACTAACATCTCAAAAGTAGCAGCAGCATCTTTTGGTTACGTAGTGATGGAGTCAGAATCTGAGTTCCATTCATGTGCCCCAGCTGTGCCTCAACTCTCTAGCTGTCCTGTGGGCTGGAGCACTGGCTCGACAGAGGTGTCCCGCTGCTGGCATGTGTGACAGTGGGATTCTGCTGCCACAGAGCAAAGAGGGACACCTGTTACAAACTCCTTGCATGCTGTTTTCTGTTTGGTAAACAGAATGTAAAGCACTAGAGGAAGTAGTAAAGACAATAATTTATAATCTTAAATTCATCATGTAACCGGGATGCTTACAAGAGGAGATTTTGTCTTTCCTGTTTTATTAGTATTATCTTGTATTGCAAAACTTCCTATTACCGGATCTGTTTGTAGGTGTGTTTATTCTTAGGGGCTGGGACTTTTCTTTGATCCTCAAATTGAACTATTAGTGTCTGATGTATTTATGTTACACCCGTTTTACCATTTTTGAGTTCTTAAAAGATTCCAGTCTGCAGTTTAACATTCTCCACTGATTATATAGTATTAGAACTGATTTAAGTCTGATTTATATGACCACCACCTTTCAAAAGAACAACCAACCTTGGTAGTCCATTTCCTCTACAATAACTTAATTCCTTACCCTTTTCCAGTCCTTTCTTCATCCTGTTGAAGCTAATTGCTAAAAATCCTTTCATTTGGACTATGTGTTGACTGCTTGCACATAAATGTGGATTTGACAAAGCAGTTAGTTGCAGCCTGTTTTTTGTCTATTTGACAGGTTTTAAGCAGGACTAAAATCTAACTATCAAGGGCTAAAGTCATACAGTTAAAAGATATGAATGTGAATTTGTCAAGTGTTGCAGTCATAATATCTAAATGGTGTTTTAAAAAAAAATCAGTTGTTGATTTATTGCCAGGATTCTCTCAGAGTGTTTGTTGTTTCTACTACTTAAACAGAGATGGGAAAGGTGCTTGGGCTGGATCTTTTTTCCTTCCTCTTGGGACCTTATACACCCAGAAGTACAAAAGTGTTATTCCAACAACTTGTCTTCAAAAATGTGGTATTTAAAAAAATTCCAACCTGGTGCTGCAGAACATTGTAGGTATCTAGAAGAAATGGTTATGTAAATTCGGAAACCTTTTACTTGAATTAAACCTCAACTGGTCTTAAGCTGTATTTAGTGGCTACTTCCAAATGAAAATAATGTTTCCACAAGCTGGGCAGAGCATGAAGCTATGGAACAATTTTTTATTACGTGACTAGTTTGTGCGTGGCTGACGTGATTGCAAGAAACGTGCTTCTGTGTGTCGGGGTGTGTGTGTGTGTGTGTGTGTGTGTGTGTGTGTGTGTGTGTGTGTGTGTGTGTGTGTGTGTGTGTGTGTGTGTGTGTGTGTGTGTGTGTGTGTGTGTGTGTGTGTGTGTGTGTGTGTGTGTGTGTGTGTGTGTGTGTGTGTGTGCATGCACAGATCTCTGATCAATCAGCAGACTACAGCTCGGTTTTTTGCATCTAATGCTTTTTAAAGAAAAGTGAGTATTTGTACCGCATGATTCATTTCAAAGTTGGTATAACTAGTCAGAGAGCTTGACAATCCTTTATTTGTCTTTGTAGAGCAGCTATAGTACCTTAAGCACCATTCAGATATACAGGCAAACAGTCCTTGTGGTAAACTTTCATCCTTCTAAAGGCATGCCACAGAGGAGTGGGGAAGGGGAGATGGCAGCAGAGCAAAAACATTTAGGGCTCTCTTCAGAGCTGCATGGATCTTATTCAAATGTCTGTATGATAATTTTTTATTTTATTTTTTTAAGCTGGCAACCTCTTCTGCAAGTGAGTGATGCTTCCTGCCTCCCTTTCTTGGTAGGGAGCCTGGGTGTTCTGCCAAAAAGCAGCTGTCACTTGACACAATCTGTTCTGTGCTCTGGCGTAGGCTGGCTGCTCAAAGGGGAGCTCTGTTGATTCTTACACATTAGGAGATTAGAGAGTGACTTCAACCTCCCTTGGTTATTAAGGCTTAAAGACCAGCTGGAGAATGAAATATTTGGAGCCTGTTTCACTAGCTTTCCACAGTGAAGTGGGTCAGGTTTATGTGCTGAAACAGGGGAAGGGTGTGCTGTTCTGTCAACTACAGATGCTTTAAGTGTATCTTAGTAGACATGAAGAGGGGGAAGTTGGAGAGAAATTTTTTAAGAGTTTATGGAGTGGGATTCTTTTTGTTTGTACCTTTGCAAGGGCCAAAAGGTAAGGTCTATGCATCTATGTATTTATAGATGTGTATATCATGTGCAAATATAAAAATACATACACGTGTATGCACACACCTCTCTCTATATATGAAACTACAATTACTTATTACTGTCACCTCTTTTAGTGACTTTTAGCAGTTCAGAGTTGTATGGTGCTGCTTCTGACGGCCAACTTCTTGTTACGGAGAACAGAAAAATAACCAGGTAGTAATACCAGGCTTTCTTAATAGTGACAAGTGAAGGCAAAAATACATTTCTGTAAAACAGTTAAGCCTGTTTGGAAGGTGATGAGCACCAGAATCATATGCCAAGGACTAGTTGCAAAGCGTTTCTGAGTTATGAGAGACACTTGTATGTGAGCTTAATTTTCCAAAATAAGCCTTAATTAATAAATGGCAGTATAGTGAATTTTGTCATCTACTAAGTCATCTTAGAGTCCTGTCTAAAATATTTCCTAAGGACAATTTTGAAAGAGCCAGTAGTGGTTACCCTATTTGTGTATAACAATTTTACTTAATGCTATGTTTCAGTGGTTACTCTATAGACAGTCTGATACAAAAGTAACACCTTTTTGGGTATATTAATTAGTTTTAATTGAAAGGCAGCATAGCTGAAGGACAGAGCTGATTTCCCTTCAGCACTTTTTAAGTTCCTAAAGCTGAATGAAGGATTATTTTTGTGTAATCTGAAGGCATCCTTATATTTGCGTATAGTCTTAAATTTAGGAGAATTTGTGATAAATATATCTTTTTTATGCTTATTTATGTTTCTGTACAGAGAGAGCATGTGTTTAAGCCTACTAGTTAAACTACAGTAATTTGAATAGGTAATGTGAAAAATCAAAATTTAGTTTGTGGTTAGGATTCTGCAGTAATCTTAAAGGAAAATTGTTTGTATAACATTTGATCCATTTAATCTATGAGAATAGGTTTTACAGGCAATGTGTGCATTTTTCTCATCTTGGAAAAATATGAAAAATTTATTAAGGAATGCAAATGGCTCAACAAAAAGTAAGTTGTATGTTTAATTACAGAATCATAGAATGGTTAGGGTTGGAAGGAACCTTAAGGATCACCAGGTTCCAACCTCCTTGCTTCCCTGCTATCAGCAGGGACACCTCACACTAGACCAGGTTGCACAAAGCCTCACCCAGCCTGGCCTTAAACATCTCCAGGGAGGGGGCTTCCACACCCTCCCTGGGCAACCTATTCCAGGGCCTTACTACCCTCACGGTGAAGAATTTCTTCCTGATGTCTAACCTAAATCTACCCTCTCAGTTTAAAACTGTTACCTCTTGTCCTATCACTGCCCTCTCTGGTGAAAAGCCCCTCCCTAGCTTTCCTGTAGCCCCTTCAAGTACTGGAAGGCTTCTATAAGGTCTCCCCAGAGCCTCCGCTTCTCCAGGCTGAACAGACCCAGCACCCTCAGCCTGTCTTCATAGCAGAGGTTTTCCAGCCCTCTGATCATCTTCATGGCCCTTCTCTGGACCTTCCCCAACAGCTCCATGTCTTTCCTGTGCTGAGGGCACCAGAACTGTACACAGTATTCCAGGTGAGGTCTCACCAGAGCAGAGTAGAGGGGCAGAATCACCTCCCTGGCCCTGCTGGCCACACTTCTTTTGATGGAGCCCAGGATGAGGTTAACCCTCTTGGCTTCAGTGCACGCTGGTGACTCGTGTTGAGCTTCACATCTACCACCACTCCCAAATACTTTTCCTCAGGGCTGCTCTCCAGCCATTCCTTCCCCAGCCTGTATTTGTGCCTGGAGTTGCACTGACCCAGGTGCAGGACCTTGCACTTGGCCTTGTTGAACTTCATGAGGTTGGCACTGGCCCAGCTCTCCATCCCTCTGGATGGTGTCCCCTCCCTCTAGGGTGTCAACTACTCAACACAGCTTGATTAAATGATAAACTCTGCCACTCTCTTTGTTTCTTAAATAAGTGATTTTAATCTCCTTCAAATTGTGAAACTGAAATTTGTCACAGTAATTTAGAAAATTCATGAGCTCCACAGACATTGTCCCTGAACACTTCAGCTGTTCAGCTTTGTTAGAGATCACGAGATCAAATCCTTCTCTCCTCTCTCCCATCCCTTTCCCTCTCTTCTGCTTCTAAGACTGTTTTGTTTGTATAGTTTCTTGGAACAAAATCCACTGACAGCATCTGTGCAGTAGATCTATTAAGCAAATACAGTAGCTCCTTCTGTAGCTTCCTTTCCTGTATCATGCCTGTGACCTTTGGAGTTTTTCCAAGATAATGTCAGTCATATGCATGGAAGTTGGATACATTAATTATGCTTATATGGAACTGAGCATCTTAGACTTCATTCATTCATTGCTACTCTATGCAAATCTTAATGAGTTAGCTAGTTTGAGAGGTGCTTGGTTCCAAAGCAGAAGGTTTTTAACTTATGTATGGCCTGTGGGACCACCTGCTAGTTGGTCTTTGGAGAGTTAGCAGGGTGGTGATGCTGTGCTACTTGTTTCCAACTTTTGCCTAGCAGTTGAATGTGACAAATCAGGGCTACCCCAGAGATACAGCAATGTCAGTGCAGCAAACTTGTTATGTTGCTGAACAGAGTTCAGCAGTTGGAGATGGTCATTGTAGCTTTACTGGAGTGGGTTGATCTGATCTTGAAGATACTCAGGCTTTTAATATTATGTTCTTGTCCCATTTTTTATTTTTTTTTCAGTGGAGATCCTAATACCTTTATGGGCAGTGTAAGCCTAATAACAAAAAAACCCTACTTCTCACAGTTGCATTAAATGTAGTTGATAGGTCATTAGCAGCCATTACTGCAGAGGGAAGAAACTTGGAAATTTTCCTTTTCCCTCAGAGCTCTCTTGTGTGCTGAGCTGTGTGTACACTTAACATATCTTCTCTAAGCCCCTGCAGGAAAATATAAGGCAATGGGTAGAAAATGAAATGCAAAGCAAAAATTACTGGTCACACCTCACTGATTAAACATACTTGAAACAAGTACTTTCTCTTTAAGTAATATCATGATCATCAACCCATCCTCAAATGAATTAAAGACAGGTGTGGTACTTCTCACCCTCTTCTGCTGTAGGTATGAGATACTTGGTGCTAGATAATCCTGAAAATCTTCCCCAAAGGTGTCCATTGGGTACATTTTCACTTATATGCTGTATCGAAGGAAGAACATAAATGAAAATGGAGTTGAAATAGTGACAGAAATGGAGCAAACCTGGCAATAACTAAATGTTGACACCTTTCATGTGATGGTGAAAATAGGAAGCATGGGAGAGTAGGAGGACGGAACTGGGTTTTGGTCACTAACTGTGTTGATTGCTGTCAGTTCTCTGCTAGTCTCATTCTTCCCTGGTGGGTGAGTAGGATGTACTGGGTTTGCTCTCCTTTCAGTTATTTTATATATAAAAACTGTGGCTGCTGTGCAGGCTGAAGTGTGCTTACATCAAGTGAAGGACTATGCTGGTCTAACTTAGATCATGACACTTCTGTTTATGAGGATTCTTGATTGCATATTGACTCAGTTATGCCTGGCTGATTGAGTCGGCACTGAATTAAAGTGCATTAATCTATATATATCCTTCCGGACTAAGTAAGAATAGCTATAACTAACAAGCACTTGACTTTGTCATATCATTACTCTGAAGCATAAACTTCCTGTAGTGTGTTTGCTACTTTTTACATAACAAGAACAGATAAGGGTGCATTTCCTAGCTCAGTTTCTCTGGAAACTTGATTTGAATGCAGTTTTTACTTAAGGTAGCGTTTGGGGCTAATAAATTGGCCTCAGGATTTTAAAAGTAGTAGATGACAGATGGAATCTGTAGTGGATGATAATTTCTTCCAGTAAAAGGAATTGTGGGGGGCCTGCCAAAAAGGTTAGGTATCTAGCCTTTTCCAGGTGTGTTTTCATTTGTGAATTCTGTTACTTCACTAAATACTTCCTAAGGGCTCCCCTGGAGATTCAGATGCTGTCTGTAATCCTATAAATCATATTCTATAAACTCATTTAATTAAAAACTGTGTAATGACCTAAGGTGTGTAAGTAATTATGCTTGTCCTGCAGCGAATGAGAAAGATGCCTGAAAACATCACATGGGTGGATAATGTAAGTAGACTTGTTAAATAATCCAAAAGAAACTCAAACTCACTGCTTGTCCTCTGAATTGAAGTTCTAAGCTCATGGCTTATATTAGTTGCATCAGATCATGTTCTGAGACTAGAAACTCAGTACAGATGAGCCAGACTGAGGAATACGTCCCATAGTGTGTATTCATGGGAAAACTAGCTTTTGATGGGTGGCATCTTCCTCCTTGGATGAGGCGAGTTGTTTTTAACCTATGATGACAGCAGAAACTGTAGCCCTAGGCACAGGTCTGAGACTTTCAGATAAAGGCTGAGGAGATAATTCAGCATGAAAACCCCATTAGACTGAGTTTTGCCTGGTGGCAGTGATAGAGACCCTATGGAGAACTACAGCTGGCCCGCTGCCTCATCTAAAAGGTGATACATAGTTGGCATTGGTAAGGGGTCTGTGTGGTCAGGTGCGAAGCCAGCCTGGCTCTACAGGGAGGGTACTTTCTTCTCTGGGAAATGAAAGGATTGCTTGGCAGAAAATGGGGGCCTGTGCTTTTAAAATCAGGTTGTGTAAACCTGAGCCACTTCTCCACTGAGATAATTGGAGAGCTACATCCTCCACTTATTCTATGGAGAACAGAGGTTGGTAATGCTTTCCCATCAAATTAACCCTTTTGTAGAAGAATCACTTCATTTTTTCCTAGCAACTATAGGGTAGTTCTTTGCTGGTCTCACAGAGGCTGATGCAAAATCCTGTGATGCCTGTGTCCAAAATAAGAAAATCAGGGAGGCTGATTATCTTGGAGATCCTGATGGACACAGACCTGTCAACTGTGAATGTGTGTAGTTAATAAAAAACATGGACACAATGGCCCAGGTGTCTCTTTCCACTCCTGTGTTTCTGCAGGTGGAGCAGAGGTACCTGGGCCATTGTTTGTATTTTTGACAGCTGGTCTGCTAAGTGAATAAGGAATTGGTTGGGTGGTCACATCTGGAGGGTAGTGGTCAATAGCTTGATGTCCAGATGGAGATCAGTGGCAAATGGTGTCCCTCAGAGGTCCATTTGTGGACCAGTACCATTTAATATATTCATCTATGGCAGACAGTGGAATAAAGTGCACCAGCAGCAGGTTTACAGATGATACTAAGCTGTGTGGTGTGGTTAACACACCTGAGGAACAGGATGCTATCCAGAGGGACCTGGACAAGCTCGAGAAGTGGGCCCATGTGAACCACATGAAGTTCAACAAGGCCAAGTGCAAGGTTCTGCACCTGGGTCAGGGCAATCCCTGGTATCAGTATAGGCTGGAGGATGAAGGGACTGAGAGCAGCCTTGCAGTAAAGGATTTGGAGTACTGGTTGATGAAAAGCTAGACATAAGCTGGCAATGGTCTACTTTCAGCCCAGAAAGCCAACAGTATCCTGGGCTGCATCAAAAGAAGCATGGCCAGGAGGTCCAGGGAGGTGATTCTCCCCCTCTACTCTGGTGAGACCCCACCTGGAGTGCTGAGTCCAGCTCTGGAGTCATCTATACAAGAAAGACGTGGAGCTGTTGGAGTGAGTCCAGAGGAGGGCCATGAAGATGCCCAGAGGGCTGGAGCTCCTCTGCTATGAAGATAGGCTGAGAGACTTGGGGTTGTTCAGCCTGGGAAAAGAAGGCTCCAGGGAGACCTTGTTGCAGCCTTTCAATACTTAAAGGGGGCTTATAAGAAAGATGGGGCAAGCTTTTTAGCAGGACCTGTAGCAAAAACTTGTAAGAGGATAGATTTAGACTGGATATTAGAAATAATTCTTTTACTATGAGGCTGGTGAAGCACTGGCACCGGTTGCTCAGAGGTGGTAGAAGTCACATCCCTGGAAACATTCAGTGTCAGGTTGGATGGGGCTCTGAGCAACCTGATCTAGTTGACTATGTCCCTGCTCGCTGCAGTGGGTTGGACTAGGTGACTTTTAAAGGCCCTTTCCAGACTGAACCATTCTGTGATTCTGTCTAGCTGGTTCCAAAATGTCAGTGAATGTTTGAGACGTCAGAGGGCAGAAAGCCATTGGCTAGCACTCTTAAGCAGTTTCAGTCCTTTCTCTGTAAATCTCTGTAAATTACAACTTTTGGGTAGCACTCTGAGCCCCAACTTTAAATCTTAAATAATTATTTTAAAACTGGATACACTGGAGTTGCTTATTCTTTCTCTGTGAAAAAAAGTAAGGAAGAAGGAAAAATGTTGGCGGAGGGGCATGGTAGCTGTAGTGTTTGTAGGTGTGTTGTTTCTCTGCAAGCATAAGTTTCATAGGGAGGCATAATATTTTTGTTAGACTAGCTGGAATTTCACAAGATCCAGTTAGAAAAGGCAGGAGGCAGACTTCTGGGCAGGTGGTCCTTAGGGAGGAACAGCTATTTTTACCCTGTGCAGTAGGGATGAAACACATGGAGTCCTTGGTGGGAGGAAAAAGATGGAGGATGTGAGTATTGAAGTAGGAGAGTAAACCACAATTTGACGTACAGCAGTAAATGATCTCAGCCTCTGATCTCAGCCTTACAGGGTGAGACTTTATACTTCCTTTTCTGTGTGACTGAGCATTGTTGTTACTTCATGGATAGCAGCGTGGGAGGAGCCTGGTTTAGTGCTCTGTGGGTACCATGCAGAATCATAGAGTTGTTTTGGTTGGAGAAGATCTTTTAAGATCGAGTCCAACCAAACTAATACTGCCCAGTCCCCCACTACACCATGTCCCTAAGCACCACATCTACACGTTGTTTTTGCAGTGCTGTGTTCAGCAAAGACCTCTTCTGATTCTTGGTGCTTCAACATCTTGGAAATTTGCCTTTTGTGGGGAGGAGACTTTCTTGTTATATGGGAAGGAGAAAAAGCCATTTTAGAGACCTTGCAGAGTACCCAGCAGGGTTCAGCTTGAACACATCTCCACTTCAGTCACTGGTAGCAGACTGGAAATGGAAAGCTGGAACTCTCTAGGAAGGCCTGCTGACTGCCTCATTTTTGAGGCATGGGAGAGGTGTTGCCTATAGTCCCAAATCTAGGAAGTGAATCATGAGGAAGGATGTTGTAGGATCTGAAATCCAGTGGTTGTAGTGGAAAAATCCAGTGAATATTTCTTAGAAATAGCCATTGTTTTGGGAGGTTTACAGTTAAAAGTAAAGATGCTTTGTAATGGGATCCTTTGTAAGAGGATCTTAAACAATACACAAACCCACTAATTTATCTCTGTACTAATATGTTACTGTCTAACCAGATGTGCCTTCCTAACCCCAGATCTCAAATGGTTCTCCTTTAAAAGATTGAAGGTGGTTGTTTACCTGATTAAGAATAGGTTAAAGGGGACTTTAATCTTTGGAACTGGTTGCCCAGAGGAGTTATGGATGCCCCATCACTGGAAGTATTCAAGGCCAGGTTAGATGGGGCTCTGAGCAATCTGATCTAGTGGGAGGTGTTCCTACCAATTCATGGGGTTGGATCTAGATGATCTTCAAGGTCCCTCCCACCACAGCCACTCTACAATTTTATGACTTTGTGCAAGGCTTCTCAAAAGCATTAATTTACTAACTACCAGTAGAAGAAGGGTTCAGAGAGTGAGCTAGGTGCATGATCTTATATTGCATGCCTTCTGTGGTTAATTTGGATTAAAGACCCCAGACTTGCAAGAATTCAATTTAGGCACTTGAACCTTGTGAAGGATCCTGTTGGTATCTTCTAATAGGTCTAAACTCAAATGTGAAAATTTTGATTCTCTAAATAAAATCCTTGCACTATTTTACTTCTGGTGTAATTCAGATCCTGAACATTATAGTCACTGTAAGCATCAGGTGTGTGGCAGTAAAGATAAGTATGATCTAATAGGCACACGGTAGAAAATCGGTATGTAAAGATGCCTTACACACATGTAGAGTTGTTTGTTATGTTTATGTAGTGAAAAGTACAGCAATGTATCTATGTAACAAAGCAAGTGGTTGACCTTTCCAGATTTCTTTCATTAGTCTTTATTGGGAACAGTAGGGTTAGTGGTATTTAAGCTTGGGCACAATCGTGAAAAATCAGATAAGGCAAGAGGTGCTTAAAGATACTTTGTGTTGATGATAGGGAGTGGAGGAGGCTAATAACTTGATTTAAAAGAGTATTGGCTAGTCATCTAGAAATATTTATAGAACTCGGAACACTTTCAAATACTGTTACTAGACAAGACTTGTTTAAATTTATATAGTGTTTATCTTGATATTATTTTTAAAATAAAATTGCTTCCATAATCAACTTTAAATCTGGACTAAAGTGAGGTCACTTCCATCGTACAGCTAAGAATGGGAGCACACCAGGCAAACTGGAGAAACTATGCCTGTAGTACAAAACACTATTTAGTAAAATGTGGAAAAAAATATATTTGAAGGAAGGAATAAACTATGTTCGTTGGCAGAAAATGCAATTTGTGTCTGTTGGTCTCATGTGAGACAGTAGCATCTTTCATTATGAATGAGGATGATTTTAATGGTATTTACTACAGTTTACAAGTATTTTCTTCCCCTGTCAGATTATTACAAAATGTTCTTAATAAAATCTACCTTATTTAGCAATTCAGAAAGCCAGGCAGAACTGTTTCATAAATTATGTCCTTTTCTAGAATCTAGAGGACTAGCACTCTGTAGCTGCTAATGCTTGAAAGCAACTTTCAAGATTCAAGCTGGTTTAAGGATGGCCTCTGCACTCAATGTGCCCAGTACAGGAGCTGGCTCATTTAAACTCCTTCATGCTACTCTAGTTTATGGCTTTTAAAAGAGAAAACCAGAGATTTGTTGTTTGTTTTTTTTTCTGGAAAGAATGCTGTAGCCTGGCATATAGCAGCTTCCAGAACTTGTGCAGATACATGAGGCAAGGAAAATATTAATCATTACTTGAGAGGCATCATCAAGATGTCATATTTTGTAGTTCTTAATTTTAGGGTTCATTTCTGCCTTTTATGGTATTACTTCAGTGTTTATTTCTTATGTAAACTCTTATGTATTCTAATGTTTCTTCTGAGTTTTCCTTAGGAGGAGGGGAAAAAAAAATGTTTGCCTGACACCTTTCAGGAGGATTTTCAACAGAAGCTTCTTTGTTTCTTGGGCTCATTTACTTTGAGGAATTCAAACTTTTGGAACTGAAGACACTCACACTAATATATGAGTAATATCTCTCCTACCTATTACTTCACAAATTGAAAATGCTTCTTTTGACTCTTCCTGAACGCACTGTTCATCTTGCAGTGCCGTCACTGCTCTTGTGCATCACCATCCCATTTGGAAAACTATTGTAGTGATACTTGATACAAACATCATCTGTTCTATCAAATGTTCTAACTCAGTGCAGTTTTGGAGTGTGTGTTACGTAGAAGCATTTCTAGGACATGGAGACTGTGTGAGGTGAAAGCAGTTGGGTTTATATATTAGGAACAGAAGCTGCGTAAACTCAGGAATGTTTTAGAGATCTGTAGTCTGAGTGCTCTCTTGCTGGGTTTTTATAGTCTAATTCTGTAGTGCTACAAAGACAAATATTTGTGTGCAACTGAGCATTTTGCTTGTTTAGTTTAGTGGTCATTGCAGGTGCTTCTTTTTCCTGATTGTGGTCCAGTTCTCTTAAGATGTTCTACCTCACTGAAAATTTAAAGAATATGGTAAATAACAATCATGTTTCTTTTCCTGATCCTGTGACCTGTGAGTTTGTTTTAAAAATACTGTCTTTGCTATCAGTAGCTTTTTTTACCGCTGTTCTTTCATTGGGGATTTTTTAAAGGGTATATTTTCTTTTTCCTGAAGAAATAGCAAAGATTTTGTCCATGCTGAGTTGGTATGTTGGAGGGCAGTTGGGGGTAACCAAAATGAAAGCATTGCCTTTCACCCCTACAGAGAGCTGAGATTCAGGCAAGTGGTAGTTATGGTCTGTATTTACTACTCTGCTATGCTTTATTCATTCACTAAGAAAGTGGCCTTCTGATATGTCTGAAAATCAACCATCCAAGCAACTGATGGTTGCAGTTTGAAAACTGTTGACAGCTGATGGGGAAACTGCTTTAGAATGAGAGCATGAAAAAAGGTTAAAAGGCAGGCATCAAGCATGTTGCTGGCAACAGACATCAAACGCCTTATTTTCAGCTGGATATTTAGATATGGAAAACAAATTTAGTAATAGTTTACTTCTGTTTATAAATCTGATCACGTGTCAACAGTGCCATGATGTTGCCTCAAGGAAAGGGGAGGGGTGAAGTGTCTGAGATATGAAACTCTTAAGTTTGTAGGAGGATGTGACTGTTCTTGGCTGTTGATAAGGCATCAGCTGAACAGCATGTTCACTTTTGACACTGGACTTCAAGAAAAATGCAGGCAACTGAAAATCCAGATTATAGCAGCAAGAATAAACAAGCGCTACAAGACAAAACTTCTGAAGGAAACAGTTCTAGCAAGGGAGATTTAAATGAGTTATTCCAAGTATCAAAAAAAACTTTTCTGAATGTGAGGGTGCTACATATTGGCATGAATTACTTTGACAGTGTGAGAAATCTCCAATGTTTGAAGTTTTTAAGAACAGGTCAAATATTTGCCAGAATTGGTTTAGAGACCACAAATTCTGCATTGGAAGTGAGCAAATGAGGGTGAGAGGGGACGTCTGGACATGAGCTCTTACTTCCTGTGATTTAAGAACTGAAGTTGTATAAAGCTGCATTCATAGCCATTCTTTCTTTTATGTGTATTTTTCAAGTATTTTTATTAATTAAATGGCTAGGAAACAGAAGGTCAGTCATAAGTAGTAAATTAAATCAGTTTACATTTTGTTCTACATTAAAATAGTATTTATTGCAGTACAGACATACAAAATTGTATCTGCAGGAACAAAAATATAAGGTATATTTACAGGGCAGTGAAACACTTTTTAAAAGCACCATTTCTGAAAAGGGCTTATCCACCGTGAGGGGTTTTGTCTGATTTCTGTGGTAAATGGGTCTAATGTAACCAATGAGTAAATGAAACAGAGGCATGGACAGATCTCTTTGGGACTGAAGTGACTGCAGATAGAATAGAATTTATGGCTGGTTTTCACAGTGGAAGAGATACTGGGGGAAAAGCAGGTTTCCTATAAGGGGCATATAAACATGATAGGCTGGAGAATAGTATTTCTTGCAAACTCTGTGGTTTTAGAAGGGAAGCTAGTTTTATTTGGCTGTAGTCTCCAAGAGCTTTCCCTTATCAAAGTGGTGAAACTGAAAGAGCCTGCTAGGCCAAGTCACAGCAGAACTGGAATCAAAATGGTAGCAATGAGCATGAGGAAAAAATATTAATATGAGGGGACAACTTCCTTTCCTGGAAACATTTCAGTCAAGATTGATGGAGGTATTTTTTTTCAGCCCTTTGAAAAAAGCAAATACTCGTAAGCCTTAACCCAAAAGAAATTATTAATTGCAGTCTTCTGGCTTGTGCTATCAAAGAGATAAGACTTATATGATTATATTGGCTTCTTCTGGCTTCATAATTTATTTTGCAAAAACTGAGGGTGGGGGGGGGGGAGGGGTAATGAGAGCTTAGCAACTCTCTTGGGAGTGGAAGGAGGGTTTTCCCATGACTGGCATTTTTAAATCTCTCTCTGAAAGTGTCATTTTCAGTCTCTGTGCCTGTTCTTTTTAGGTCATTAATATTTCTATTGATTTTTGTGTCAGAGGAGCATCTTTTGCCTTTTTTTTTCTTCTCATAGCAAGGAGGGGACTATTCAATTACCATAAAGGGAATTCCTCTCAATTCTTTTTTTTTTTTTTTTACTTGAATAATTGTTTCATTTGTTATTTTGTCTAACACCACAGAGTCACATAATTGCTGATGCAATTTCCTCTCATTCTCAGGAAAGAAAAGTTAGAAACTACTGTACAAATGTATCCTGAAAGCTGCAAAATTTGAGGAAAAAGCGGAGACAAGCAGTTGGTGATGTGGATATTTCTCATGTTAAATATATCATTAATTTATTTTGGGGTTGAGAAGGCTTGGCTTACATTTCCAAAATCTGTTAACCTGTATAGATAGAATTATGAAACTATACATACTTCATGTTGAGGGAAATAGCTTCAACATCCTGTACAAAGGGAGGTAGACGGTGCCAAAGAAGGAAGATTGCTGACTTCAGAAATATCTTGCTGGCAGGCTGACTTAGTTGTGAAGAGCTCTCCACAAATTTTAGTGTATCTGGAATTAGTAATCAACATCAAAATGTCACTGGGGCATTTGGGGGCGGTAGCACATGGTATCTAAGGCAAGCCAGAGGAAGTTAGGCTTGTTCAGCCTGAAGAAGAGAAACATTTTGGGGCAGTCTTCCAGCAGCCAGAGAAGGTTTGTAGAGAAGACAAGTCAGACTCTGAGAAGAGGTGCACAATGAAAGGGCACATAACATCCAGTAGGAAATATTACACTTGGGTCTAAGGAGGAGCTTTGTTATCCCAATTGTTATTAAAGCCAGAAATTAATTGCCTAGAGGTGCCCTGAAGTCTCCATCCTTGGACACACTCAGACCTTGATGGAATGGGGTTTGCTGGGATATACCTTTCAGATTAGTCTAGCTTTGAGCAGGAGGTTAGACTTCATGAACTCCAGAAGTCCCTTCCAGATTAAGAGGTATGATTCGTTAAGGACATTACAGATTTGTCCTGATACTCAGATTCACTTCTTTCTCCCTTTCTGCTGGGAGCTGGGGATGTGTGTGGGAGGCGTTTTCTCCCCCTCCCTTTTCTTCCTTATATCCTTCCAAAATAATTCTTTCTAGACTTTACAAATACTGCCAGGAGAAAATCTGGCATATGCATATAATTTAACCGTTCACTTATTTCCAATTGATGAGAATATGCCTTCAAAATATTAAGAATATTCTCATTTTGCAGTTTGTTGTAATGTTTGTTTTGTATCTAATTGGCTATTGTGTATCGTAACACTGCTTTGAAATAATACTTCTCCATTTTTTTCATTTTTGTTGATTTAAAGGAATTTTTCTGCTTAGTTGTTGGTGTTCTCTGGACACTTCTGCTGATGTGTGAGCCTAGTAAGGGCAGGTCCTGAGTTCATAGCTGAGGTTCACTTAACAGATGGCCTTCCTTGGCTAACTTACTGGTTCTCCTCCCCCTCTTCCCTTCTCATGAGAGAGGTCTCAGTGCTCACGACTGTTAACTTAAGAAAACTGGATCCTACTGCTTTAAGTCCTTGTGGATCAGAGTTGAGAATACTCATGCTCATCTGAGCAGTTTTTCTGATGCAGTTTTCTTCCTTCTTCAACCCCCTTATTTTCTTCCTTCCAGGAAATTTTCTGCACCCCTCCAGGTTGCCTCTTAGGCTAGTCAAACATCCACACAGTATTTGAAGAGATGAAACCAAGCTCTGCATTTTAGGATTTTTTTTAAATTTTTTTTTAAGAATAAACAGCCTCTTGGCTGTTTTTCATATCAGCTTTCTTGCTGTCAGATGTAATGACCCTGATATACCTGATCCCCACTGTTTTCTTTTCTGTACATGCAGTTCCAGATTTCCCTTAAACCAGGTCATTGTTTGGTGCCTTGGAAGCTTTTCTTCTTGATCTGGTGAACTGGGGCTTCAGACAGGGATGGAAGGAGAGGGCTTAGTGTTTCTGTGGGATAGATGCCAAGTAGCTTCCTCTGAATCCTCACCTTCTTTTCCCCCCATTCTTTGAGGTACAGTAGATACACTGCCACTCTGCTATCTTGGGTTGAGTTTCTTCTTTGTAGCTAAAGTTTTGTGATTTCTAAGCTTCATAATTTTACAATTTATGTGAATTTAGTTCCTTGCTAGATACAACCATTAATATCGCCAATATTTTTTTTCCCTTTATTTTTTCTTTCCCCTTTCCATCTTCCACATTTTATTTTATTTTTTCAGTTTCTGGTAATGACATTTGCCAGAAGAGACTTAGAAAAGATAAAATCAGTGCAGAATTTCCCACAAGAGTGAATCCTGAAGTCCTCACCAACATCTCATAGCTCAGCATAGGTATCCTTAAAAGGTAGTTCAGTTATATGTCCTCCTTGGAGTCAAGTGTCCAAAGTGCTGATACTGTGCTTGAGCACATTTGGGTTCACAAACCTAAAGCTGACAAGTACCACTTTAAGATGACAAACTTCTTAAATGAAACCTTAGCCTTCTGGCAGAGTTTGCAGGACATGCTTGCTTTAGCATGCTTGAACAACTCTTTGCTGCATCACACCTGCTTCTCACACCCACATCCAGCTTTGCAGCAAATGGCAAAAATTGGACATCCTGAACTTTCTTATTGAGCAATTAATTCCATCCTGTTTAATGAAGTCTCAACAGAGATCTCCTGCTGGTCACGGTTTTCTTGGCTTAAAATTAAGGGTGTTTTTCTGTTTTTTGTACAATACTTGAAAGTAGTGTTATTTTAGTGAGCCAACAATCTAACTACTTTACTAGTCTAAAGTGCTCTGAACTATTTAATATTAACCAAACTGTTCTACAAAAAGTGCTATCTCAAAACAAATTCAAATATGGCTTTAGCCAGGAAGGCCGTAGAAACCCATTTATTTTTCTGTTCTTCAGCTGGAAACAAATGTTCTGTTCTCATACCATATGAAACTGGAATAGATTCAGGTCATATTAATTCCTTGAGACTCCCTGACAGTTTGAACTTAGTCACTTCCCTCCAACTCACTCCTTTCACTCTTAACTATGAGAATGGAAATTCCTTCATCTTTTGGGAGTTACACTTGCATTTCTCTGAGCCTTGATGGATAAAAATCTGTTAAAACTCTAAGTGGAAAGCATTTAGTATGTGAATTATATTCTCATGTGTTGTGATGTAAAAATAACAGCATTCACCAAAAATGGCTTTCTGTGGAAGTATTTTTTTTTTCTGGGTTATTATGGGCATTTCTATACTTCTTTCTGTTTTACTATATTTGTTATGGGAAATATTAATCCAAATGAGTCATGGTAGATCAGCAAGTCTTCCTTGGCTGTGATCTAAAATGTCACTGATAAAGCCTTAAACCTTTTCCTTGGACAAATGCAGCTATCCAGTAATCTGCAGTGGATGTTCATGAGCCATGTGCAAGCAGATACTTAATGCCTTCCTCTTCAGCCTTCACCAAACATCTGACTGAAAATCTGTTCAGTATGTTAGGAACTGTCTCTTTTCCTGGAAAGCCAAGAAATATCCATAGGTGGTGTTTGTATAAACTACCACACATGGAAAATGCTACATAAAAGTTTTTACCAGCCCTTTAAGTCAGGATGTGGCATTATACTCAAAGGAGACTAAAATCAGTTATTTGCTTTATTCATTTCCAAATTGTCATTCTCTCACCTCTGTGCGATTTGAGGGTTCAAGTGGCAGTGTAAGGGCTGAGAAGGCTGTATTGTACTGAACAAAATGAGGGCTGTTCTCCAAAACCCTGTTCCCTGCTACACAGGGTCCATCTATACTGAAGGAAAAAGAATAAGTAACAACAGATTAGTTGTGCAGGAAACCACCAAACACATTGCCTATATGGAAGATTTAGGCTTTTCCTCAACACTGAATTAATCTGTTCCCTTCCCCCTGAGTGTTGTGTGAACCAACACCTTTCCTTCCCCCCTCCCCCCCTTTTATAATTTCTGTGACAGAGATTTAATGTGCTGGAGGTGGTTGGATATTTTTCTCATTAAAATCTATGTTTTGAGTATTATGAGGTCAGCAAACTGGCTAAATGAAAAGGAGGATTTTGCAGAGTCTGAGCCAGCCATTTACAAATAAATCCCTTGAGGTCCCTAATCACTAGCAAATCTAGCCATTGCTTTGATTTGAAGGGAGATTAAGGATTACAAATATTTTATAAATCTATTTTTAACTTCAGTGCGGTTACACAAAAGACAAGGATTCATTGCTATGTTTTCATCCGTTCTTCCACCAGCAATCTGGAATTATTTAGTAGGCTGAACTTAAAGTGTCACTACTCTTTTCATACCCAGTACATGAAAAAGCTGTCAGTAGTGTGGCCACTAATGCACTGGTACAGAAGTAGAGAAATTTTGGTATTGCAGAATGAGGCCATGGAAAGACAAGGTTTGCTTGGTAGACTTTTAATTAATACAAATCTCAGATGTATATTTTCCACTTCCATGGCTCTTTGTCTTAAAAGAAGTCTGAATACTTGTGTCCCTGTTCCCACTGAAGAGACAGTGGGAAACCTCCACAGCCAACTCACTCCTGGCTTTCTCTTGTATCTGATAGAGAAATGTCCCCTGCTGAGATTTGCCATCATCCCTCTAGATGCAGGGCTTTCAGATTATGACAGCAGTTGCCAGGGTCAGTCTGTGTTTGGATACGAGGTGATGGACCTGCCTTCTCCCTTTGTATGTGTTTTGCCTTTTCCAGTCCTCTGGATAGCCTGTTCTGGCAGTGAATTCGGAATTTTGTGAAACTCACAGAAAAGGCCTGTGGATGCACAAGCAGCATCCCTTAATTCTCCAGTGCATTACACCTTTTCTTCCATTCCTCCCAGTCATCTGCACCAGTTGCTTGAACTGTTTTGCTCTACCAGGTACATTTAATTCAATCACAAAGCAAAGTCATGGGAAAGGAGGGGAAAGAATGACTCTCATTTCTCCAAAACCTTAATAACTTGGTGCTTTTTAAAGATTAGAAGTAAAGTCCTGGAATGGTATGTAAATGTTAATGAAACTTAGCTGGGCTAAAGGCATTGCATCTGGATGTCTGTCATCACAGTGTTTGTTCTTAGTATTATTCTTTCAACCTGCTGTAAACAATTTAAATGGCTTCTGGATTTCCCCTTGATACACAAATAAATTGTCAGTGCTGATCCTCCCTTTGATTCTCTGTATCAGTTCTGATGCCAAATGAAAACAAAACTCCCTTCTGTGTAATAGCTTTACTGCATCTCTGCTGCTGTGGGACAAGTCCTGACAGGGTTAGAAATGCAGCCACAACCTTCTCTCTGCCACCGGCCTTCAGGTTGTCAAGGTAGAGACCTGATCCCTGAAACCTGTCTCCAAGGCGTCAGCTCTGGCACCCTGGGCAAGGAGAAAAAGCAGGGCAGGAGACAAATTGCAGCTTGCCCCTTCCTCTTGTCTTGTATAAAGCCTTTGAACCCTTGCCCTAAGGGGAGCCAGGGTGCCCCTGCAAGGCAAGGGGCTTCCAACAATGCCCCCCTTGTGCTGGCTGGCTTGCTCTGAATGCTACAACATCTAGGATTATCCTGTAAATTGTTTAGTGAGTAGAAACCTCCTTCTGCTGAAGAACTATTTCCTACTGCTGGTGATGGATGAAGCTGAAATAAAGCAGTTAAATTTTTAGAAAACTGTTGACCCTTAAAGGATTGAGCTATTATTTTAATTGCTGTAATGAGCAAACACTACTTGGAAATCATTAAAAGAACATATACATAGCTCCAGATCCTCCTGTCTGACATGAATTGATGAAACTTTTCTTGAACCAGAGGGATGCATGTTAATTTTTTTCTGCTAAATTGACAACAGTGTGTGCAAGACATTTTGCTGTTGCTTTCTATTACATTTCCGTCACCAGGAAATTTGTAGTCAAATAACAGGCTATTAGTGTAAGTGTGGGTGAATGTTGTGAGTGAACATTCATAATGATCTTTTCATAGTGGTCTGAAATTAGAGTTGGCAGAATTAATTTTCAGCTATACCATTTTTGCTGCGGAATGCTGACCTGTTGAAACTACTGCAGCACCACGTCAAGTTAAATTTGAAGGTTAGGGGTTGTTTTATTGAAAGGCTTCTCGGATCCACAATGGAAATAGGAAAGAGACTTTTACCATACAAAAAGTGGTGATTTAAAACTTAAGTATATAACATACAGGGTGCATATGCTTATGAAGACAGGCTAAGGGAATTGGGGCTTTTCAGCCTAGAGAAGAGAAGGCTCCAAAGAAATCTTATAGCACCTTCCCGTACTTGAAAGGGGCCTACAGAAAAGCTGGGGAGGGGCTTTTCATCAGAGAAAGTAGTGATAGGACAAGGGGTAATGGTTTTAAACTGAGAGAGGAGAGATTTAGGTTAGATACTAGGAAGAAATTCTTCACAATAAGGGTGATGAGGAACTGGAATGGGTTGCCCAGGGAGGTTGTTGATTCCCCATCCCTGGAGGTTTTTAAGGCCAGGTTGGATGAGGTTTTGTGCAACCTGGTCTAGTGGTAGGGTTCCCTGTTCGTGGCAGGGGGGTTGGAACTTGATGATCTTTAACGTCCCTTCCAACCTTAATGATTCTATGCATTTCTTGTCCTGCTGGATTTGAAGCAGTGGCTTGAAATTTGGTTCCCTGACCATAACAGTATATAATCAGCAGTTCTGTCCCAGGGATTATATTTGGAGCAGTTGGTTTTTTGGAGGAGGAAGGTGTTGTTTGTTTGGGGTTTTTTTGGTTGGTTTTTGTTTGTTTTTTTTTTTGCTTGTGTTTGTTGCTGTGGGGGTTTTTTCTATTTGTTTTTTTATGTGTATACAGTTCTGACTCCTGCAGAAAGATTGATTTTATAGCAGAAATGTGACAGACTGAATTCAAATGGCTAGCTGAAATGAAACAGAAGAGGAGGAGTGTGAACTCAAGTCACTCCCCAAGATGTAGGTCTGCCCAGCACTAGTTGGAAGCACTGAGTGAGCATGCATATGGGCATGCCTTCTGTGGGTGTCACAGTGCTGGGAAAGTATCTCAGAACAGTTCTGCTGCAGAGAAGAAATAAGTAACGCTCAAACGCTGTATATGTACAAGAGGCAGAAAAGGTTAACCAAGTTTCTGAATACAGAATCATTCTGTAGACTCAGTGAAATAAAGTTTTCAGAGAAAGTTGAAGATCCTCTGGAAAGAGACTGCAGAAAAAATGGGCAAGCTTATTGCTAGCATAAGGTAAAATCCAGATGGAATATGCAGGCTGGCATTCTTCCTTCAGAAAAGCACTCTTATTGCTGTAGCAGCTTTGTATAACAATGCAGCAAGCTTTTTGTTGTTGTTGTTAAATCCCTACTCATGTGGTCCTCCTTAGTATAGATGTTGTTCAGCTGATAGGAGCTGGAGCACTCACTGTGTGTTGCCCAGATCCTCATGATGGGCAGGTTTCTAAAGCTCACTGTGCTTTCCGTGGCTCAGTGGCAGCAGGTGGCAGGTGATGAAAAAGGCAGATGAGCTGATCCTGCAGAAGCATTGTGTCATTTCTCTGCCTTCACACTGTGTACATGCAGACCTTCTTCTCTGTGGTTTCTCAAGGAGATAACCAAAACTAGTGACATAGCACTTCAGTGCTGGAGGAGCCGTTTAAATAATTGTGGACCTAAAGGAAGAAAATTAAGACAATTTAGGATATATTTTTCAGGAAAAGAAATTCTGATTATCCTTCTGTTGCATGATTGCCTTCACCTGTAAGGAAAGCTTTATCAGGGTCTTAACATTTCAACATTTTACATTTTAGAGGTTGAACTCTTCTATAAGGCTCAGTCATATGACCCAACACTTGCTCCTTTTTCTCCTCACTTCTTTCTGTCATGCTGCTTGAGTTTAACCATGGAGGTGGAATCAGATTTCATAAGGGAAACAAACAGCTCATTTTCAGACAGCTGTTGAATATCAAAAGCAGAAACACATTAGAAAGCTTGATTTGAGCTATACATATGGTTTAATTTTTCAGTAAAAAATGTAATTAAATTGTCTGGTGTTCCTGGATGAGCACATAGTGCTTTATGCTATCATCTTGCATGAAGATCTGAAGTGTCTGGTGTTGGTATTTCTGGTATATGTAAGATACTAATATTGTAACTTTTCTGCTGTGAAGGATATGTATCATGCTCAATTTATTTACTAATTCCCTTTTTCACTGATCTTCTGAGTAGTGTGGTGTGTGGTCATAGATACACTTGTCCTCTATAATTACTTTGGGGAAAATATTTTTTAACTTTCATGTCTTAATACTAACTCTAAAGCTTTTTTAATGGCAGAAGAAAAAAAATCTTTTGAGTAGCACAGATTCTTTTACTGTATATGTCATATATTTACTGTGACACTGTGGTCATACTGATTCACAGTTTCCTAGAAGAGAAATACAGAAGACATTTTTAACGTACTCATTTGCTTTTCTTGAGAGGGAAGTAATTTTGAGTAAGAGTGAATGGGATCATGGAGGAGCTGGCACACACAGTGTTTGCCAGGCAAGAAGTGAGTAAATAACTAAAAAGGGCCACGTTAAGCCTTCAGCTCTTCACAAAGATGTGTGCAGGCTTCACAGATCTGTCTGACATGGCAGCAGACTTTTCCCTGGAGAACCTGGAGGTGAAGCGTGTAGGGTCTGCCCACACAGCTCAAGGGACACTTAAGGTCACAGTAGGTCCTGGATCGACTGCTTAACAATATCAACCAAGGTCTGTGTGCTGGGAGCCCCTGGAAGGTGTCCTGCACTGCTGAGGGTGAAACTCGCTGCTGTCTTATCTGCCTTGCTGCTGTCAGGCGTGCTGGTGCAAGGAGGCAGATGTTTGTGAGGGCGTGCATGATGCTGGGATGCCTTCGTTCTGCCTAGATAGGCCTCTCGTCTACTGTGGAAAATGAAAAATAGCTGCTTTTTTATCACATTGCAGACATTTGTCACTTTGTGGTGTTTGGCTATTGTAAGGCTGATTTAATGCGAATCAGATGGAAAGTGTGCGGCATGGTTTTCTGACTCGTGTCCAAGAAAAGCCTTGGGTCAGCTGGCATACAGCTTTCTGAGAGCTGGCTCAGCTGAGCCTTCCTGGAGCTGGCAACTGAGCTGCCTGGCCAGCCACGAGGAGCCTGAAGCAGGCAGGAGTACAATTCTGGGGTATGGTGAAGAATAGCCTGTAGGAAAGGCGCTAAGTAACTTTTATAGGTATTTAGGGTCCCAGCCACTGGGCAATTCAGACTGAAGAGTAGCTGGGGAAGCCTGCATGTTGTGCTCAAAGCAAGCAGAGCAATAGCTGGGAAGAAAGGGGAGGGCCGTGAGACTGTCCACTTTGACATCCCTCGGAGCCCCCAGCAGATAGGATGACTCAGATTGTAAACCACATTGGATCTGTCTTGGCTTAGCTTAGTCCTTCCAGTGATTTAACTAAACAGGTTTTATACCAATTCAGTTAAGCAGGCATTGAAACTGTGTGTAGCTAAGCTTGTTAGGTGTGGTGCCTTATGTCCAGTCAGAGCAAGCCTTGCCTGGGGCTACTTTATATGAACCTGGCACGTACTGTTGGCCAAGCCTACTGGTGGTCAAGACCATCACTTTCAATAGCAAGGTTTTGATGGGTCAGTTCCCTTAAGGCAGCTCAGCATGGTAGAAGGTAGAAGGAAGTGGTGTTTTGAAGGGATGAGAAAAGTGTTGGGGTGCTTCCTTGGAGCAGGTGACCCTTCTCCAAGTGATCTTCAGCATAGTAACAGCTGTGTTATTGTACATCTGTGGGAGGCCATGTATGATGTTGGGTTTTGCTGTTGTCAGATATGCAGTAGTGCAGTTGAGAAATAAAGGAAAGGATTATTTTATTATTTTTTTTTGGAAATTGCTGCTTCAGTTCATGCTGTTTGAAAGGCAGGGTTTCTTACTATGTCTTTGCAGTTCTACTTCCTATGTTAGAAAATCTCAACTGAGAGAATTGTGTTCCTGAAAAGGAACACTAAGCCTTCAGGAAAACTTTTTCATTACTCTGTGAAAACAGTAGCAAAGATTCATCTTTTGAAAGTTTTGGTTTTTGAGTTGCTCTCAGCTTGGGATGTTTTTCTGGTCTCTAAGCATCACCTTTCTCAATATCTACAGCAACCAAGTCTATGTGTCTGAAACCCTAATATCCTTTTTTTCCATCCATAGAATCTTCACAACCTTAAATCTGTGTGATAGCACAAATTGCCCAGTATTGATTTAGTTCCGTGATTCAAGGAATAACTTTTTTTTTAGCCAAGAGTATTAGTAATATGTCTCTTAATCCCGAAAGCAGATTTAAGATCACCTTGTGTTAAAACTAAAGTTCTTCTGCAGAAATTTAAAGCACAGAATTTCTCAGGAGCATTTACAGCTGGTAGTGTTAGCTTGTGTACTTAGAAATCAGTATGTAATAACACATCTCATGATAAGCTAGCAGCTGGGGAAGTCCATGTCCGTTCAAAGACAAATAAGCAGACGGCCAGTCTGATAATTACCACTTCACAGTCCTTTCTGTGAAAGGCTACAAAATGGAATTGGTGCAAAAATGGCTTTTCACCAGAGATGCCCCAAATCAATACTGGCAAGAAGGTTTCACTAGAAACACATATAGAATAAAATATTCAATAGCTTTTGAGAAAGCATTAGCAAAGCATAATACAACTCTTTAAATAATGAATTATCATTTGCATGGAGAAAACAAAATCCCCCAAGTGGTCTTCCAAAAACACTTTTGAAATTAAACAACCCCATGTTTAGTCTGTAGTATTTATTTTCTGTCAAGCTGTTTTAGGCCAGGCTGCCCCCACAGGCCAGTTTTGTTTGGCTCTCAATGAGCTGGCAGACATCTTAGAAGAGGGAAAAATTGGCTAGGCGTTCTGTTTTGTTTTTTTTTTACCTTTTCGATGCAGCGATGATCATTTAAACTGCCAGAGATGTTAAGATGGTACCCACCTTATTTAAAGTAATGGCACAAAATATGTGTGAAGGAATGCATTCAAGAGGAGTGAGGCAGATGCATATCTTGCTTAGATCTGAATTTTAGATCTATCATCTTTGTTGTTTTCCAGAGTAGGAGTGAAAATTGAATGAAGTGGCAGTGCTGAAGCACTTGCTCTCACCCACCAACTCTATGCCATGCACCTTTTCAGCTCATCTTCTCTTTCCTTTTTTTTCCTTTTTTTTTTTTCCTGTTGACACTTTAGCACATGCTGTGAACATGTGCCAAAAAACTCATTCTTAAAAGCTGCCTTCATTCATCTTGAGCTGTTATCAAGAGTTTGTCTGCTTCATGGATAAATTGCACAGCACTGAATCAATGTCCTCTTGTACTGGAAACCAGACAAACTATTCCAACAGAATTTCTGTTGCATTCATACAGAGTGAGCAAAGAGATGGCTTAACCTCATGCAGAATATGGGTATCAAAACACCTTCTACTTCTCAACTGAGGCGATGATATAAACGTGGCTGCTGATCCTAAACCAAAAAAAATGAGACATGTTCGCTTGCTGCAAGTTACTTTGCTTTTGTGATAGGTATTCCAACGTTATGGATGACAGGTTTTGGAGCCTAAGCTACTGCATGTATTTCATTATGGTGCTTTTCATACCGTGTATTATTTTGGTTCTACACTTGTTTTAAATTCTCTTTAATATAGTTTTAGTTGTAGCATAAATGTTCTTAACACTGAATACTCTGCTTGAGAGGAAACCTTAGCTGAATAAACCAGATCTGTTGTGTAATTAAGGAGTTTCTTTGGAAACTGGCTTTATTTCAGTTTTAAATGTGTTGTCTAATTTTCTCAGAGGGTAAAGTCAACTCATTTTTGAGAAGTGGTGGTGGTCACAGCCATAATAAATTGAATTCCTTCCTAATTTACACACTTTGTAAATACATAAGCCGAGCTACAGACACAACTAGACTTTGACAATACAAAATAATTGTACCTTTCCCAAGAATATTATTTTTCTAATCACACAGAAGAACCACAACCCCTCCTTTCCATTGCTATTACACAAATGTTGGGAAGTATTTGAGTGACAAGTTCTCCAGTAACTTGAGCGCAATACTTAAGTAGATTTAGGTTAAGGGAGATAGGAGGAGGAAAAAAAAATACAGACTCTGCTAGAGATTGTAAACCACATGTATATTCAGCAAGCAAATGAGATACAAGCTTTGAAACAATGAGCTGCTCTATAATGCACAGACAGTCTTTCAGGCTACCAAGCCCAAGCTCTGAAGTCTCTCTACACATTGATAAAAATGTCTAATTCTGAATGAAATATGTTTATTCTGTCTCATGTGAAGTCCTGTAAGCTACTAAGAGCAGAGTGAGCTGCTGACTCAGTCATTGTTCCTGGTTTTTACAACTCCTCCCATTCAGTTAATTAAAAAACCTGTTCCTGAATGGGCAACAAAAGCACTTTTTATACAGAATTGATCTATATACATTTTCAAGATTTCTGCTCCGTGAATGCACTTTTTCTTCAGCTTTGTTTATTGCAGCACAAGTGCCTGCCAGAGGCAGTACTGTTGACATGACTGTCCTCCTCGGGTGGAATGTTTCACTACACACCGTCCTACACTCATGCCGTTGAGCATGGGACGGGGTCAGAACCTGAAAGGCACAAAAGGCTTCTCAGCGAGCAAGAAGGCAATGAATGGCACTAAAGTCAGGCCATAGAAATGGGGATACTCATGTGGGAGTAGCACGAGGAAAAAGATCTGTCAGCAAAAGAGCAGAAGGCATAAAGGGCGGTGGGTTTACGATTGAAGAAAGTGTCTTTGCACTGTGGCAGAAACACTAAGAGCTTGAGTTTCGGTGAGTGTGACTTTGAAGCTTTTGTAAAATAACTAAAAAAAAAGAAGCTGTTCCGTGCTAAGGCAAAATTAACAATTAAGCTCAGCAGTTGCTGCTGTTATTTCCATAAAAGCTTCAAGTTGCCAAAAAATAGAAGAATGTGTATGAAGCTGTTTGGAAAAACCTCCTTCATTCTGCCACATGTATTTTTTAAAAGGTGGCTACCAAATGCAAAAAAAGTTATATCTGGTGTAAATCCACAAGTCACCATGTTACGACCAAAAATATGTTTCTGCGTATCTTAAATTCCTACCCATAATTGCAATTTTCTCCAGTTTTTTAATCAATAAAATGAAGTAATACAATTCAGAGCAAGAGTGACACAGAGGCTGCAACCTAGTAGTACCTAATTTACAAAAGTTTGCTCTCCTCAGTGCAGTCAAATTTTGGTCCCCTAAAATGATCAGCTGTTCCTCTAAGAATGACACGTCTTTCATTTGTCAGAGTAAGATTTCTCTGTTGCCACTGGTGGACAGGATTTCTTTTTTGAATGCTGTCTGTTTTTTATCTTAACTTCAAATAAATACCTTCATTTACTTGTGTCCACAGGTAGTGAGGAGATAGATTGAGCTACTGTCTCCAAGTACAGTCTATGTTTAAAATACTACTTATCCATGAAAAAAATCCTCTTCTCCTTTTTGAACAGTTTTAGACCCTGTAATTAGAAGAATCTGTTCAACTAGAGCTGCACTGAACTCAGGTCCTGAAATATTGCTGCCCTTAGAAATGACTCCAGTTTCTTTCATTGACACTTCAGTTGGACAAGAAACTGAAGTTCAGTATTTAGCAACCAAAATGGAGAGAATGAAGGGGAAGACAAGTTTCTTCCCGTGTGAATTTCCTACAGAGAGGCATTCTGAGGCAGGGGACGTATGGAGTTGGATTTCTGTACTCATTCTGTACTTGGAGTCACACAGACTATTAACTACAACTGCACACTTGCTGATGAGGGCATCAGTCCAAATGATTTAAATTTGTTACTATGTACTAGCGATCACAAATTTTGTTTTGATAAAACGTATTTCTGCATTTAAGAGGAAATTTTATATGTTCATAATTTCTACCAAACATCAGTGTTAATGCGGTGAGGATATAATGGTGTAAAGGCAGAATTTTCTGATGCAGCTGATTTAAAAGCCCAGCACGCTTGGCTAACCTTTAACACATATTCTAATATGGTCTGATCCTGCTTGAAACTACTAATATTAATTTCAAATGTTAACCAGGAGTTTATTCTGTTACTCTCATCTCAACTTGCTTCTGTGCTTTAATTAAATGTTAATCTATTGTAGACAACCCTGTTCTTTTCATGTATGTGTGTCTTGGGATGAGTGTATACTGATGATCTGGGAGGAGATCACCTAGCTAAGATGAGATCCAAAGGTAGATTAAGTCTGTGCTGCTGCTTAATTTTAAATGTATATGATGTCTTTCACTGGAACAGGAAAATCTACTTGGGCAGAACAACATAAGATACTGTTAAGGGACTTGTCTGCCATCCAGTGCCAGGTGGATGTTTAGTTTGCATTGACGTAAACTGGGACTCTGTTCCTTAGGAATGATCTTACCCTCTGGTGGCAGTCGGTTCCAGCAGCCATTCTCATAAGGGTCTTATGTGCCACTGTACTATGTTGGAGTCACGAGCTTTCAGTGACTTTTACCACTTTCATAAGTGAGGTCTAACTTGGTATCCACTTGGTACCAAGGGAACAGTGCTAGTAGTCACATAAGAAAAGCTTTTGTCATCACACAGCTGCTGTTAAACGTAGTCATGTCAACACTGTTTCATGCAGACTTGGTATTGGTTTAAGTTGGGCTTTCTGTAACGTTTCTCTCTTTATGCCTTTTTGTGCTGCAATCTGGATGAGCTCGTTTATCCACCAGGAGGATATGGCATCTTCATGTGCATGTCTTTGTATTCTTGCTGTTCAACAGGAAACTAGAAATAGCTTTTGTTAATAACAGTTAGGAAAGTCTGATGGTGCAGCAGTCATCAGAGTCCTCTGCATGGTCACTTGAGCATGTGAACTAACACTCTGCTGGTGTAATATTCTTGGTGTCTGTTTGCAACACATGGGAGAGGAATAGAATGGTATTCATTATAAGGCAGATCAGTGATAAACCAGTGAGTAAGTTAAATCTAGTTAACTCACAGTACAGACACTCAAACACGTTACCCCATGAAATGTTCCATTTCATTGTGGTAATTGTGTATTTGTGATGATAATAACTTATGAAACAAAGGTTAGAGGTTAGGCTTGTTTTCCCTGTCTGTCTTTTTACGTCATCTGTAACCTAAAATTCCCTCTCATGGAATATCTGTCAGTTAAATCTGCTTTAAGCTAAGTCACCATTTAAGTCACCATTTGAACTGATTTTTCTTTGTTATGCTGCCAGTAGAATAATATCTTTTCTTTGTTATTCTACTTAAGAGTCATAAAAGTAAGATAAGAAGAAAGAGAGCACTAGGCTGTACCATCCCCTTTGCTTTGCCAGCATAGGATTAGAGCTTTTGATTAGCAAGCGTTGTGTTGCAGTGTGGGAAACTTGGTTGGATTCCCGTCCTTGATCTCTCGAACGGTGTCTGTGTACGTGCACAGGTGATGTGTCAGCCTGGTGATGCTCTGCTTCAACATGTCTCTCCAAGTTGTGATGCCTGACTCACTCCCTCTTGGTTGAATGGGTATTTGTACCGCAGACGTAACACAAAGAAGAATAAAGGCGTTTAAGGCTTCAAAATCTTCATAATACTTCTGAGAAGTAAGACTATTCATTCTGAAGGGCTCCTTCCCCATGAAATGTTGCACAATCTTTGCTGACTGAATGTGCCTTTGTTCCTTGCCCTCTGCTTTGCACTGCCATAAGTTTAACTCCAGTACACTTGATGAATTCTACTTGTATTATGTTTACTTAGATATGTCTCCAGTTCATGTTTCATCTGTGTTTTTAATACAGTCCCAAAATTTCCAGAAGATTGGGTAGGGATGGGGACACAGGAGGTCCTCTATTCACCCCTGTCCCTCCCCTCAAGATAAAGCACTGCCAGGCAGCTCTTAAAACATGGAAACAGTATTTCAAAGTGTGTTTAATTGCTATTTTGTGGTAAGTATAATATAAGAACCAGTCATAGCTTTTTTAGTTTGTGGCCCAGTCGTTATCCCTTGGAAGCTGTCTGCCCAAGACTGTGTAATTTCCTGCTGTATTCTGTACCCTTCTATAGTTTCCTGTATGCTTTAGCAGGCTAAAATAGGAAAAGAAACACAGAAATTAATAGTAATAACTTAGGAAAACTTCCCTCTCTGCCCCCCAAACTTCCCCCCCATCCCCCCATAGCTCTCAGAAGGTATCAGTGAGGCGTATAAGGATGGGCCTGTACCATTGGGTTGTCTTACTCTTTCTTTGACTGAGGGGGTGAACTTAATGTAGCTTGGCATCCACGTTACTTTTGCTTGCCAGGTCCCAACCTGAGTTGAAATCAGCAGCTCCTTCAGTGGGGAACCCAGAAGTGACAGAGCAGGTGATTTGCTTTCCAGTCCTCTCCACGGGCAGTAGGGCTGTGAGCCTGTTTGCGCCATTTCATTTGCAAACTGCTCTCTGCTCCTGCTGTTGAAAAAAGCCTTCTGTAATTTCAGTTACACTTGCACTTTCTCTCTGCAGTGTCCCCTGTGCTGTCCTCTCTAGAGTGGGGACCTGCCAGCTCTGCTGCTCCAGAGGACCTGAGCACGCTGGCACTCTTCTTTCCTCTGGAGAGATGTGAACACAAGCTAATTTTCAACGAGCTGGAAGATGACAAACTGGAGAGAGGCATTTATTTCCCACTTGTTGTTACTTCTGCATGTCTGCCAAACCTTCTCACATTTACTTAGTGATAGGTCCCTGAAAGAGCTGCAGTATTAACTTCCCACCTTGGTTCCAGTTAGTCGTGTAATAGCTGCATCAAAGACGTGACGGTTCATCCTTTTTTCAGATCTAGACAGTTACAGCCACTGCCTTTACAGTACTTCTGGGAACAACAAAATGCCACATGTAGGTTCTATGCAAAGACATATTGGCAAATGTCAATTTAAGCACAAAAGTATTTTTGAAGAAACTGCATGTATGTTGGGGTGTTAGGATTACGTCTTCATCTGTTCTTTTAGAGTCTTTGGTTTGCCATTCTTGCTCTTGACTGGCTGCCTTGTCTAAGGATGAGGTAGGGATGAAATAGCTCTACTGAATTATCTAGTTGATAGGGTGACAAGTAAGACCATAAACTGAGATTTCATTCCATTGTTCCCACTGAGGCAGGTTTGTTCCTGCATCAGGTATTGAGGGCAGTTGAGTACCCTGTCAGATGGAGACATCTACAAACTGGGCATGCTGAAGTGTACTTTCCAACTCATGTAGCTGCATTCTACCTGACATCTAGCAAGCCTCCTCTCTGTGCCCTTTTTTTATTACGTCTTATTTATGCTTTAGGCTTATGCTTTTCGACTCTGCCCAGTTATAACAAACATTGTCCTTTTGGGGAGAAAAAGAACATTATTTCTGATCAGCTTGATGCACAGGAATGCTGAAAAATGTAGACAAAGTTTGTGTTTTTCCAAGATAGTGTTATTCTGGCAGGTAGAGAATCTTTTCGTTTTGAGTCAGCTCTTCTGTTCTTTGAAATACTGAAATGCATTCAGCAGTCAACAAATAATATGAAACATAAACCTCTGCAGTACTTTTGCTACCCTGCTGTGCCATCTGCGCATTCCTGAGAAGAGCTGGGCTTTGCATACAGTCTCACATAGAGAGATGGGAGAGTTAGTAAATAATCAAAGCTGCTGAAAGACAATACAACTCCTGCCTCCTTGGAGAAGTATTTAACAGCTAGCGCAAGTGAGCAGATGTTTCAGTGACCTTCCATATTTTCTACTGATGACATGCAGCTACTTATTTTAAAAAAAACAACAACTTTTTTTTCCCCAGTTTTTGTTTTTTGTATGAGCATATACACACTCTCATCCTTTTACGAAAACTTGGCTGTTCAGTGTGTGAACCGTTGCCATAAATAAGGACTCCTTAGGTCTAGGCACATTACAGGTAGTACAAAATGAACATTTCTGTCTTGAAGCATTCTAGACTGTTTGAAATGGCTGGAATATTTGGTGGAGAGGGATAAGTTGCTGTGGAAAGCAGGGCATCTTACATTAAAGAAATAAGCTGCATGAGGTGGGTAGGGTTGTGAATGTATGCAAGCCTGCAAGAACCTAACCAGTGGAAGCAGCAGAAGCAACCAAAAGGCTGGGACAGAAAAGGCTGGTTAATGACCCTTCTTTCAAATGATACAGGATCAACTTCTGGCAAGAAGGAAGGTGGACTGATTTTGCTGCTCCTACTGGGGTTTAATAAATGCCTCCATTAACAGGAGGATAAGCCCTTGTTTAGGTCTTTCCCTGCCTTTTTATCTTTCCAGACTAATTTCCAGCAGTATAGTGGATTTACTGTCTGTACTGTAAGTACCTTCACTGGCAAATAAGAATTCATAATCTGCAGAGATAATATATACTAGAAAGAAACTGTTCCAATACTGTGCCTGCCAGAGGCCATACTGAAAGATAAAGAGATACAAAGCCTGAAAGCTGCAAGGGAGTTACTAGACCTGCTCAGTGGACCGTGTAGGTATTACAAATCTTTGATCTTTCTGCACCTGCACTGATTTACTGGAGAAACATCTCATTATTCTCTTTGTGCTACTAAGAGAGAGAGGGATGAAATGCTATGAAAGTATAGTTTTAGCTTTAAATTTTCTTCATTTTTTCCTAATTAACACACAGTTAAATTACCTTGTGATTTGGTTATGCATGCTGTCAGTTTTGTAAAGTCTCCTGATGAAACTGTGCTTGCAAAGTGTAATAGAATTCCGGTTTAACTTGCAGTAAAGCCAGACTTATGTCCATTTAACTTGTATTTCAGCAGTGCTGTCTTTTTTTATGAACAGAGACTATGGAGAAGCACAATAAGAACTTGTCTCCTTTCTCCCTGTTAGTTAGTTACTTGACATCTGTCTCAAATGTGTATTGCAGGCCCCTCTTCAGCCCTACTTTCTCTCCTTCCAGCAAAAAAAAAGCCTGCCTTTCTCAGCGAGGAAATGAATTTTCAAAAACTGCCTATAGAAAATCTTGGGTTATAAACCATCATTTCCAAAGGAGAGGCATTTTAACATCTAGCCCTGACAGCTTCCATGCACAGCATACTTCTTGATTTCGTAACAGGAGGAGATTAATGCTGCCCTTCTATTATATGCTTTGGGATCTGTGTGTACTCCTCTGTAGTCAACCTCCTTGTGAACTGCTGCTTATTAGCAGGGAAGGCACAGACGGCTTTGTGTTTGCCTGGCTCAGCTGAAGGAAGGGGAGGATGGCACAGATAGCAACATAGGCGGTTCTGAGCATCTCTTTGTACCAAAGCAAAGCTCCAGCTGACTTTTTTTTTTTTTTTTAAAGACCATGTGTAATTCTGCAATAGACAGCAGACCCTGTTCCCACTTGCAGACAGCCTAAAGCACTTGTTTGTTCTGAGGAATTTGGGGCTTTTTTGTAGAAGTTTGGATTGCAATGGGTAACTGGCCTTTTCTTGCCACCAAGACTATTTTGTTGTTAAATGCATAGCAGTCATAGTAAAATAATATTATGCTTCCAAACAGAGTAACTAGAGAACCTAGAATTAAAGACCACTGCCTCATTGAAAGTGCTGGATAAGTATTGCCCTTACAATGTATCATTTAGTTTGTTGTTTTCCTTCCTTGTTCATGTGAATTCATGCCTTGTTGCTGTGCCCAGCTGAATTCCCACTTTCAACTAAGAGTTCTCAATTTCTTTCTCAACTAGCAAAATTTTGTCACTGCAATATCTCACAGTTTCAAAAAAACTATGTAGCTTCCATGCAGTATCATATTTAATTCCATTCTTTACATAAGGGGGGAGTGTTAAAAGAGAAATAACCCCACTGAATTTGGAGCAATCTGAGGTGACTCAAACTTGCTGCGGTTTGGGGGGTTTTTCTTCAGGGAATTTGAAGTATGAAATGCCATTATAAATTGTAGTCACAGCTTGCCTCAAGTGGGAACCACAGCTGGGAATCCTGCAAATCAGACTCCTGGATCCCCAAATTGGGTAATCAATTAGAGTTGCAGCCAAGTGGCTGTGTTGGTGGAAGAGGACAGCAGTGCACCCTGAGAAGCAATTCAGAAGCAAGCAGGAAAGAGCCATAGCCTCAGGTCAGACCATGGGGAATGAACACTGTGTGATGACTTCTGTAATGTTTAAGAATATCTTGCCCTTAGTTAATATCTGTGAAATACGGTCATTGGCTCTGCACTCTAGAGTAGTAGTTTTGCTGTGCTGTCAGGTGCTCCCTGGTGCAACTCTCAGTCCCTGCTGCTGCGTGATGTCCTGCCATGTCCTGATTCCATGTAAGAGGAAGTCTGACTTCACTCAGTTCCCACACACACCTGAATTTCCTTTGCAGGACACTGAGGTGCTTGCAGTGGGGAAGGGCCTACAGAGTTGGGGTATGCATCTCCTTTGTTAGGATGCGACTGACAGGCAAATCCTGAAACTGGAATTTAAATTATCTGTATGGTTGACTGGGGATTAAAAACCACCATTCTCCTCTGTTCATCTCTCCCTGTCTGCACCTTGGGCTTCAATCACAACACGCTTTCCAGCTTTGGTTAACTGAGCACCTCACTGTTTATTGTACAGGCTCCCTGAGCCCAGAGGTACCAGCTGCCTGGCCCCTCTGTGGCATTGCACCAGAAGAGGCTCAGAGCAGACAGTTTGGGGTATTTGGCTTCAGGTCACTGGCACATTGTGGGCTGAAGTGTTTTTCCAAATGTTTGTCCACCATCAGGTTGCCTGTGGCTGCCCATAATGTCTGCCAGATGTAGTTTTGTCTCTCTTAAATTTTCTACTTTTAACTCCCTTGAGCCTGTGGAAAAAAGAGTTTGCCAGAATTGTTCAAGACAGAGTATGTCTACAATGAATGTTTTTTAATACCTTCAGTAAGCAATTAAACAAATTTAAAGGGAAGAAAAATTCTGGAACTACTAAGCCTAAAGATACCTCTTCCCTCACCTGGGCATCCTTGAGCCATGAGTTCCTTCTAGATGTGTGGAGACACTGAGGGGAGGGATATTGGTAATTGTGCTTAAAGTCCTCCTTACACAGCCATCATTGATTCCTGTCTCAGGCAGAGTCCTGCATGAGGCCAGCTTTTGGTCTGACCTGGGAAAGCCATTCCTGTAGTCAACTACATTTCTGTAATATACTACAGGAATAGCTTCAGCAGGTCAGACCAAAGATCCTGCTGCACTTACCCCAGTGTGGGTCTTTGAAGCACTTGAAATGTCTTGGCTCAGCTTTAAATAATAGTGTGTCCTGAAGCAGAGGCAGAGTTGGGAAGACTCCAAGGCAACTAATTTTTGAAGAGTGGTGCAGTTTATTAAGCTGTTGCAAAATACAGTCTTACGGTGGGAAGCACAAGAATCTTTCGTTACTTACCCTGCTCATAATACTTCAAAGTTACTGTGGTCACTCTAGAAAGAAAAAAACCTATGGAAGGCAGTAAAAAAACATCTGTGTCTTTTAAGTTGATATTTAGGCTTACAGATACAGTACTCAAACATATTGATTGAACGAGTGTGCCTCTGTCAGCAGGGCCCTGGGCTTGGGTGGAGGAGCTGAGCCTCTTGGGCTTGCACCTCTCCTAGTGTGTGTGTGTGTGTGTGTGTGTGTGTGCGCGCACCTGGCAGGGTGGTGAGGACAGGTCTTTCTCATGGGGCATCAGGACTTGCTGACCTTGCATTCATTTCCTCCTTTGCTGCTAAGTGGTCTGAAATAGTTTAGTGTGGGTGAATTCTCCAAATGTGTCACAAAAGTCTCAAGTCTGATGGGATGTACAGGGGCAGCAGGGTGTTGTGCACAAAAATGCTGAAGGAGTGAGAAAATATTTCTGTAGGTGGCTGACATCCTGATGGATTTTAATGAAGTTGAGCACTGTTTGGGAACAATAACCCAGTGCATTGCTAATTTAAAAATATGATTTACAGGAGATGCGCTAAAAATTGATTCTACTCAACCTTTTACTTGTTTTCTTCAGTTGTTTCTTCCATCAAGTCTTACTGTGCTCAGCCTTTAATTTAGTAGTGGTTAATGTTTCTAATTTGGGAAGATTGCTCCAATGATTAAAGTCAGACAAGCAGCAAACTTGTCCATCTAAACTTTTGTTATCACTATGTTTTTAAAAGAAAGCTTTTAAACTGTGTGTTTGTAGTGCACAGAGCTGATTGATGTGCCTGGCTGTCCCTAGCAGGTCTGTCCAAGGCAGCTGCCTCCATGTTAGTTCTTGCCTTTTACAAGACTTAGAAAATAGCCAAGATTTTCCTGCTGGGGGAGGTAAAGTCATCAAGAAGCACTTGTTTTTTTCTAATGCTTTTCTGAAGGTGACCACCTTCAAAAGGTTTTTAACACTTTATGGTTTAATTTCTTATGTTAGTTTATGAATGAGGAAAGCTAGGTGCTGTTTGACTCTTAGGGAAGCCTAGGGGGAAAAGGGTTTTATCCTAGCATTTTTAATAGCTGTTTGATGATGCTAAAAACAAAAGCAAAACCCCTATGTTCCTTGTTTTGTTGTGGTTTTTTTTAGTAGTGGGTGTGTTTTCTTTCTGTAAAGGTTTTTGTATTAAGGGCTAAAAAACACTATCTGTACAGATAGAGTTACATCAAATGAAGTACACAAACACAAATGCCTCCGTAGTTATTTACTATTTCTAGAGAGCTTGTGATAAAAGGATCTTTTTTAATTTGACTTGAACTCCACCACACATTCTTTTTGTTCCAACCTGGTGAAACTGAGTGTCTTTCATGGCAGGTTCAGGAGACTCTCTGCGATCTTTCATCTTCTTTGGGTGCTAATAACTGGAAAAATTTACCAAACAAAATGGTGAAGAAATTGAGCCAGCAGTTGCCACAGTGACAGTTGTCCAGTATAAATATCTTACAACTCTTCTGTTTATCATCTGTTTTCAGGGCAGTTTAAGCTGCTGGAACAAGACCGAGATATTAAGGAGCCAGTGCAGTATTTTAACAGTGTGGAGGAGGTGGCTAAAGCATTTCCTGAACGAGTTTACGTCATGGAGGAAATAACATTCAACGTTAAGGTAGTCCCTGAATAAATATTTATCCCTGTCTAAATTATTAACTGTTACGACCTTTATATACATGGCAAGTGAGCAAGGGTGCTGTGTGGGAAGTGTGATTTTTGAGACAAATGAGCCTTTAGTGTTCTGCATTTAGTGATGGTGCTCCTCGGGATCATTTTTGCAGTCTTAAATCAACATGTCTTGTAAGAGCTCTCCTGCCGTATGGTACTTTAGGGAGCAGTCCTGATGATCCATCCAATAACTCATCTAATTAGGATGCTCCTGCCAGATTTTAAACAAATATTGCTTGTTGCCCACTTTTCCCTCCCCCTCCAGCAATCTGAGTTTTCTATCTGCTAAGCAGCAGCTGCTTGAATCCCTGTACAGAAAGCCTTATTCTCAGAGTGCACCCAGGGTGAAGGGATGGGGGGTTGCTTGTCTCGAAATTACTGCAGCTGAATAGCATTGTGAATAAAACAAAGACAAAACAAAACAAAAAAAAACCAAACAAACAAACCCACCAAAATACATGCTTGTTCTGTGTGTTTGTTTACATGTACACACTTTTTGGGCTCATCAAAGGCTGATGAGTCCCGTGAGTGTGGAAGGGCTTGCTGTCACTGAACACACCACAGTGCAATGGCGTGACACTGTGAGTTCAAAACTTGTTGTCCCTGGTCCTACCTGTATCTGTGACACTACTCAGGGCACATCAGCTCAGCTCTTCAGACTCGTCTCTTGCTTCAGTTAATGTGCCACCCACGACTGGTGGAAGAGCATCCTAGCACTGGGATGCAACAGCACAGATCCAAATTGTCAGCCCTACAGTGGAAACTGTTTAATCCTTCTGGTACAAAACCAGTATAGAGCTTCCTGGTCTCTCCTGAAGTGATGTGGGGTTTTTAGAACAACCTTTTGAAGGCTTTTTCTTTCTTGCACTGCTAGAGCTGGGCTACACTCACTAGTCCATGATTTTTATAGGTGTGAAACAAGATTGCTGAGGACTGCCGTAAGTGTGAGGGCTCATCAGTTAATTCATTCAGGGACACAGACTCATGCCTTTAAAGACAGCAAGTTGTTTACATTTCTGCTCTCCATTAACCTGAACCCATAAAGACAGAGGCTTTCACGAATGAAGGCTGCATGAGAAAGCTGGAACATTTTTGTATGCTCAGGATATAGTTGGGCAAATCAAGGCAGCAAGAGGATTTCATTTCTACCCAGGAAAGATCAGTCTTACCTTCGGACTGCTAGCCTTATCCAGTGGTGTGCCAATATTTCTCAGTGCTCTGCCAATATTTCTCAGTTGATCAATGACCAAATCAAAAGAGTGGCAGAGTAAAATGTGCAGCTTTGATTTTATAAGAAGAAAAATATTCATCTGCAGGCTTGTTTAAATGTAAAATGCTGTGTCTTGAATAATATTTAACAAACTGAGAGCTAAGCATAACTTACTGTTAGATACCAAACAATTTTTTGAAGATATTATAGTGATACTCCTTAATGTAAATAACAGCTATAATAATCCAGGTTTAACGTAGTTACACAGTTATCTTGGCAGTATTTCTCTTGGCAGTTTTTCCAGTTTCATAGAAGTCTATTCCAAGGTTATCATCTTCCAAAAAATAAATGAACTTAACAGGATTTATTAAAGTGCTTAATAACCCTTTACACGCAAGAGAATTATGTGCGTTAAAATTTTAATATAAGGGAGATCCTGTCGAACTGATTAGAGCAAAGGGAGGAATACTAAGTACAGTTGATTTCTGTCCAATGCAATGTGCTCATTTAAATTCAGAACAGAGTATCAGAAGGTAACTAATCCAGTATTAAAAAAAAAAAAAAAAAGCCTAAAATATCTGATGAAGCATTTAAGATGAGGGGGAGCTAAGTCTGGAAATTCTTTCTTGTTCCAGACACTCAAGTCTTTGGATAATTTTGAAGAAAGAGCCTGTAGAGTTACAGGGTGCCACCAGACAGTCACTGCCTGGCTTTGGCAGTGCTTGTTGAGGTCTGTCTGCACGTGCCAATAATGCCACAGTTACGGTTCGACTGGGTCCGAACTGTGCTCCTCTGTATAAATCCTGTGCTGCTCCAGCAGGGTTTTACAACTCATGCTGCCATTCTCACTGTGACAGACTGTGGGGTCTTCTCTGCAGGGGTTACTTTTATTTATCCTTCTTGTATTAGTTGTTAAAAGGAAAAACACACCACCTTCTCCCCACGGTGTTGCAGCTAGGCAGGCTTTCTGGGGAGTGTGCTGAGGCAGGGGCTTGGGGCCAGCCAGTTGTTTGAAGGAAGGCTGCGACACGTGCCATCAAGCCGAGGTGGCAGTGGAAGATGGAGTCACTTTTCACAGGACAGCAAACAAAAATTTTAGATTAGACCAAACTTTTGTAATGGCTAAAACGATTTCTGGTCATTTATTTGGATGTAAGTATCACACTGTGCTTGTAGACTCGGTTGCCTCAGATACTCAGTGGCCAGCAGCATCTACAGGCACAGCAATTTAGTGTTCTGGGGATAAACTGATTTAATTCAGTCAATAGGTGTTTAACCTGTTTCTGATTTGAAATTAGAAGTATTCTGTCTTTTCTTCACTGACCAGATAGGGGGGTAACTTTATATTAAAGTTATTCAGTGCATGGTTGCAAAGAATTTTCCCTAGGTAACAGCATCATGCTGCAAAGAGGAGAATTTTTTTATTCTCTATGCTAGGAAGAAAAATATTAAGAAAGTTGAGCTGCCCCAGGGCCCTACCTTTTGCTGAACCAACAGCAGTAGGTTTCTGTGATCAGATCTCTCATCCCACACACAAGGCAGTCTATACAAATACCCCAGAAGCTATTTGCATTAAGACTTACAATCAGGAACAAAATCCCCACATCACACCAAGGGCAATTCACAAAAAGTTCTCTTAAAAAAAGTAACAATATTGTCTGATAGATTGGACATCAGAAAAGCCTTTAATTTCTGCACTCTAAAAAACAGCCCAATTAGTGTTTTAGGATCCTTCAGATCTTCCAGGATATAATTTTTGTCCTGATGATACCACTTGGTTTCCCAGGAGAGGCTGTGAAGTTGTTTGCAGAGCCTTTCCAGGATGGAGAAGTAGGTCAGGTAATCAGCCCTGTAGTGATCCTTTTCTTTCCTATCAAAGGCATCGTTTGGCTGATGTGATGTTTTGGTATCCTGTTTGATTTTCTTTTTAATGTAATCCTCTTTTCACAGTGATTTAACTGTGTTGGTCCATAGAGTGTGAATTTTGTCAGAAATCAATCATTGAATCACTTAGGTTGGAAAAGACCTATAAGCTAATAAAATCCAACCATCAACCTAACTTTACCAAGTCCACTGATAAGCCATGTCCCTATGCACCATATCTACATGATTTTTAAACACATCCAGGGATGGTGACTCTACCACTTTCCTGGGCAGCTTGTTGCAGTGCTTAACAACCCTTTCTGTGAAGAAATTCTTCCCAATACCCAGTCTAAACCTCCCTTGGTACAACTTGAGACCATTTCCTCTTGTCCTATCCCTTGTTACTTTTGAGAAGTGATGGGCACTTACCTGAAAGAAGGTTGTAGAGAGGTAGTATATAGTAAATATATAGTGAAAACTGTGGTTTGTTTTTGTTTTTTTTTCTTCCTGATTAATGTTAATGCAGCAGAGGGAAGCAAAACTGATCTTCTGACTTGCAGTTATGACCCCTCATCACCCTGTGGTTTGATGCCAATAAGTGCTTTTGCCTTGCAGTGGCTTCATATGCTGGTCTTTCTGACATCCCATGTGAAGAGACACTTCATGTTAGAGCTCTGCAGTATTACCTGTCACATTTGGGGTCACTTTTCTAACACTTTGATTTAATTTATTTAAGACATTCTTAAACAACACTGAAGCCAGTTTTTAATGTAATCAGGGCAAAGACCCTTTTAGTTGAGAGGAAGACATGAATTATTGTATTTGCTGATTCTCTGTATTGGGAGAAAGACATTTATAAAATAAAAATGGAATGCTGTCTCACTGAATTTAGTAGACTTCTTTTTTTTTCTACTAATAGCTCTTTGAAAGTCCGTTTGTTTTATATTAAAATAATCATTACACATTTTTGGGGACCAGTAAAAATGTATTTTAAGTGTTCTGATTGGTGTCTCAGCTTTAACAGTAAAAACTATCTGCATTAACTATGAATCAGACACCTCACAGTTAAAAAGAGCTCTACCAAAAGCAATCCTAACTGAATTTTTACTGTAAATGCAATTTTTGCATTACTCTAATAAGATCCAGCAGGTATAACAAGCTATATGAAGCCACAAATCATTTTTATAAGGCGTTTGTGTGTGCCCAAGTGATTAAAGACTTCTACTTCAAACTATAACAAATTAGAACAGTTGCACTCCAAGTCAGGACTATTGACTCAGGTGTTGTCAAAAGCTATTTTTTCTGGGTTAACTTTTCCTTAAGCAAAAGAAACAATTCACTTGAGCTTTCTCAAAAGAACAGGTTTCCTAAATAATCATTAATCACTGCCCTGATGCCAGTCCTTTGCAGTAGATGTGATTGGCTTCTGAATTGTGGGAGTCTTGAAACTGAGGGAATTAGGGTGACTTAGTCCACTGATGTTTTGCCATGTGTTTGATGTCTGTAAGCCAGTAACCTTTCTGGTCAGCATCCTGGCATCAGTAGTGAACAGTTAGCATGGATCAAGACTGGCAGCGGGCAGGTTAGGGTAAGTACATCATGGAGTAGGTTCTAGTTCTGTGAGTCCTCTGCAGTAGGAGTTGTTCAATTTGAGTATCTGCTAGTGATTTCTGGATGGCTTTGGAGTCTAGTGTAACAAGAACTGCCTCTTCCATAGAGATGGGAATGTGGTTTATTCTCACACACTAACAGAAAGTGAAAATGGGCTGGGAAGGGTGAAAGAAGGGCAGGGGAAAGGAAAACTGCAGGAGTCATTGTTATAAAGCATAAAGCATCATTGTCATGTGTAAAAGAGAGTTACAACCATGAAGATAAATGTTTGGGGAAGGAGTTATTTCAGAATGCAGGAGGAGGGAAGTGAGCTGAAAGTGTGGGGCAGAGAGGAGCCACACTGGAACCAGAGTTGGCCCTCCTGTGTATGTTATGCAACTGAATGAAGATTTCTCAGGTGCTTTGTGCCTTCTGTAGTGTTAACTGTTTTCCAGAATTATGAAGAGATTCTCATAGAAATATATAATTTCTGTATCAGTCTATGTTCTGGAGTACCTTAACTCTCCCACTCTGAGATAGAGAGCTGCTGAGATAGAGAGCTGTTGCCATCATATACTGGCAACATGCTGTGTCATGTGTGTGGGCTGGGACGTGCTAATGGCCTGTCCAAGCATCTGAAATAGCAGAGGGTTCTGGTGTTTCCCAACAGTGATTTAGTAGCAGGAAGCAGAGGGCTCAGCAGGGGTGTGAAGGAGCATAAGGGGTTCTTGGAGGTGCAGATCCTGTTGGGTCAGTGCTGGAAGCTTAGAGGGTGTCAAGTTTGGTGTGGTGTTACCCTTTGTGCCCTTTAGAAGCAATTTATGATACTCACTTTCTTCCAGATCATGTTGTATTTAAGCCTACTATTTAGTGTGAAACAGATCTGTTCTGAGGAGCTGCTGTGCTTGACTGATTTCTGGGCTGAGGGGAGCCCTGTGAAGTTCACCAAAGGCAAGCACAAAGCCCAACATCTGGGATGCCATGGGCACTGCAGCCAGCAGTTTCTAGCTGACAGGCTAGAGAGTGGCTCTGGGGAAAAAAGACTGAGAGTTACCTTGTAGAGAGTAGTGGTGGTGTAGCAAAGGTTGCCAGCTGAATATTGGGCTGAATTAGCAAGAGTGTAGCTCAGACTCATCTGAGGTGCCCACTTGGAGGGCAAGAGGCACAAGTTCAAACATGAGGATTCTGTTCTAATATATGGAAAAAAAAAATAAATCTAATGAGAGTAGTTAAACACAGGAAGAGGTTGCCCAGAGAATCTGTGGATGCTCTATCTTTGGAGAAACTAAAAATGTAACTGCACATGACCCTGAGCAGCCTGCACTAACTTATACCTGTTTTGTGGAGCAGGTTGAGCTTGATGATTATGGGGGTCCTGCCCAACCTGGAGGTCTCACCTAATATAGTGTGCTAAAGTTCATCGCTCTATTTGTTATGTTTTCATAAGTTTCATGGACATTGATAAAGTGAAATGTTTGAGTGAACAAGACAGCAAGTTTGATTTTCATAGGTCATTGCTACAAGGACAAAGTAAAGATTGTTAACTATGTAATTGGAGAAACAAAAATGTAGAGATATCTGTGCATGAGTTTCTAGATTATTTTAGAATTATTGTTTTATATAGTATGAATGAGAGATATATTTGTTGCTCATGTCCTGGAACACGTACTTACCTACACTGTATGCTTTGTAGATGTTAACTATCATGTGGTAATGAATTAATTAATCTAACACAAGAAGAGAGGAGTTACCTTTCTTGACTTTCAGAATTCAAATTTTAAAATATACTTAGCCTGCTGAGGTGTACCAGCAGCTTTAACTTGACCATAGTAGGGTTTAATGTACAGGGATAATGTGCAGTCTTAGACTTTCAATTTCACTTGAGTTTTTTTATTACAGTTTTGGACAGCATCTGATGCCTTTTATATTTGTGCAGAACAGTATTTATCTCAGAGTGCCAAACTAGACTTGTGCCACAATTTTTCTTTTGTTCCAGCACAGCAAAATTCAGCCTTATTTCACTGTGACTATACTTTTTTTTTAAAAGAATATTTCCCAAACTTTTGAATTTATAATGTTTTGTCTTTAAACATGCCTGTTGAATCTAAAAATCCATTTGCTCTTTGGCTGATGGAAATGGGTGCCACTAATAAGCAGCTGCTTTGTGAGACCTTCCTTGTGAAGCTTGCCCAGTTATTTACCTCTGCTCTTTCACACCTGACCCACTGTTTCCTTCTAAGGTGGCATGTTTGTTTCTGAATCACCAGGGAATTGTGAGTTGGCCAAGAAGCAGTTCTCACAGCTGTAGGTTGTGACACCTCCCTCACTCCAGCTGGTGTCCTGCAGGAAGGAAGAAGCTGTAACTCTATTTGTCTTGAGATAAAATTTCTGACAATGCAGCTGATGCCCAAAGAAGCCATTTGTGGGGACTTGCCAATGCTAGAAACTGATATTCTTACAAAATATCCCCTCTCAGAAAGAGAAAGGGGCTACTGAATGGTGCATACACAGAGCCCTGTGTGTCCTTATCAGCTCCACCAAAGGCAGGGCTACATTCCCACAGCTCAAAAGCAATGCTCTGTGGTGGTTTTGAGGAGAAACCAGTAGTAAGCATCACAGCAGTGTTACCAGCAAAAATACCAAGTGCTTTCCTTTCATGTCACGGTATTTCCAAATACTGTCTTGCCGGGGGTGTGAGCTGTGAATGAGTAGTATGTACCATAAAATCCTAGTAGTTTCCTGGATTAGACCCAATTAGCCTTTGTTTAGATAATTCAGAGTTTGAATGACTTCCTCTCCGGAAGCCCTGAGACCGAAGTGCTAAGGCAGCACACCTCTGCTGAGCTGCCTGTTTGCCCTGAAAGCCTTGCAGAAGGCAATCACAACTTCACAAATATGGGTGAATGGCAGATCATGTCTTGGAAGAGGAAGTGTTCTTCACAGGACTTCTCAGTTTATTATGAGATTGGAATGAGAGCCTTGATTTCATGCAGTGCCTATTCCATGATGATACATGAGTTTGAAGCCTGGAATTTGAACTTCACACAGCTCCATGAAGTTTTCAGGGGTTGCAAAGGTGAGAAAGGGCTACAGCGTTTTCCAGTCTTAAGGAAATAACTTGAGGAACAAATGAACCTTGGACATCTGTTTTGCTTTTTTTTTTTTCCTTTCCAGTACAATTTCCATAGTAGAAAAGTACACACATGGCTGTACATATGCTGTTTAATCTCTTAAATTGCAATTGTCATTAAAAAATTATGAAGGAAGTTACGACTAGGAGAGTAAGGCAGAGAGGGAGTTAGGCATATGGGATATTTAGTGTCAGCATGGTAAGACCCTGGCTCAGGTTGCCCAGGGAAGTTGTGGATGCCCCATCCCTGGAAGTGTCCAAGGACAGTGTTGGATGGGGCTCTAAGCAACCTGGTCTAGTGGGAGATGTCCCTGACCATGCAGGAGGCGTTGGAACTAGATAATCTTTAAGGTCCCTTCCAACTCAAACCGTTCTATGATTCTATGATAGACCAATATTCTTCTCCTTCAAGGAATAGATGTCATCTGTTGCTCCCCCTAGCCTGCAAGAGATTATATCAAAGGAATATGCTTCATCTGTAATGATTATATCATGTTTTCTGCTCCTCAGAGAGCTGAAGATAGTGGAAGGAGGAATTTTTTGCTTCCCTCAAGAGCCTGGTGAATAAGTTCTAGCAAACAGCAAAAGCAAGGGGGTGGGAAAAGCATACACAAGGGAATCTAGAGATGCTCTGTCATAGCTCATGACACAAGTGGCTGTTTGAATTACTGGGATATGTGGAGTTGTCCTTTAAAAATTGTTTGTTCTCATGCCTCCTTTGGCAGTGTCAGGTGGCTATTTCCCATCAAGTAAGATGCAGGATTGTGCAGAAAAACCAAAAAAGCTTACTTGGCTGAGCTTCAGGTTGAACACCTTGCACTTGACTACTCAGCTGTTTTGTCATGGTTTGAGCCCAACACAACAACAAAGAACAGCCCCGTGGCCGCTTACTCAACTTACACACACACACACACACACACTCTGGGATAAGGAGGACAAAGCTCATGGGTTGAGACAAAGGACAAGGTTCTTCACTGATTAAAGTCCCGGGCAAAACAGACTCAGCTTAGGGAAAAAACAATAATTTAATTTCACACCAATCAAACACACACAGAACACAGACAACACAAAGAGCAGTGCTTGCATGTTACCCCACCCCTCCCTTCTTCCTGGCCCCAATTCCTTTGTTCCCAGTTTCTCTCCCTCCTTTCCCCCAGCGGCACAAGGGGACAGGGGATGGGGTTTGGAGTCAGTTCACAGGCTGGTGGTTCCTGCTGCTCCTTCCTCCTCAGCAAGAAGGATTCCTTACAGTCCTTCCCTGTTTCCCCATGGAGTCTCTCCCATGGGAGAGTGTCCTCCACAAACCTCTCCTTCGTGAGTCCTTCCCATGAGGTCTGGAGCTGCTCCAGCCTGGGCTTCCCACAGAGTCAGGGGCTGCTTCGGGAACAAACTCCCCTGGCTCTGGGGTCTTCCAAAGCTGCACAACCAGAGTCTACAGACAGCAAATCCACTGGCCACAAAATCCAAGTCCACTGACCAAGTTCACCCCACCTGGCACCTTCAGGGAATGTTCCACCATGTTCCTCCATGAGTGCAGGGGCACAGCTGCCATCTCGGCATGGCAGGGGAACTTCTGCTTGGGCACCTTCTTCCCCACGAACCACCAGCACCACTCTCCTCCTCCAAAACAGCTCTTCTCTGCCCAAGTCCTTCTCTGCTCAGGTGTTGTATCAGTTCTTTCCTAGGTTAATTGCTAAGGCACATCTATTGTCCCTCTAATGGCTCTGGCTGGGTTTTGGAGCAGGGGGGAGCTTCTCAGCTTCTTACCAGAGCCACTCCTGTGGCCCTTCCCCCATACCAAAAAACCCAGCAAACAAAACCAGAACATATTTGAGTGAAGTTACATTATTTTTTCCCAACATACTGTCTTGTAAGTCCAGTCTTAACAGATTTGATATTATTTGAAGTATTGTCTTCAGTGGGGGAAAAATGCTTTTTTTGTTACTATTTTGCAGGTGGCTTCAGGTGAATGCAATGAAGATACTGAGGTTTACAACATTACCCTTAGCACTGGGGATGAGCTCACTTTAATGGGGCAAGCAGAAATCCTTTATGCAAAATCTTCTAAGGAGAAGTCACGACTCAACACCATCTTCAAAAAAATTGGGAAACTTAATTCAATCAGTAAGCTAGGCAGAGGCAAAATGCCCTGCCTCATCTGCATGAACCACAGGACCAATGAAAGCATCAGTCTCCCCTTCCAGTGTAAGGGCAAGTTTAGCACCCGCAGCCCCCTGGAGGTGCAGATGCAAGAAGGTGAGCACACAATTCGCAATATAGTAGAAAAAACCAGGCTGCCTGTTAACGTGACTGTGCCGAGTCCTACACCAAGAAACCCTTATGACCTGCATTTTATCCGTGAAGGGCATAGGTACAAGTTTGTCAACATTCAAACCAAGACTGTGGTGGTTTGTTGCGTGCTTCGTGGCAACAAAATCATTCCCATGCATTTTCCCTTGCACTTGACACTTCCAAAATTTACTCTACCTGACAGTCTGGTGAAGGGGGAGCTGTGGCATGAATCCCTCATCCAGCACTGGTTTAATATTTGCCAAGAACAGTTTGATATAGATGAGTATTCCCGTGCCGTGCGAGATGTGAAGACTGACTGGAACGACGACTGCAAGAGCCCGAAGAAGAGCCGATGCACGGGGCACAGCCACGTGCCCAACTCGCTCAGCTACGCGCGGGACGAGCTCACGCAGTCCTTCCACCGCCTCTCGGTCTGCGTCTATGGGAACAACTTGCATGGGAACAGTGAAGTGAACCTCCACGGCTGCAGGGACTTGTGTAACGAGTGGGCCCTGTTTTCTCATGATGCTCTTCAGTACCAGGAGTCTGGTGACAGTGGCAGCGATTACCTTTTTCCTGAAGTTACTGAAGAGTCGATGTTTCTGCCAACAAAACCAGAACTTCCTTATGAAGAGTTGTGGTTGGACCAAGGGTCTGGAAAGGCTTGTGACCAGCCTCTCACTCGCTCACTAAGTGAGAAGAACAAATGCAGCAACTACAGAGATTCTTTCCGATCCAAGTGTGGTAACGCATCTCTTCCTGTGCCTGTGACCATCGGAGCAACCACAAAGTCTTCAGATGTTTCCCTACCTCCACCTCCAGTGCCTCCCAAATCAGAAGCAGTAAGTCAGAGTTACTGATGTTGTTTTGTTTCTTTTTCAGCTGATGGAGAGTTTGCTTGGAGATTTTCCTAGGGAAGACTTCGGGGCAGGGGTGGGGTGCATATGGAGGGCAAGGAAACAATGAAACTTTGGGATGTACAACTTCAACTAGTTTCCTATGTAGTGTAAGTCATGTCCTAAAAATCACCAAAGTATAGTTAATATAACTGGTCTAGTAGCTTAATCGTGATACTTTCAGGTGATACTTATTGGGGGTTTTTTGCTCACACAAACCAGGTCTAAGAATTGCTATCTCACTTCCTTCTCTTCCTTTCCACTTCATCTCTCATGTGGTCTCTATGTTTATTCTTATTTTCTGTGGCGGAAGTGTGTGGGGTATGACCCCACTTGGAGCTGCCTTGGAAACTCTTACTCTGTGTGTTTTCAATTAACAGGCCCTGATAATGAGGACAGCTAGAATTTTTATAGATGTGAAGTGCTTGTTAACAAGAGATTGTTTTCTCTGTTACAAGTCTATGGCAAATTTTGAAGAACATTAAGTGTCATTGACCTCAAGGAAACTTTATCAAGCTAGATTTGAACTAATCACTGCTTATTGAAAGAAAACATGTTTAAATAGGAACTCTGAAGAGTTGATAAACGAGCCTTCTGTAGTTCTCAACTTTAAGCACACCATGTTTCGTGTTCTAAGGTTTCTAATGAAAACTCATAGGAGGAATCACTCCTCCAAACCTGAAATGGCATGGAGACTTCAGAGGCAAAAATACAAATTATCAATAGGAGCTTACGTGGACTGGGTGGAAAATCCAAGAAACACAAGGTCTCTTGACACAGTCCTAAACATTATTTTTTTTAAATCATGAAGGAAAAAAGAAAACTTCACCCAAGAAAGAGTATTTAGGAATCTTTAGCAGAATTCAAGTGATACATATTTATGTCACATAATTTAACAAATTCATTTTGGAGAGGTTTTGCTGACATTTAAATAAAGAAAAGAAGATTCTATTTGCAAGTCCAATGATAGTTCCAAGAGGATAGCTGCACAGTAAGCTGAGACTAATGGAAGACCGAACTGCAGCAAACTGTGGCAATATCATCCCTTTCCTGTTCCCATCTTACAGTCCAGCCATAGCCTTTCCATCATGAATCATAGAATAATAGTGAGGTTTGGGTTGGAAGGGACCTTGAAGATCATCTAGTTCCAAGCCCCCTACCATGGGCAGAGACACCTCCCACTAGACCAGGTTGCTCAATGTCTCATCCAGCCTGTCCTCAAACACTTTCAGGGACAAGGCATCCACAGCTCCTCTGGGCAACCTCTTACAGTGTCTCACCACCCTCATAGTGGAAAATTTTCTCCTAATGTCTAACCTCCTAAAATCTGCCCTCTTCCAGTTCAAAGCCATTACCCCTAGTCCTCTTGCTAGACACCCTTGTAAAAAGTCCCTCCCCAGCTTTCCTGTAGGCCCCTTCAGGTGCTGGAAGGCAGCTATAAGATCTCCCCAGAGCCTTCTCTTCTCCAGGCTGAGCCAGGTCACAGTCTGATTGAAACCTAAGTTGTGGTTGTTTGTGCTAGGTTAGCCTGCAGTGAGTTGCTGTGGGGATCCCCCTGGCCAGGCTGTGCAGCTGCTGGGGCAGTTCGGCGAGGAGGGGAGGGGAACACCCGGGCCAGCATGAAATGCATAGGTCCAGCCTTTTGACTGTGCCGCCACAACTTCCCAAAAAATCAGCTGCAGCAGCTTCAGCTAAGACAGGAAAGTCAAGACATTACGTCTTCTTAGCAAAGAGTGTTTACGTGAAATGTCTAAGTGCAGGAACCCAAGAGCAGTTCCTTGCCTCCAAGGTCAGGTACACACTGACGCTTTGTCCAGACTCTTTTGGACAAGTGCCCAGCAGCAACATACCAGGACGAGGTTCCCTGGCAGCCTACGCTGATGTAAACTAGTGTGGGGCTGGTCTCACCCTCCTCCTCCTTCTCTTTTCCCAGCCACATGGTCCTGGCTCTTCTTTTGTGCTGGCTCTGGCACTCCTGCGCCTGGGCAGGCAGCCAGGTCTGGATCTGGAAAATTATTAGCTTCCTG
>NW_009970725.1:5033386-5074869 GCF_000747805.2 Chaetura pelagica
TGCTGATTTCTGTGAGCTGAACTGCTTCAGCGCGGGGTCAAAGGAGCTCTGGAGCCAGCACCAGAGAGCGGGAGGAGGGTGAGGGGGCAGTGGGGGAGGAAGGCTGCCCCAGCAGCAGGGTGAGGGTGACCCTCCTGCCCCTGGGTCATGCCTGAGGCATCCGTGATGAGATGCTGAGAAGGCTGTGGAGCACCTGCTCAGCATCGGTGTGCACCTTCACACTTGGGGAAACCTCCTGGCTTCGCAGCTCCCTTATGGGGGCAGCAGGGTGGCTTTTGGGATAGATATGTATGTTGCCTTTTAAGGACATTTTGAAAAGTGTAGAGTTTTGTCATGTGTGTCTTACGTTACTGAGGTAATGTGTGAGTTCTATCAGCAATTTTGATATTGCTCTCTAGCTGTGCAGGAGAAGTGATTTCTGGTAAAGATATTAATTTGCATTTAGAGATGGTCATAATCCCATAAGAAGTAAAACAAATTAAAAGGCTGCATCTCCATAGATGACAATAATTTAGGCTTGGATTTGTGGCTTCCTGGAACAGCTTTGGAATGACTATCAGTGATTTACCGAGTTCATCAGTGGGCTGGGACTGAGGAGGTATTTGCATGGTTTCCATGTAGGGTATTTATAGAATAAGTAGATCGCAGGAGCTGCTGATGAACATGCAGTTTAGTCATCACTTCCTCTAGAATGATACTCCGTAACATTTCTATATAAAGGTTGACTGGCAATTGTATTTTTGCATGGACTATATTTAAAATGTGTGTACAGGGGCTGTTTGTAAGAAAGAGAAAAGGACATTCTGATGTTTCAGGAAGTGGCTTTGATTTTCTTCTCACCATCAGGATGAAGCACTCTGATACATAGTGCTTATTTTCTAAATACCTTTCAGAAAATCAAGGTAGCATGAAGGCAGAAGGGGGAGGAGAAATTACCTCAGAATTAAGGCCTGTGAATTAGAAATTGCTTCAGTCCCCAAACACTCATTTGCATAAAATCAGAGTCTCTTTTCCTGATTGATTTAAAGCCCGTCCCTGATGGAGTGTGTCGGAAGTTCAGGCTCCTGTCAGCAAGGAGGGTTGAGCTGCTTTGTGTTACGCTTGTGGTTGTGTAGGCGACGGGGTGGGTTTTATCCAGATGGCCTCAGAAGTGGTTGCTGTGATGGGCAGCTGCAGTGCCCACGTTCAGGAGTGACATCCCAGGGCCCAGAGGCTGCTGACGGGGCTTGGACCAGCACTAAGGAAAAGGAGCTGAGGTCTTAAAATGCACCTCATACCCATGGAAGAGGGTGACCATCCCTGGGTCATGGGAAGGAGTGCTGGAGCGTAGGAGATCTCAGGCATTCAGTGCAAATGCCCTTTATCTGTATCTCCCAGCCACATGGCATCCAGTGCTTCTGGGCCAAAGAGTATTTCATCGTAACAGCAGCAGCCGTTGCAGTCGTTGTGTCACACCACAGCTGTTCCCCGCCTCTCATGCAGGTATTTCATTGCTGTCCGCTTGGACCTCGTGAGGGTAGCTCTCCTCTGAAGTTTCCCTTTGTCAGTTTGATCTGCAAAATCTCTCCCTTTTATTCCTCTGCTTGGTTTCCTGAGGGCTGTGTCTGGCAGCTGTAATCACGGTCTTGTGACAGGGACCAACTGGGACTGCAAACTGGTATTATTTATGTCCTTGTTCTGAGCTGCAATCTAGGTCAGCAAGGGAGCTTGGCATAGTTATGCCAGCACCTCTGAGTGCCAGCAGTCTTCACAGGAAAGAATCCCTTTAACCCCTTGTCTGTCTGCCATGCTATAAGAGCTCCCCTGAATGGTCTCTCTAACCCCATGGGTACATATTGAATAGCATGCAGTATTAACTTTGTCTAGTCTGACTTGGGGAAAAAAAATAAAGTCCTTAGGCATCCTTGGGGCACAGCACTAAAATGGTTGAAGAGTTTTATGCCTGAATTCAATAACAAACATGAATAAAATTGATTCTCTTTTTCTTTTCTTTTTTTTTTTCTCTCTTGAAAGAGCAAATAAGAACCCTCAGAGCAAGATTTATTTCAGTGTTTTATGCTGCCGGGCATTTCCTGTAATTTTGAGTTGTTTTGAATTAGGGAAAAAATGTGCTACAATGTCTTCGTCTTCAATTTTCCATTTCACAAAAGTACTAAATGGGCTGTTGCCTTTTGAAAGCACTGAAGTGGATTGCAAAAAGTTCCACATTTATTTTGTTTTTAAATAAATTAAATCACTTTAATTGCTAATTATGTGTTGCAGAACTGCTAAGATAACTTTTAGTTCAGCAGTGTTGTTAGATTTAAAAATAAGCAATAACTTTCAAACACAAGAAGAATTTCCCTTTTCCGGTGAAGCTAAGACCTTCAGACACCGAGAATATAGAGGTCTTCTCCTGCCCAGGGGGAGGTGGTGAGTCCTTAAAAATCCTGCCTGACAGCCTAATTCTCAGTAGCTTTGTTCATCTCTAGCCCTCCTAAATGAGGTTGCTCTCCCAGATATGTGTGGATGAGATCAAGGCCTTGATTCCATCATTTTTCTTTCTGTGGGGATGGATCCTAGTATTTAGCTCCTGCCTAGGTAGGTCAGACCAAGTTTCAGATAAGCAGTGCTAAAGTCATGTGTTTTAAAGCTGCAAAGTTGTCTGGCTGCAAAAGGCAGGCCTGTTGGCTGGGTGTGCTGTTTGAACAGGTTCTTCTGCCCACACCTTTCAACTTACCCATTTTGTAATTAACTTTATCTTAGACTGCTTTGGCTGCTACAAAAGGACTGAAGCTCTGGGTTTGAATCCCAGCATCTGGTAAACATGAGATACGTGTACTATTCCTGGGGGAGGAAGGCTGGGAATTATCCTCGAGCTGGATGGCTGAGTATCACTGGTGAAATAAGTCAGGAAATATCAAAGTCTGTTGAGATCTTTTCATTACGTAAGCTTGGTTTATTGCATCTAAATAAGCAATGCTAATTAAGTTTAAGCCTAATTAATTGCTCCTTACAAAATGTAAAATATCTGGAACAGTCTGTGTGGTGGTGTGTGTTATGGTAACTTTCTTTTACATTGTTCCATTGCTGCTACTTTTTAAATTAGTGGATATCAAACTACTGAAAAGCAGTCTAAAAAAGATTGCTAGTAGCTCCATTGGTAGCAAGGCGTTCCTTTGGGCTTCATTAGCACAGTCACATGCCCTTGCAAATGTATATACTTAGCATAATTTTTCTCTTCTCCTCCCTTTTTAATTATTTCCTTTCACAGAATAAGGCAGAACCAGATGTGTTTCATCTGGTTGAGAGCGCTGTTGCCCAGATTTACTTGCTGCTTACTTAACTGTTCTTCTTTTGTACAGGTAAAAGAGGAATGCAGGCTCCTGAATGCTCCCCCTGTCCCACCACGGAGTTCAAAGCCGTCCTCCACCAGTCCTTCCATCCCGCCTCGCACAGTCAAACCCGCACGACAGCAGACCCGCTCTCCTAGCCCTACTCTGTCCTACTACTCTTCGGGACTGCATAACATGTATGTGTTCAAGCTGTGAGAGCCCCATGCTAGGACTTTTTGAGAAAGTTCAATTTAGTAGTATTCTTTTTGAAGGCACGTGTTTATAAAGGCACGGTTTCACGTAAGAGTTGCTGGCTTTTTGTGAAATGGCCTAACCTGACAAGTTATTTTTGAAGATTCAAGAGGAAGCAAAGTTCCAGGAGAAACTAGCATAGATCCTGACATAGCAATTTATGTTAAACACTTGCACAAATTGCCATAGGTGATTTCACTGTAAGGTGGCTAAATGGAAAAGCCCATACAGTTCTGTAGAATTCTTGAAAGGCTTGAATCTTCAAACCAGAACATCTCACAGCTAGTTTTTGGATGGGATTTCCATGCTACATCCATGCAGTGCCGCCAGCTTTGATAAGTGGGGGCACAAAAGGGGTGTGCTAATCCAGAAATGTGTTGTGCCAACTATATGGGGACACACACAGGGTGGGTGTGATGGAGAACAGAGAGGCCAGCAGCCACCTGTGAGTGCAAAGTGAGGTGAAGCAGAAGGGGGCCAGACAGCTCCCAGATCAAACCCACTTCAGCACAGACCTGGCTCACAAACTGGAAATACCTCTCAGGCTAGTTTAAAGTTGACAGTAGATTTTTTAATTACGTGAGTGCCTACAGTTTCCTAGCAATACAGTGTTCTTTCTTTGGCTTTAGAAAGCATATACACCTTTTGAAGTCTCACCTCCTTTTTGACTTGAATGTCTTGTTGCCGTTACTTTTGGTATCTCTTGAATGCCAAGGTACTACCTATCTGGATATTACAAATTGATCTGAAACACCATGGAAATCATTCCAGCCTGGATGCAACTGGTATGATAACTTATGCTGGAATTGCCTTTCTAAGCCATATTGCACATTTGCAGCTTAGTGTTGCGTATCTGGCAACGATCACTCTAGATCAAGGCTGCTCAATTGTTTTTATGAAAGCCTGTTGGGTAGTTCTGTCAAGATCTACTCCACAGGAGGCACAAGACCTCCCAGCATTTGAGGCCCACCAAATGCTGCTTTCTCTCTTTGTAGCTGAGAATACATCTGCCTCCCAAGTAATGAGGAAAACAGTGAGCAGTGAAGTTTCTCAGGAAGGCAGGTGGTATTATTTGTCTCGAACTTCACAATATTTGCATGAAACTCATCTCCAGCTTGGGTCCAGACTAAGTATCTCCATCTTGCTAGAACTGACCTACTGCTGCAGAGCAAGCTGCTAGGAAATTGTCAAGGTGTGGAGTAACTAGATTGCTGGCAAAGTTGCTTTTTAAATCTTGACATTTATTGGTGGTCTTATTTACTGGATTATGAAGATTTGCAGCCAGTACTTTAATCACAAATAAAAACTGTATGATTTGTCCTTATTTTCCTATAAGAATGCTGATGCCTGACTTCGGCTGTGCTTGAGGATTCTCTTGCATCCTTTGGTACTGAGTCCCAGTGAGTTAGTTTTGGTGGACGGCGAGTAAGGGAGCCACTTGAGAATGTTTCTTTATCAGTTTGCAGTAATTCCATTTATCTTTTAAATCATTAAATGTTCCCATTTCTAAGATTGAATTTGTCAACTGGGACCAGAACAATCAGTTTAATTCCTCTGTATGGCTAGTTGTTAATGACACCTCACTGACTGTCTTCTCTGAATTGAACAGCCCAATGACTAGATTTGTGAAAAATGCATTGTGCTATGAACTTCACAGCAGTTGGCCTTTAAACAGCCAGAAATGACCAGTTGGCAGCATATTCTTTTCAAAGAGAAAGAAAAAAAAAATCTGCTATCGTAAATACCCAACTGCTTTAACTTGCAGACTTGCACTAGTGGCATAAACAGAAAGAAAGAAACGTTTGGAGAGCATGGAGTGAAGAGCAAGGGATGGTTAGACAGAGAGGGAAACTGTATCTCTTGGGGCTGAGTTTCATCACTCATTTTCTAGGGACATAGATTAGGGCTGCTTTTGTACTAGTACTAATGCGCTTTGCATTAGAGCTGGGCCAGTCCAGGTTGGCTTCTTCTCTGACTCACTGTAAGTGCACAGGAAACTGTTTTTTATGTCAACCCATTCAAAACTCTGCTGGTTTTTTGAAAGCCACTGCCCTCCTCAAGGAGTTTTGACTGAGCTGTCGTAGAATGACTACTGAGTTTGTTTCTTGAGTAGTTAGTTTCCTGAAGAGACAGGTGATTAATTAAAGGAATTTTAATTGTTTTTCTGCTATTATGGCTTAAGTGGCCAGAATCAGCCCAACCCTTCAGACTGTCTAAAAGCAAGTGGCATAAAGCAGCAAACATGTACTTTTGAACACAGATTCTATGCTTTTGTTGGCACCTCTGTCTCTCAGGAACACCTGGATATCAGTTTCCTTGGAGAGGCTGAGCTTAGTTTACTACCTGAAAGTAGGTCAGGGTAACTTTAGATGCCTTTGAAGAGCAAGTGTTTCACATCATAGCTTCTTAAGGGTGTGGACACACAAGTTACTGTGGGGTAAGCTTGAAGCTGAGATACACATACAGCTACATCTGCTTCCCCTTCCAGGTAAAACTCTTCCTTTGGCAGTAAGCATTCACATATTCCGTGTTATTGAACTGTGCACTGGTGCAGTTTTTGCATCAGTGGCCAATGGAGAAGAAATTCCCATGCCATAACAAATGAAAATGTTGGCTTCAAAAGGGGTTTTGGTCATCTTTTATGTCAGTCAAGCTTGAGTCCACTGCAGTGGTGACTTGGCTCTGTCACGAGCTTTTGCATACTATGACACATCTGTGGTATATAAATACAAAATACAGGATTAGAACATCATCTCTTATGTGTGGGGCTTTTCCATGGTTAGCCCCCTCAGGAATTCAACAGTGAAAAAACTGGGTATTGGAGAGATGACACAGAACTGAATTGAGATGTCTACTTTTTTACGAGCTTGAAAAATCAAGGCATAAGGCTGTTGATTTATCAGCATTTTGTCAGGCTTGTAGAAGGAGCATAAGAACTGTTAATGCATGGTGTTAATTCAAATCTGAAAAGTTTGGCTTGAGGAAAGAAGATTCTTTCCTTGTGACAGCCACCCTCTGACTCTGTCAGATGATTTATGAATTTCTTCAAATGCCACATTTTTTTGTACTAATGACATCCTTTCTGCTTTGTTCCTTAAGCAGCATCACAGAAAGTGACAACACCAACCCAAATGAGAGCACCCCTGTTTCCTGCTACCCTTGTAACATGACGAAAACCGAATCCAAAGAGCTTGAGAGCATGATGCCTTTGGGAAGCTCCTCAGCTGAAGTTCTGCCTTCACGGTTATCTTGGCCAAACCATTTTTCAGGAAGTTCTGAAGGCCAAAATAGGAGTGATTTCCTGCTTGATCCAAGCAGGAGCTACAGTTACCCCAGACAGAAGACTCCAGGTACGCCAAAGAGAAACTGTCCAGCACCTTTGACTTTTGACTTTGAAGAGTGTGAGCTCCCAGCAGGGTACTCCCCACTGACCCCAACAGAGTTCACGAACATTTCTAGCTGTCCAAAGTCAGCAAGTTATTCCCTAGACTGCACGGATGAGAAAACTCTGGGAGTCAGCAACACAAAGCAGAGCCATTCGTGTCCTGCCTTACCTCCTCGGGCACCAAAGTCAAATGAAGAGAAAACTGTTACAGACATGTGTCCCTTGCCCCTGAAAATAGATGGTGCCGAGGAGGAGTCAAAATCTGGTTCTCCAGACCTTTTGGAAGATCAGTATCTCATTAAAAAGGGCATGCAGGATACGTTCTCTGTGTCTTACCCCTTCTCATCTCCCCTCCACCTCCAATTAGCACCAAGATCTTGTGGGGATGGCTCTCCCTGGCAGCCACCCACCGACCTTTCTGGACTCTCAATAGAGGAAGTGTCTAAGTCGCTGAGGTTTATTGGTCTGTCAGAAGATGTCATATCGTTTTTTGTTACAGAGAAGATTGATGGCAATTTACTGGTTCAGCTTACAGAAGAAATCCTGTCAGAAGACTTTAAGCTAAGCAAATTGCAGGTTAAGAAAATACTACAGTTCATTAATGGCTGGCGACCCAAGATGTGATGCCACCTAGTTACTAGTGAAACTGTACTAGACGTGCTCAGTGCACTTCAGCTAATACATCACTTCCTGTTTTTTGCACTAAAAGCCCTTCCTGTAAATAGTAGTAGAAAAATTCTCACTATGCAGATAAACATTATTGAGTGGTGAACGGATTACTATTTTTTTTGTATGTCAATAATAAAGGTAGAGAATCTGCAGAGGTGTGCCTTGTGCATCCCTCAACATTCAACAGCTGCTAAAAACTGGACACTAAGGGAACTTTTACTCTGTAGTCTGTTAAGACTTAGTCGTATTTATTACTGAACAATTTGATGCTGAAAGACACACATCAATCCAGTTTACATTTTTCTGTTAACTGCAAAAAAAATATGTATTTCTTATGGGATTATTTCTGTTCAAATAATATTTGGCAACATGCTGTGACTTTCTTCCATTTCTGTTAACCAAAAGCATGTTCAGATATACAAAAACATTGTTTTGACACTACTTCTGAAAATGTTAAGAATTGCTGTGAAGTGCCACTAATACACTAATCTTGCAGCCTATTTTTATTAACAGTATCTTCCTTACTACCTGTAATGTGGATACATTTTCCATGTTACTTTGAGCAAAAAGAGTTAAATGGTTTTAAAACAGAGTCTTGCTCAGCTCATCACCCAGAGGGGAGGGAGAAAGGGGATTTTCCTACTGAGCCACTCTGCCCTGGCTAATTAAAAGTTTATGACCTGTAGATTTCAAAAGTTGCTTTTGTAGTCAGATGGCTGGAATAAGTAGCATGATTGCTGGTCGTGCAGCTTTCTCATGGGAAAGGCAGTTCAGTGCACAGACTTTTCTCTGGGCAGACCCTGACTGCCACAGTAGCCTGCTAGCACAGCCCTTGCAATATCCTTGCTCTGGTGAAAGGCAACCCCTGGTGTTTCCTCTGCTGCTGCTACAACCATCTGAAAATGCACTCAATGTGCAATCCTATTCCTGCAGTCGGATCTGTGTGGGAAGTTGATAGTGCTCCTGTCGGATGCCTTTGAAATAAAACATTAGCGAGGTGGGAACAGAAACGCACATGGCACGCTGGTGAGAAGGGGGCCAAGTGAGGGTTTGGGCCATGCCTTGAGAAATGCTTGTGATGTTGAAGTTCACCTGTCTGGTTTGCAGTGGGCTAGGAGGATGTGGGTGTCAAAGTGGGAGGGACTGTAGCATCCTAAAATGTGCTAATTCAGTCGCTCAGCTGCAAAATCTCAATAGGTGTCACACAAGTAGCAGTCAAAAGGGAGCACAGTGATGGGAAGGGGACATTAGTCTGCCCCCCAGAGACCTTTCAAATATAACTGCTCAGAAGGTTAGAAATAGGATTAACTTTTGACAATCTATTGCTGATTCCCTGTAGCTGGCAGAGCTCTCTAAAATGTGTCTAAATAACCTTAGGATCCCCTGCCTGTGTAGTACTGAATACAAGGATTTATGAAGATTCCTCAGGAAACAGTCTGTGGTGTCCATCCCCAGCAAGTATGCATGCCCAGCATCCTCATATAGTCAGAGCCAGGGATACTGGAGCAGCTTTGCCTTCACCTGCTGCTGAGAAGAGCCCTGGCCAGGGTAGCACCATCACCTGCCTTTCTTACCTTTTTGAAGTAAAAAAAAATATCTCTCTCTCCATTGTGGGGAGGGTAGTGGAGACATCAAGAGAAAGTAGAGAGCAAGAACAAAACTGTGAGGCTGATTTTGCCTGTTTTCTTAACTATATTGACCCATTTAAAATAATTTTTTGGCAAATGGAGTTTTCTTTTGCCTGGGCAAATTCCATGTCATGTCTCCATGATGTATCATCAGGCAAGATGCATCATTTGTCTTTCAATAATGCAAACCACCAGTTCCCAACCAGAGAGCAAAGCCCAATTGATGTGGGTACTAGAAAGCAGCGAGCCAAAAAAGATCCCAGTAGAAAAACCTCAAGAGTTCATAATCCTACTCTTTTTCTTAATGTATTGACTTCTAGCAACAGATCAATAGCTTTCTCCGGATGCTTTTTAATTAGCTCCTCAAATATTTTAGCTGTGAGTAAGACTAAATCAAGTTCAAGTACTGCACAGATGTATATGATTGTTGGTAGGCATATGCAAGTTGAAGTCAATTGCATTTTAACCCTCACTATGTCAAATGAACTTTCAGATTTGAAAGGGCCAAGTTTTAAATACGAGGTACTTCTCTGTGTTTTGCTTGGCTTGTTAATTCCAGGTAAAAAAAAGTAGAATCTCTTTCTGTTTCTCTCAAAAAAATGAGAGGTTGCAGTCTTGATGATAGTAACATCTGAATATTGCTAATGTCCTGAGATACGAATATCCCCAAGAAATTAGTGGGGTTTTGACTACAGATGGACACCTGTTCTGTTACCTCTGCTTGCCTGCTGGGAATGTTTTTTCTTGCAAGTAGCCTGGTGGGATTTTCATTCATGAGTGTGCTGAATTAACATCATATATGCATAGACCAAAATTCAGCTGGCTTGCTGAAAGGACCCAAAAATGCACAGAGATTTCAGAAGCAGATCCTGTGTGCAAAAATACAGCCAAAACCTCTACTGCAAACTTGCTCTTGATGTCATTCCAGTTGTCTTGTTCTGGCTTGGCAATGCTTGCTTATTTTTATGCATAGTGTGGTAGCATTTGACCTTTTCCTTTGCCCTTAGCTGCTCATTACCTTAATTTTCCAAACCTTTTTTAGCAATTTAGGTGTTCCTAACCTTTGTGTTGTGTGAATTATATGTCTGAGACCCTGAGGTACCTGCCGTGATACCCAAGCTGGACTGAAGCATCTGCTCTGGTGAAATCAGGAGATTGATGAGCAAACAAGGCAGCTGGAGTGTGGTGGCTCAGCCCCTCCACCACTATGTATGTAGCCAGGCCATGGCAGTTCTGGTGCCCATAGGATCTAATTGATTTGCTTTCCTCTTGAGCTTCACTGCTGTTGTGTTAGGGGGACAGGACTGTCCTGGGTGCTGTGGAAGGCAGTCTGAACAGGGCAGACTGATGTGAACATGTCTCACAGGAAACCCCTGGCAAAAAAGGAATGGTGGCACCTTTGAAATGTGGCAGGAGTAGAGGAGTCCTTCAGGCCTTAGCAGAGAACCACGTAGTCCCTTTGGAAGGATGGAGCGTAAAACCTTGGAGACTTAAATCTGTAAAAGGTTACAAAATGCTGCACTGCCTACAATACTTAGAGATGGGCAGTTAATGTTCATGCTGTGATTAAGAAGTATCTGAAAGCTCTGGGGAATACCCCTGTGATACAAACTTCTTACCACCTACTGTGAATTGGAGGAGACAGTGCTCAGTGTTTGGCAAAGCAAGCAGCACTGGGGCCCAGGCACTCTCTGGTAGGAGCTGCTTGCTGCTGAACTGTTTTTGTGGGTTCTTGCCTGGTTTGGTGCAGCCCAGCCAGCCTGTGCAGCGGGTGACTCAGGTCAGCTCCCAGGCACAGCTCAGAGGTTCACAGTGGGGGAAACCAGCCTCATTTTGGAGAATAATGGCCATCAGCCATGTTGATGCCAGCTGTGTTGGCTGTTCTTGAAACCTGAGAGCAGGCCCTGGTCCATGTAGTCTACTGAAAACGATGTAGCCATTGAGTTCAGACAACACCTCTTGCTTTTTGGAGACAATCTAATAAAATAGGCCAGCCCAAACCTTGGGCTTATTTCCTCAGATTAAATATATGTAGGGCCTCTAGTGCTTATTTAGTTGCCAGTGTCTGAAGTTGTGTGTTATCCTTGGGGTGTTTGTTTGTCTGGGAGTTTTAGTAGCAAGAAATCTGGCATGTCATTCTGGATGGAGCTCTTTGTCCTGCACTGGGAAACAAATCCTTTCTATGCAACAGTCACATGGTGGAACAAAGACTGATGCTGCCTTCAGTGGTGAAAGCTGGATTCTAGTATGGGGGCTTTTCTGGAAATGGACATGGAATTGGCCAGGGGATGGATGGGGAGGAAATTTGAGGGGAAATACCAGTTTCCTTGAAATGCTCGTGTCTAGGATTAAGATTTTTTTTTTGTATTGCTGCCTGGCTGGTTAACCAAAGCTGCATTGAAATCAACTCAAATTGCACATTTGTGTTCTTATTCTTGCCGTATTGTAAAAACTGCCTATGGCTAGAAGCTTAGAGACAAAAAACATTTGGTCCATCCAGAATTTGAAGGAAAATGTATTTTGAAGTGTTCTTTGCAGCTAGAAGCAAGAGTTTGAAGTAACTGTGTATTGCACAGTTTTTTTCCAGTACAGCAGTTTCACTTCCTCTTTAATTGACTTTATTCCACAGCAACATCTTCAAGAGAAACAGCAATAAATAGTGTTGCTATCTCACAACGCACTGTATTTCAAATCTCTCCATGAGTACTTGCAGTCTTTTACCCTATGTTTTCTTCTGGAATCAACTCCTTGGTTTTCTCTCCTCTAAGTCACGTGTGCTGGCACCAACTTTCTGCATGCTGCCCAACGGGGTGGCTGCCTGCAATGCAGGTCAGCAAAGTCCTGCCTGCAGGCCAGGCAGAGGATACACCATGCTACTTAAAAGCTGAACACCAGCCCTATAGAAAAGGACCAGGGCTTAGTCCAGCTGTCCTGGCTCCTCTTTCTGATGTTTTGAAATGGCAGCATTCCCATGTACGAGCTGGAAGGTACGAATTAAATCTTAATTGAAGTGAAGGATCAGCCATTTTTATTTGTGGTATTTGAGACAACAGGGCAGTAGGGAAAAGCAGGCCCTTTGTTGAGACCTAGCAATAAATGACTCTTCATTTGTTCTGTCTTGAACTCCTGATAGTCTGGGAGTTGTTCAGACTGTATCATTTCTGTGTGTGATAATCAAATTTTCAGTGTGAAAATTTGAAGATTGATTATCTTGACTTGGACAATCTTCTGAATTATATTAAAAATATCTGTTAGTTCTTAGCTCTTTAGATTCACTTCGGGTAGGTCAAAAAAGTAACACTTGGGAAAAATAAAGAGAAAGCCCTAAAGCTTTGGCTTAGTACATTTCCGTTATAAAACGAAGCATGGTTTTTGTGGAATTCTGTGCTGTTTTGAGCTTTTGTGTAAAAGACTGATGGCAGATTATTATTTAAAGCAGGTGCAAATAAATATCCCTGTAATGTATATGAACAAATTTAAACCGTGTATTGTAAGTATATAAACTGTATATTAAAGATACTATTTTCATGATATTTCAAATGTGTACAGAATTTGTTGTACTAAAAAGGTTGGATTTGCATGTATTACATAAAATGGTTGGTTTTCATTTAGTAATTTCACTGACTTACCATTTGGCTCATCTCAGTATAATTCAGAAATAAGCACTTCTCAAACGGTGAATTCACAAAATAAGATTGGGATAATTGAGGGGAGCAATCAGGCTTCTGCATTTAACCTCTCAAGACACATTACTTTTCCCTGTCTTGTAATTTCACTTGTTCCCCTTCAGCAAGACTATCAAGCTGTGTGTTCCCTAAAGAATTTGTTGCCAGACAGCTTTCCTGTCTCCAGCAGACATTCACCTAAGATTTTATTTTCCAGAGCCCTCAGCCTATTATCTTTGTTTTAGAGAAACGTATTCAATTATCATTTGGGTATGCTTTTAAGTGCAAGACCACATGCAGGTATTTCTGCCTTTCAAAAAGTCTCTGAAGGATTTACTGGGTGGGGAGAATATTAGAGATGAAGCAATGTTCTGCTCTAGGTTGCCTGTTGACGTTTCCTCTAATATTGGCAATAAGGGGAAATGTCAGCTCTACAACCATCCACATGCCGTGCAGATAAGTTGCTGTTGTGCCAAATTCCCCATGGGCTGCAGCTTTGTTCACTGATACCGGATGAAAAGAAAGTTTACTCCAGCACAACAGTAGTTGTGAAGGGTTTTATGGAGGGACTCATTAATATATGTTTATGAGAAATAAAGCAGGGCAGAATCTGCCACAGTGGTTGACATTGGATTTGAGACAGATGGGGTTTACTTGCCTCCAACCCTCACATCTGGGAAAGGAAAGAAGCATGTCTGGAGGAAGGATGTGCTTCTGGGGTGGGGGTTGGGGGGGAGAAACAAAGAGAAGCAGAATTGCTTTCACAAGTAAAGAAAAATCTCATTCATCATGAGCAGGGCTGTCTGGGGCACATCTCTGCTCTGCTCTGCAAAGAAGGGGAAGGAAAATATCTAATGTTTTGAATGATCCAGTTGGTTGACTTCAGGGTGGGTGAAAGGGTCTGTGGGAAAATATTTGATACATGAAGGGGAAGGGAAGGTCTGTGGCCCCCAAAAAATGTGGTTGTCTGCCCATCAGGGAAGTGCTGTTCTAAAGCAGACATTTTATGTTTATGTGTGTTACAGTGGTCATCAAGTCTGACATAAATCTCTTGTCTGACTCTAGTCACCATGGCTACCTGCAAGTATGAATAAGGTATACAGGCCAGGAGAGGGACCTGAAAAAGGAGCCCTCTCCCCTTTGGGAAGTGCAAGCTTAACACTCATGGATGTGCTGCTCCTCTTGTGACACATTTGCTAATTGGACCTGCCCTAGATGTTAGGTGTGTATGTACCCTGTTCTCCCCCTCACTGGGACTCATGTCCTTGAGTTGAGTTGCTGTGGGATTCAGGATATTGAGAGAGCCTGACGTCCCGGCTCATTACACTGGTGACTAATCACCAAAGTCTTTAGTTGCAGTAGACTGTGCTAGCTCAGGTCATCACTAGCTTGGGGCACTCTGGACCACGCTCTGTTGCCCATGTATAAACATGCTTTATGTCAGCAGATGCACACGTCATACACAACCACTTTCTCCTGTGGTGACCAGAAGCTGCAAACCTGGGTGAAGATCTCCTGTTCTCCCCTTGTTCCATGCCATGGAATGTGGCAAGCAGATGGTGGGTTTGCCATTGCAGAATGAAAACAAACCCAGGCAGTTCTGGGCTGCTTGGGCAGTTCTCCTTGTTGATTTTGCATGGGCTTTGGGTGCTGCTGGACCATCTCCCTGCCAGCCATGCTCCCGTGGCAACATGGTTTTTAGGGGGTTGCTTGGCAGCCCCTGCTAACCATTGCCTCTGTCCCTACGAGCAGCTGTTGCAATGAAAGCTCTGGTGGTTGTGCAAAAGCTCAAGATTAATTGTATTTTGAATATAGATTTTTTTTTCCTGCTCTTGTCATGCTTTATGAAGATATTTTTTTTTGTTGAAAGTTGATGGTGTTCATATTTTTATTCAGTTGCCTGGATCCAGCATTTCTCCTTTCCCAGGATAAAACATGGCTAGTCATTTTCACTCCACAAAATAAGGAGCTGACGTGGAAAGTGGCTTTGAGAAAGGGGTGTCTTCTCCCTGTTCTTGCTATCAGATTCCAGGTGTAAAACTCAAGATGGGTAACCAGGTCACCACAATGTGGCCATAGAAATATGGCCCAAATCTTTATTTGTTGCTCAAAAAAACCTCAAAACACCCTTGACTCCTGAGTAGGACAAAAGGAATCTGGTGCCAACACACCCAGATGAAATGAAAACCATTCCTCACTGGGAGTCTGGGGTAGGAGGAAGAAGAATAAAAGGATATAAAATAGGGAGGAGAAAACATACTTAAGGTGCCAAGTCTAAGGAGCTGGCAGTGAAGTGGAGGGACGTGTGGCAGTGGCTGCTGTAGTACTTGTACATGCCACACAGTGTCAGACTGGCACACAGAGATGAAGGCAACTGCAGGGGTTGCAGAGGGTGTTAGGTGGGCTCAGGGATCTCATTAGGACTCAAGCAATCCTATTAAAACCTCAGCTGCGAGAAGGAACCATTTTAATTGCACTGCTGATGTTCCACTATGCAGTATCAACCATTAATCTTAATGAATGTGAGGGTCAGCATGGCAGGTCTCCAGGTCTGGATTTCCAGTGGATTAGTGCAAACAGAAAGCAGGAGGAAACTCTTAATGGGTCAAGACTGTAAGTCCTGGCAGAAGGTCTGGCAGAGCCTTAAAGAGCTGCATGTATTTTGACTAATCTTAGCTGTACAAGCACTGCAATGGAGAGAAATATATAACAGCTAAAAATCTAAAATGCTAGTTCTAGATAGTCTTTGTTCCTGATGAACAAAGCACAGACCATCCTGGTAACCAGTCTTCCAGTTTTCTCTTGAAGACTGTGGGTATTTTTATCCCTGGAAAATCACACTGGATTAGTATTCCATAGAATCATGGAATGGTTTGTGTTAGAAGGGACCTTTAAAGATCATCTAGTTCCAACCCTCCTGCCATAGGCAGGGACACCTCCCTCTCAACCAGATTGCTCAAAGCCTCATCCAGTGTGGCCTGGAACACTTCCAGGGATAGGGTATCCACAACTTACCTGGGCAACCTGTGCCCACATCCTGCCACCCTCATTGTAAAAAATGTCTTCTTTATCTCCAATCTAAATCTTTCAGTTTAAAACCATTACCCCTTGTGCTGTTACTACAGGCCTTGGTAAAAAGCCTCTTCCCATCTTTCTTAGAAGCCCCCTTTATATACTGAAAGGCTGCAAGAAGGTATCCCTTCTCTTCTCCAGGCTGAACAACCCCAAGTCTCAGCCTTTCTTCACAAGAGAGGTGTTCAGATCCTCTGGCCATTTTCATGGCCCTGAAGTGTCTCCCTCTATTAACAAAATCAGTGAAACAATAAAGATGGGCACAACCCTCTGCCTGTATTTGTCCCACATAGATCTGTGGTTAATTTTGCTTTGCTATTGATTTCTCAAACAGTTTTGTCTTCTGCTTCCCATAATGAAAAGCAATGATAGTTAAACCGTTCTCCCTTACCTGTCTAGTAAGCTTTCCAATAACCCTTCCTTCCTGACTTAAAAAAAAAAAAAAAAAATTAAGAGTTCACATTTCTTCAGGTTCTCTGCTGCAGCCGGTTTACTGAAAAAAGAAAGTGTCATTTCACAGGGTCTCCAATAGTCACTTTTTGCTTTGTGGAATTCAATCTGAACTTCTTGTGCAATGCTAAAAACTAGGACTTGAAAACTGAGCCTCCCGTGGGAGTGCAATGGCCCAAGGATAAAAAGCCCACTATCTAACAAAGCAACAAGCAGTACAAATACACGTTTCCCAGCTTGACCTAAAAACCCAGCCTAGCATATCCTCCTCTGCTACCCTTTGTCCTCCAGGGGACACCCTCCAACTGGGTGCCTCTTGCCATGGGTGACAGGGCAGGTGCAGGGGGTGGGTGGCTGCCTCTGGTCCTACACAGAGGCCTATTGGTATATACAGACAAAACAGCCCATGTTTCTCCTGCCCTGCTCCTGCTCCCTGCACCTGTCTTGTTCCAAGAGCTTTAATCTCTAAGCTGCCATTGCAGATAAACTTGGATTTGACTTCCACCATGCCTGAAAACCCTGAAGGAATCAGGTAGGATGATATCTGCATACAATAGCAGGCAGCTAATCTTTATAAAATACCCCACTGCTGTTGAGCAGCAAGAACTGTTTTGAAGACTACAAAGCTTTCAGCTGATGGAATTTCTTTCTTTCTTCTTCACATGTAAAATGAAACCATCCCCAAGCCAAATGTATGGCATGATCTTCTTGCTCCCACTGCCCTGAAAATGGTTTGGTTATTTCCCCACGCCGGGGATTACAGAGGCACCTTCAATTACTGTCTAGCTGTACAGAGTTCAGCTTCCTAAGCATGTATAATGTCACTTACATTGGGTAGCTAGCAGCTGGAACTTGATTTTTGCAGCTTATCCAAAAGGCTTGTGTTCATATGTCCTTAACGCATGTTTTTTTTACAAGAAAATTGAATCATCTACCTAAAGTAAAACTATATAAATGGCCCATCAAAATTGTTATCTTATTCCTATTGATGGCTTTAAGCAGCAAAAACAGAGAAGAGCAAAGCACAGCTACAAGGAGTTATATTTAGGCTGCACGTTCTTAAGCTTGAAATCTCAAGGCTGATCATGCACCTGCCTTGAGCCATGAATTTCCATATACAAGATGCAGCTTTGAAATCATTTTCAAAGCCTTACATTTGAACTGGAAAACCAGAGATGAGAAGGCAGTTTTTAAAGGAGAGAGGAGAGGCCTCTCAGTCCCACCACACCTTTCATGTCCAAACACAAAGGAACAACACAAAGAACCAGCATAAGCTGAGCTGCAGTGGCTCAGCCCAAGGTTGCAGCCTGGTAGTGTCTCGCAGCCTCAAGAGAAGATCATGGCAGAGGAATGAGATCAGGATGAACCTGGACATTTCTTGGGAGTGCTTTCACCATCTCCAATGATTTAAATCTCATGAGCTTTCAGAGACAGATGTGATATTTTTTTATTTAAAAGCCACTGCCTTCACTAATGAGTTTTAAAGTTTTATGTTAAAAAGCAAGTTTTTTACCTACAAAAATTTGTCACCATGTTGGATTTTATTCAGAAGCACTAAGCAAGTAACAAGATTTTAGAAATGATGCATTCAAGTACCCCAGTGCCACCACTAAAACAGCATCAGCATGTTATGTTTGTAAACCGTCTGTGACTCTGCCTCTGGTATTTCTGTACTTGTGTGTTTTTCTGAGGTGTTACAACTTCCTGTTGGTACTCACAGAGCTTGAGATTCATGCAATAACCTGTGTAGCACCTTGAATTAGGCCTTGTTTGTTTCTGACTGGATAAGGAAAAGCAAACCTTCCACTTCTGAAGGGATGCAGTTTGTGCCCACTCATTCATAGGGATCTAAAGGAAATGTGCCCAAAAATACTGAGGAACAAAACAAACATTGTATTGGGCCCAAAACCTCAGCATTTCTTCAGTTCTGTGTCAGTCTGACCTTAATGCTTGGGTTTCTGCATTTATTTCTCAGAAAAAAAATCACCCTGAAATAAAAAAGGATTTTTAGAAGCCAGAGGTGATTCCAGCCAAGAAACTAAGATAATGTTCATCAGCAAGATTTGACCCAAGGCATTAATAAGCCTCTTAGGCCTGTGTTATTTATCAGAAAAAATATTCCTAGAGAGCCATTGTCCATAGAAGATACTTCTTGCTGCTCTGCATTTTGCCATAAGCCAGGTTGATAAATGCATTTTTCATTGATTTAGTGGAAGACTTGGAATTTTGAGGGGAAAAAGGACTAGAATTCCTTCAATTATGCTGAAATATTTCTGGTAATTTTAAATAGGTGTTTTCTAGAAGGCTTTGCTATTTCTTAATTTTTAATACTTACCATAAGCCATTTCAGATGGGAGCTCTTTAGAAGTCAGAGCATCAATAAAAGGTTATTAAAGGCAGGCTAGCCTCTGCTTAGCTTGTTTTTCTGCTAAATCTGTGTTATACTGAATGCAGGTGTGTATATGCTCCTGTGTGTCTGTGTATATATGCCTGTAACCGAAAAAAAAAGAAAAAAAAAAAGCATGAATAAAAACATTATCTGCTACTTGTCTGCTGCTTGCTGTACAGCTTAAGTGCTTCTGCAATAGTGAAAACACAAGTTTTTCTAGCATGTGAGAACAAGCAAGTGAACTTGCCTGACAGACAGGAAACAAAATCTGTTCATGAAGACAGACTGACAGTTTAAGTGCAGGGAAATGGGAAAAGGTTAATCCAGGCTCCCTTTTAAGTTTCCTTAATAATAAGGTTTTCTCCTGAGAAAATTAAAGATTACACTCAAACAGGTAAAGGGTTTTTTAATTTGATTGTTTTAACTGAGTTTCTTTATGCACTTTTCCATTTGATTTAATTCTGGTTAGTATGATAAATGCTGCTTAAGTTAAACTCTTTTTTTTGTTTGTTTTTGGTTTTTTTTTGTTTTCATGTATGAAAAGCAGAGATGAAAGATTAGCTTCTAGTGACCTGCATCAAAATATAATTTGGCTGGAAATGAAATGAATTTGGAATTAACTGCATCTCCTGGGTAGTTTTGCTGCAACAACAAATCTTCATAAAGTTAAGCTGCCTGTGCTCAAGGACTGGAAGAGGTGTGTTCAGCTGAGCTGTGAGAAGCTCCTGCGGTCTCTGCTCTGCCTCTGTGTGTCTGACTGGAGTCGATGACATCAGATCCTCAAAATGTAAAGGAATTTAGGATTTGAAAGTCAGATTACTGCAGCAGCTTTTCATGGTTTAATTATTTTATATTGGAGCCTGCTGAATGATGCGTTCGGTGAGCTGATTGCTTTTCAGAGAGCATTAAAAGATTTAGTTGCACCCTGTGTCAAACGTTTGGAAATTTTCACACTGGGATTGAAAGGAGCTGTGGAGCAATTCATGTATCTCCCTGGGAGCTGGCGGCTCGCTTCCTTGGTAGCTTGGGCTGTGTGGAAGGAATTGTGACAAAATGTAATTATTTTGGATTTAAGCTTTATTATAACTCGTTCTGTGTTTTGCCTCTCAGCTGTATAAAAGGCAGTATGCGCTGGTTGCTGGGTTTTCTCAATCAGTAAGTATTAATGGCAAGTATTAACACAGCATTTTCCCCTTGCTCTTCTGGTGGCTCTGGTCTGGCTGGGCGCCTGGACTGGTCCCAGACGCCTGGCTGACGTGGGAAGCTGGTACCCCTTGGTGCAGAGCCACCATGTCCAGGTCTTCAGAACCTGGTGTCCCTATTTACTTTCAGGCATTAGCTGCCGCTCAGGGTAACGCAGGCACTGGACTAGTAATACAGGCCATTGTGTCCTCCCTTCCTCACCACACCATTTTGTGACCATAGCACAGGAGGAATAAGTGATCCTAAACATCTCCTTGCACCAAGGTACTTGTGACTGACATCCCCTCTGCATGTCAGTGCCAGGGGGCTTTGCTGCTCGGCACGGCAGCAAAAGAGGCTGCATCTCAGGGATGAGCCTGGTATCAGATGGGAGGGTTTTATTTTTTTACTGAACAGCTAAAAAATTATTTGACTTCTCTTGTAATTTCTTGTCTTTTTCTTCTGTACCTACTACAAAAAAAACTCAGTACCTTTTCCCTGAGGAAAGCTCAAGGATCCACTCAAAAGGTCTTCATTTTTTGGAGTCAGAAACAGGGCTTGCCGGTGGTAGCTGCAGCCTGCTGCTCCCTGTGCCCGCTGGGGATGGCTGCCGTGCTGCTCCTGGAGCTGAGAACAGCCATTTCCACCTGTCTCAGTCTCCTCTTTGCCAGATTTGCTCCTGTTACCTGGCCCCAGGCCTGCCCCAGTGACAGCTGAACACCCGAGTTGTCTCCCTGCTCCTGTGTGAGCCTTCAGTGGGGTCAGCTGTAGTGAATCCACAGCTCTGCAGTCACCCTGGCACAGCCAAACCAGGCAGCTGGGAGAGCTTTGGCCATGGCAGCTGAGACAGGCCCAGCAGACACAGAGGCTTGTTAGGAGCCTCCAGAGGCACCCCAAGCTGGAGCTGGATTAGTTTTTTATTCAATTTCCTTTCAAGTCCTCTTACCTGGGAGACACAGTCATGCCCTAGGGTGGCTCATGTTGCTCAGAAGCAGATCTTGTGCTACTTTCATTTTTTCCTCTGGAAGTTCCACACCAATTGCTCTCTCCCCTACAAAAACCTTTTCTCATGGCCCTCTGAAGCATCAGCTGTCTTACCAATGCTTCCTTACAAAGCCTGTAAACTTATAAAAGATTGACAGGTTCATAAATTAGAAGTTAAGGTGGTGTTTCCCCACTTTCTGCTTTAAAAAATAGCTTTCTGACATGATATCTTTTCTAACTCTCTGGGCTTTTCAAGGCTTGTCTGATTGGTATTAAGTAGATGACCAAATGATTAACAAACCTTTTGAAAACAAAGCAAAAACTGAGTTGTGTTCCCTTTTTTTTTTTTCCTTCAATATGTCAGAGTATCTTCTTTGATAAGACGTCTTCTGCTTCACGCCGTAACAGATACCCCACCCACTCATATTGCAGGGTAAGAATGAAATGGGATCCCCAGCACTGTAAAGCTATACAATATCTTTCTATTTCTTTTGAATTCTCATATTGGAACTAATTAAATCCTCTCCCAGTGTGGATTTCGCTCACTAAGCCATAATAAAATGGATAAAACTCCATAATTTCTTTGATTTTTATTCCACTTGCACTTTCTCTTTCCTAAGCAGCTTTTCATGTCATGAAAACAATGGTCCAGTATGTATTTAAGAGTTCATCTATTGAACAGTTAATCTCATGACATTTCTCTGTATCTTGATGGAAATACCCAGGACAATAATGCTGGCTAATAATACCAAACTGATGAGCAAAGAAATAACACCCGCATTCCCAGCTGATGATGTGGCAAAGATCAAGAAATTCTGCAAAGCTCAAACTAAAGTAAGTTATAAATTGCACTAATACTGGCTAATGGATAATGAGATTCCATTCTAATGTTGGTAATGTGCAATGTAAGTGTTTGCTGTTTCTTAAATAGGGTATCTTTGACCATTTAAGCAAGTCTTTAGCACCAAACGTTCATGGCCGTGAGTATATTAAAAAAGCCATTTTGTGTATGCTACTGTGGGGTAATGAGAAAGTTCTCAACAATGGGACACGCATTAAAGGAGACATCAATATCTTATTATTAGGTAAAAGCATGTAGAGTTAATAGTGCATTGATAAGTTATTTTATTATCCCCCCCTCCTATCACGCTAGTGTAGTTCTGTTATACAATATAAGCAAGAAAATAAAAGCCAATCCAGTACAAAGGCTCATTTTGTCTTATACAAGAATGTTTGTTAGTGTCTTAGGATCAATTTATTTTATCCTTGGGCACATTTTTACAATTATTTCTGTTTTGTCCCACACTTCCCTATTTACTTGACATCTGTTCTATGTTTCTGACTAGTACTGGCGTGATGCACAATCGAGTTTAATCCTGCACTGCTCATTGGGGCGAGACACCCACTGATTTCATGAATGGTCTTCAGTTTATCTCTCAAGTTGATGGAACTATTCTACTTCTGTCACTTGTAGGCACAGTGGCTGTTCAGTTGTGACTTTATTTCTAAATGCTTTGCTTTCAGTACCTGTAATTAAGTTACATTAGCCTGACAATGCTAACCTGCTACATAACAGCACCTGGCAGAGGTGTCATCTTCCTTGAACAAATCAAGATATTTATTTATTTTCAGAGCTTCAATCAAATATTTGATAGCTTGCTTTAAAAATAGATTGGCCTAAAACAACATTCCTTTTCAAATCTTTCTGTTGGACTACATCCTTTCTCTCCTGAAGAGAGCAACTTGCACAGTGACTTATTGGCAGTACTGCTGAAACACTGCATCCACACTGGACTACTAGAGGTTTTAAACATGTCAGTACAGATGGGAACTGTTACCCAACAACCCTTTGTCAAGAGCACTTGCCCAGCACCTGAATTACATTGCTTTGTGCCCACATACAGCACATGGGGAGCCATGAAGATTCAAAGCAATTGTTATAATGACACTCAATGACATGCTGATGGATCTGCTGGGCTTTGCAATCCAAAGGACTGTTCCTTTATATATATATATATTTAAATACAAATATATTTTAATAAAAATTTACACTCCTGACCTTTGAAATGCCAACTTCTCTTTCTGGCTGAAATGAGCAACTGGAATTCTTATGCACCAATATTTTTGATGTAACCTTACAACTATCTAAATCAATTTAGAGCAAGATTTTCAAGTTCCCTAAGATTCAGGAGCATTCTGGAGGAGTTGGGGAAAAAACCAATAACAATTCTAAAGCATGGAGGATTTCTTACCAGAATCCTTCAACTCTGGGAACTTGATAGCTCCCAAATGTGTCTCTGTAATGCTTTATCTGTCAATTGCCTGAACCTGTGCTTTTGGAGAGGCTGGTGGAACAAGGCAGGCTCCTGCAGCTGAAATACTTAAAAGTGTTTATTTGATTTGCTCACAGCTTTCTCACAATGTTGAACTGAAGTTGAACATTACACCTCATGACATTGATATGGAAGCTGTGTTTTGGAATAATGTATGAAATAAAAGGCTGCAACCATAGGGGGAAAGAAAAAAAAAAAGTAAAAAAAAAGTAAAAAAAAATACTGATGATGTTTTAAAGTACTTACAAATTTTAAGTGAATGTTTTAAACTTCGAAAATTTTGATCTTTCTTACTTGAAAAGAGGAAAAACTTTGTCACTTCTCAATATCTGTTTCAACATACTCACAACCTACTTGCAACACTGTCAGAGGCATCTTCCTCCTTTAGAGGGAAGGAGCTTAGAAACACTGAATAAATAATACTTATTAAGAAGATCAAGTGGAAGCTTATAAAGCCTGGCTGTAGCCACCCTTCAGCTCCCCAGCAAACTGCTTTTTGGGGCCACAGTCCCAGGCTCCCTCGTAGTCAGCAATATTAGGGTGAGTGTTGCCTGACCCCTCAGCCGGGACTCCTGGCTCTCCTGTCCCCACCAGCTTCATCCAGCTATTAGGTCTGTCTGCCAGCAGTAATGAAGCCAACAGCTGCCAGGTTTTGGGGGCCAAGAAGGAAGAAATGCCTCAAGGATGATTGTGACCATGGCAGAGCAGGGCTGCCAGGGGTCCTACATTTGCTCCCACTGAGAGCCATGTCCCTTCTTGTGACCACTGGACTAAATGGCACCACTGGGGCAGCAAATCACCAGACAAACAGGTACTGGCAGGTTGCCTTTTCTCAATCTGATTTGATAGCAATTTACTCTCTGCTCTTACTTAAGCCTCCTAATAGTCCTGATTTAGCGGTCTTCCCAATAAATTGAGGAAACTGATTTCCCATTTCCCAGGAGTATTTCGGCAATTAATTGTAAAAATACTTTGTAAACGCAAGAACATTCATCTCATTCAAGTTCACTCCTGCCAGAGCTTGAAAATTACCAAGATTCAAGTTTACTGGAGCAATTAGCCCCTGACATCATCAGCAAATATTTAATGACTATCTCCTGTGCCCAGCTCAGAGGTCTGAGGGTACATCCTGCAGTCCCTGGGACTGAAGAAGGTGACCATCATGCTCCTCCTGCCCTCATTTCTTTTGCACATCCATGAAGAGGAGTTGGGGCTCTGGTTGCTGAGACCCTTCCATTAAATTTTTATACTGCACACTTGCGTATTTGCAGGGGGTTGCCATGCTGTTAAATGTAACTGAAGTTTGAGGCTGAATGATAAATAAGGCCTTCTGCAGGTGGGAAAAGACCTTTGGTAAGTGTAATCCTGCTAATGACTCCAGTTGAGGTCATCCAGACATGCATGGCCACAGTCACTCCAGGGAGGGGTGTGCAAAAAATATTCTGATTTCACCAGTAGCTGCTGTCCTGGTTTGAGCCAGGATGAAGCCAATTTTTCTTTTTTACTGATTTTTTTTCCTTCATTAAGCTTTCTTGTAACTAGCAACAGTGTGTTCTGCTAGGCTGATAAGACAGTGGAATGTTTTTCTAACTACTGAGGCTTCAAGGCCGCACCTGCACTCTGCCAGCTCAGACACTATGGGGAGATCTGTGGCGAGTGGAGGCTGATAGTGGACTATCGTGGCCTGAATGAGGTGACACTAACACTCAGTGCTGCTGTACCGGACATCCTAGAACTTCAGCATGAGCTGGAGTCAAAAGAAGCTAGGTGGTATGCCACTATTGACATTGCTCATGCATTCTTCTCTATTCCTATAGCACCAGAGTGCAGGCCACAGTTTGCTTTCACCTGGAGAGGAGTCCAGTACACCTGGAATCGACTGCCCCAGGGGTGGAAACACAGCTCAACCATTTGCCATGGACTGATCCATGCTGCACTGGAGAAGGGTGGAGCTCCAGAACACCTGCAGTATATTGATGACATCATTGTGTGGGGTGACACATCAGAAGAAGTTTTTAAGAAAGGTAAAAAGATCATCCAAATTCTTCTGGATGCTGGTTTTGCTGTAAAAAGAAGCAAGGTCAAGGGACCTTCGCAAGAGATCCAGTTCCTGGGAATCAAGTGGCAAGATGGTCGTCGCCAGATCCCAATGGATGTGATTAACAAAGTAACAGCTATGGCCCCACCATCAACTAAAAAGGACACTCAAACCTTTTGGGGGACTGTTGGTTTCTGGAGAATGCATATTTCATGTTACAGTGAAATTGTGAAACCTCTTTATGAGGTGACCAGAAAGAAGAATGATTTCAAATGGGGTCCTGACCAACAGAAAGCTTTTGAGCAGATCAAAAAGGAGATTGTGCAGGCAATGGCCCTTGGACCAGTTCGAACAGGGCCAGACATCAAGAACGTGCTCTACACTGCAGCCGGACACAATGGTCCCAACTGGAGCCTCTGGTAGAAAGCACCAGGGGAGACTCGAGGTCGACCCTTGGGATTCTGGAGCCGGAGCTACAGAGGTTCCGAGGCCAACTACACAACAGCTGCTTAAATACTTTCAGCACCCCTTGTGACAAAAGCCAAAAGTGGAGGGGAAGGAAAGGCTGTTTACTGCACTCCTGTTTCATAAACTAAGGGAAATAATGTACAAGTTATTCAGAACAAATTAATAATTCACGAATGTGCTGAACAAAATGGTAGCAAAGAAAGGTCAGAATTTCTCTACTGCTTATTAAGCTATTTAATTTTTTCCAGTTCTCTTAAGACCAGTGTGCAAAAAGCTTTGGCTCTACAGCTGAAAGTGCTCTGCTTTCCCCTTTAAGAGGTGATCTTCATACTGCAAAATATTCCCTAAACTGCTTCCACCAGCAGCAGGGGGTTGCCAGGAAGGCAGTTGACAGCAGCTGTAGCTGCTGATTAAGAAAATTATGCTCAGCAGTGCATCTCCAGAGATATCAAACTTTCTGTCTTTTGAGCTCTAAAGTCCTCCTGTGGTGCAATGGCCCTCATGTGCCTGGCTGCACACTGTGTGCCCGTGTGTGCGGGAGCAAGAACCCACCTACCCCAGCTCCTGCGCCGCGGCCCGTGGAGGTTTTTTGGCAACAAAGCCATGAAATTATCTTGCTGACACTTAATAAAAAATGGAAAGGGCTTTTATAGCTGAAGAATATTTGTGGGGGGAAAAAAAAAAAAGGAAAAAAAAAGACAAAAGCCACCAATGTTTTTAGCCCACCCAGTCCTGGTCCACCAGATGACTGCGATACTGTGGGAAACAAGTGGGAAAGCAAATTACGTCCAAGCACAGCCAACCTGAGAGTGATCTGACATGCCTGCAAAGTGGTTTGTGCAATATGGGTGAGAATGAAGGCAAGTGGAAGCCAAGATGACTTGCTCTTGGTAAAGCAAGTGACACCACCTCGTCTAAACACTCAGGCAAGATTATGGTGTAAATGAAAACATTTCTATGACTTTGCTAGCACAAAAGGCAGAATGGTTTGTTCATTTGAAACCCCGGGGAAAAAAGGTACATAAACTTCTATTCCTCCCTTCCCCACATTTAATTTCAGAAATACCTTTGAGGTTGCTGAGACTGCATTCAAAACGGATGCGTCTGTGGCTATTTGTATTTCTTAGAAATTCAAATTTGTTTCAAAGCTCAAGATTTACTCTTAGGGCAAAGGCAGTTGCCAGGTAGTGCTCTGCAGATCTTTCATGGACGGGTCTGTAGTCAGCAGGGAGGTTTGATGTCAACCAAATGGCTTCCCAGTCACTCCCACTGTGTGCCTGCTCAGAGACCTGACCAGGAAAGCCAGTGTGGGGCATCCGGACTGGGAAGCACTGGCTTTTCCTGGAAATGGGGATTGGGTGCAGGATAGGGACTTAACTCCCAAAGGAGGAGGACAAATATTTATATCTGGTCTTCAGTGGCTCTGTGAAACCCAGCCTCGTTCTCCACCAGTTCCTCCAATAAAACCTCCAAGCCATAAACCACTCATATTAATAAATAGCAATAGCCTTCAGCAGCAGCCTATGAAGGGATAATCTTCCACAGGGACAGCAGAGTCAACACCACCAGGCTCCACCACTGGCCTTGTCAGGTTATGCTTCTAAGCTTTTCTTCAGTCCTCCAGCTTCTACTGATGAAATATGTTTTGTGTGATGCTTGTGCCAGAGCAGCCTCCCCATCATCCTGTGAGTTCCCCAGACCTCCCTGAGGGAGAGAGCTGCCCAAAGAGACTCTGCAGTGCTGTGGTGGGGGCAGCCGGAGGTCTGATTTTTTTTCCATTTGAGGAAATTAATATACTCTTATCCCAGTGGCTTTTCTTTTTCCATTCTTCTCAGTCATGCATGCTAAAGCTTAAGCACAGTCATTATTCTTTTGAGCAAGGCAAACTTGCAGTTGCCCTGACTGCCTGCAGAGGATGTTCCTTAACCAGTTGAGATGATCGATAGTTTCAGTTTCTGTTTCTCTCCTTACCTTCAGCTTACCCTGACAAATTTTTCTAATTATGAAAGCATGACAGTAGCAGCCAGAATGAAACCTGACTCTTCTAAGGAGCAACAGAGATTCCTACTGCAGTTAATAAACAAAGTTCATTAAATTACTTAATAACTACCAAACTTAATAAACTACTTACTTATTTAACAAATTAAAGTTACAATGTTATGGTATGCAATCCATAACACTCTGTTCTGGACAAGCAAACATCATTTCCATGAGTGAAAGCTGTCTTCATAGCCGAGTCTTCCCAACATGATGAGAAGTATGGAAAAAAAAAAAAATCAATCACAGATGAAGAGGAAGACGTGCTACTGACAAGATTTGATCTGCATTTTGTTGCATAAACTGCTTAGATCCAGACGGTGTTAAAAATATCAAGGGCAAATGCACATACTCAGAACTCTAGCAGAACAAGATCGCTGGTTCTCGTTACGTGTCAGCAACGGCTAAGCAGAAATGCTGTCATTAAGAAGTTAATCAAAATGTTCCACCAAATCGTTTAGAGATAAGATTTAAATCTGATAAAGAGTACACAAACTTCTTTTCCCCATGAATATCACACTGGAAGAGCAATCATGTTTATGTAATGTATGGTATGATTAAACATTGCAACCTTGGGAAACAATAAAGTTTGATTTTTTTTCTTTTAAGTTCTAGACATTCAAGTTAAACTTCTTTGACACTCTCTTGTTTTCGCAGTAGGTAAAGTCAAAGGCATGGACTGTTTCATCTCAGGTGGAAGAAGTGTAAGAATTTGTGAGCAAATGAAGATGAAAACTGGAATGCAAACCTGTCTGCAAGCTTTATGATACCAGTTATAGTGTACATGTTGTAAGTAATGAACTTTGACTGGGGAGGGAGAAGAGAAAAAATCATTCCATGAAAAAATAGAAGAAGGTGACAATGGTCACGGTTTTGAAGAAGTTTAATACAAAGGAGACTGATCCATATACACTACAGAAAATTATTAATTTGCAGGTAGGAGGGGTGATCAATCTCAGTTGCTGTGGTCTTTTTTCCCCCAGTTCATTCTACTGATGCTCAGAAAGGGGAGACAACAAAGTGACCAGTCACATAGAGTATGTCTGCTGCAAAAACAGTACATAATATTCTTGCATAAAATGAATTATTAAAACTTTACTTTAGAGATGTCTTCTGTAATAAACTGGAATATATGAAAGAAGTGGGAAAATGAGAACACCATATATTTAATTTCTTCATAATTTCATAGCACAATCTGAGCGAAATACAGATATTTTGCTGTTATTGCATCAAATAGCACAAAAGTCTCTAAGCAACAAGTCTAGATTTGAGAAACAGCAATTGACAGTTCAGAAAAGGCAGTTTATTTGGTGGTGATCTTCTCCTTCTGAGACATGACTATCTGTACTAAGGATAGCTTGGAAAATGTAATTCAAGCAGACAGGAGAATTAACATCCTATTTATGAGAATGAAAAGTACTTTAACTGACAGGTGGCATCTATGTCTTAGCAAAAGCCCCTGAGCTCTAATAACATTGGAAAAGGAGAGGTGGGAAGGACAATAATATGGAGGAATATCACTTCTCTGTTCTTATCTGCAGTTTAAAAAATGACAGTTCATGACTCCTGCCCTGCACCTTGGAAGAGTGTCTTCCTGGCAGGGGTGGTACAGGACACCTAACACGCTTATCTGAAAGAAGAGAGCTCGTGTCTAGGATCAGTCCCTTTTTTGCATTTAGACAACGTGGTGCCAGCCAGACGATCAGACATTATGATTCAGTTATCTGCTACTTGTGCAAAAGCCAGACTGAGTGACCTGATCCATGTGATGCAAATAGCAATGAAATTGTCCTACTTGGCCTGTATCAGGAACATGAGGCTGTGTATACTGCCTAGCATAGATACAAGGTGGCGTGACTAAAAGATTTTCTGAAATGTTGAAATTCTTCAAGACAGACCAGTAAGTAGCTAGAACAACAGGCTACCTGTTTTATTCCAAACCTGAGCCACTGACTTGAATATCAGGGTTATTTTATTTTGCTTTCAAGCCCAAGCTGTGACTGTGGTAGACTCAGCAGTGGGGAATGAGTCATGCACACAGCTTTAAATACAATGTGCACATACTCTGCTGGATCCAGCTGTACATCTAGTCTGGGGCCCAGACAAGAGGGTCAGAGAAGACAACATTCACTAATGCCCGGGTCTTTGCAAGGGGAGCAGGCTCCGTGTACCAGCAGAGATCCACACTTGAATGAGGAACAGGAGCAAGGGCAGCTGACCCAAGAAGTCGCTGCCCACAGTTCAAGGTCTCATTCTGCACCTTGTGGGAACTCCCTGCTGCCCTCCAGTACGAGTGACAGGCTCTGGCACTTCCTGCAGCCAGAGACCTGGACAACTGGCATAAGGACTGGAGAATAAGTCTTATGATGAGTAGCTGAGGGAACTGGGATTGTTTAATCCGGGGAAGACTGGCTCCCTTCCTGGCTGAGGGGAGACTTTATTGCTCTCTACTACTACCTGAAAGGAGGTTGTAGTGCGGCGGGGGTTGGTCTCTTCTCCCAAATAACTAATGATAGGATGAGAGGAAATGGCCTCAAGGTGTGCCAGGGGAGGTTTAGATTGGATATTAAGAAAAATTTCTTTACTGAAAGAGTGGTCAAGCATTGGAACAGGCTGTTGAGAGAAGTGGTGGAGTCACCATCCCTAGAGGTGTTCAAAAAACATGTAGATACAACATTCTAGGACATGGTATAGTGGGCATGGTGGTGTTGGCCTGATGGTTGGGCTTGATGACCTTAGAGGTCTTTTCCTCTTTAATGATTCTGTGATTCTGTGATTTCATATCCCAATTATAGGTTCTTTACAGTAGCCCTGGCCTGTAGAGAGTGGAACGTGCCAGCGCAAATCCTTGTTGCAGCTTTTAACCTGAATCACTACAGCGTGAGAAGGACAAGAAAGAGCAGTGGAACTTGGTGCAGATTTAAGGCTAATGGAGCTTACTATCATAGTAGTATCTCAGTGATGTCACACAACTTTACATCAAAGATTTTTAGTAAAAGTTTAGGTGACTAAATCTGTTTTCAGAAAGTAAACAGCTAGGCTGTCCTCTGACGGACCAACGGAGTATCTGATCTGTTATTAATATCCTTATTATCTGTAAATATGTCAAATGTACGTTTTCAAAATTTAATTGTTTCATTAAAAATAACAGATGCTGTCCTAGTAATCGTGTAGGAAAGGTCTTTGTAAAGCAGGTAAGTCAGCTCCAGAGGAAAGCTGCAGGACCTGGGCTGGTGCATTTTTGTTGCTGTTTTTATGAGACCACTGGTACTGGGGCTTTGCAACTGCAACCAGTTAAATTGCAAATCCAGGTAAAGCATTTACTCATGCAGAAAACTCCAGTTGAAGTGCTTAGTTTCCTAAGCCATAGAGGTACTTTTAATCACTTCCTTTCTTCACAGAAAAATACCATCACTGTCAGTCATTTGTGCTACAGTTTTTTTAGAAAAACTTATTTGTTCAGGAACTTGAGCTGGTAGTATAACTTCTGTGATATGATGCTGGACTTCCTGAGCAATTTTTTTGCATTGTAAATTGAAAAAAAAATACCTTTTCATCTTGAATATTTTAGGTCAGTTAATGACATTAATCAAACCTCAGTCTCTTTTGGCTCTACGGAATCTACACACCAGTGAAAAGTGAGTTGTTCACACTCACTGAGCAGGAGATGCAGTTTTAAGTTGTGCTCTTCACTGATTCCCATTGGAAAAGAATAAGCAGAAGCTTAAGGCTTTTTTCCCATGGAAATTTACTATTCCGGAATACGCCCTACAGAATTTGTATCTTGCACAAAATATTGTAATATAAGGCTCTGTCTATTAAACTCTCTTGTGATGAAAGCACAGGTAAGTATGCCATTTCATGTAATCTGGATTTCAAAAAAATATAAACGATCTCTGTAGTCACAAAGCTAGTAATTCACATTTGAAATTATGAAATGCTCACAATTTATAATGTTAAGTATTTCAGCCAGAGTTGAATTTATGAACAGTCTCATCTGTGTCTTCTTAACTCCATGTAAATCTATGTGCATATCTTAATTGAAAGCACATTTGGAGGATTATTTGCATGAAAACTGCTGATGAAGACATGTCAAAATAAGAAAGTTATTTTAAGGCATCTATAGTAGGGTATTTTCCTATCCAGGATGTTTGTTAGCTCTGACAAATGTTTGTTAATTTTGTCTGGCTGTTTTAATGACTCTTAGGGATCTGACAAAAGCTAGTAAAACCAGCTATGAATGCTTTAAATATAACTACGTTTCAGAGAATACTAATGAGAAGAGGATTACATATAAAATGTCAGTCCAGAAGTATATACATTTGTTGCTTTGAGCCGTGCAGTGGCATTCAGAGGAAGACCAGCTCCCTCATCAAATTTCCATACATTTGAACTGCTCTTGCCCATAGTTAGGGTAAATGCACGACAAATGTTATGATCATCAACATCCATTCCAGGGAATCAAAGTAGCTGCTGACCTTTAAATGTGAACATATCCACATACCAGCCTACCAACCATCTGGTGTGACCTGACATTTCTATTACTGGCCCTCCTGTCCCTTGCATCCTCCCTCCAAAACAATGCAAATGTGATGATCTGTGTCCTTGGTGACCACAATCTTCCTCTGCAAAATGTCCTCAGGGAAGAAAACTTTGCTTCCTCTGAACCTTCTATTTCCATACCTACCTCATTCTCCAGATCCCTCTGAATTGTAGCCCTCCTTATCATGGATGTTAAGGAAGACACCAAATTCAACATCCCTCCTCCCCAGCTAACGTGCCCAGCCAGGGAAGGTCCCAAGTGATCTCTCCATCCCAATCCTAGGGGTGCAGTTGCTGTTCTTCCTGCTTGCAGGTCTGGCCTGTAGCAGGGCTCAGTGTGTAGTGAAGAAACACACTCTCACAAACACAGAGGAACACAGACACACAGAGATCCCTTACACAGCTGGCTGCAGAGACAGTCTCACACGCACAGAGCAGTGCAGGTAGCACAACCCACCTAAAATGACACCCAAACTCACACAAGTGCAGACAGCCCCATCCTCTTCCTCCCCTCCAGCTGATCAGAATGGAGGTTCTCTGGTGAGAACATGCATGTTCTCACTCTGCACATCTCTAAGCACACCCACACTCACAGACCCCTCAAATGTTAGCATGGACTCTAAAACTGTTTCATATCCATCCCTGGACCTAGGGTCCTTTAACTGGTATGCACGTCATCTGCTAATTGCCAGACAGAGCAATGTGATGCCTGCTAGTGAGATGGATGCATACTCTCACACAGTCATAACATAAGCTCTCCCAGAGTCATGGAACCCTTGAATAATATCACAGGCTCTCAGTCCTGCAAGCCCTATGGCCCAAGTCCTGCTGCCTACAATCCCTCCACTTACTGACACACATTCTCTTGCATGCAGATCTCTCTGTGTGCTAGTACGTAGATCCACAAAATCTAAGACCTGTGGTCTGCTCTAGCTATGGGCAGTACACAGATCTCTTTTGCATGTTGGTCTCTCCAGCTACTGTCATCGTTTTCCCACACTAATTTCTGTCTGATCCACAGTGACCTTTCCCCTTTTCTTTAGATTCTTTGGAGCTTCCCCTAAACACCCCATAGACATTTTTACATAAGTCCACAAGCCTCTTCTGATAGCCTATATCCCAAACAGCCTCAAGTATCCCATAATACTCACATTAATCATGTTTCCCCCTTTCTATTAGTTAAAAATTGTTGTTCAGGTTGACATTCTGGAAGGCTCTGCCTGAGTAGATCCTTCAACAGACCATCAAGCAGTGGCTGAAGCATTTTGCATCCTCATTATTTTCTCTGTTGTGAATTTCTCTTCCTCATTAAGGTTCATATGTCTGTGTGGTTAATTTATCATTTTCCTCATTACTTGCTATTTCTTTTATACTGAGTAGATCACAACCTAATAACTCAATGAGCCAGACACTCCCCACTCTCCACATACCCTCACACTACTGACTGCCAGCTGTTTTAGGACCCAGAACTGCTGAGCAACCCATGATTACAGAGTCCATCTCCATTTCATAATAGACATCTGTATCATAATAAGATAGCAAACCTAGACGTCCTTCTGTTGATTGAGAGTTTGGATGCAGTTTTACCTGTTTTCTTTATCTTCCGGCAGACTTAAAACACAGGACAGGCATGTTCACACAATGTATTTCCAACTTTCTCCATTCCATGGCAATACACAACACTGGCAGACACTTTATTGACTTTAGCACAGAATTTTATCCAGATGATGAATTATTTTCCAGACTTTACAAATCTTTTACATGATGGTTGAGATTAAAGCAATAGAAGGAATGATGTAGTTGTGGTTTTCCAGTGATGTTCATCTTGTGTCTTTGATGCTCATTTGCATTATCTTCAGAAGGACGTTTTAGTCTAAATGGGGAAAAAAAACAAAATACAGCAAACCCACATATCAAAAGCATGTAGGGAATGGAAACGTGCTTTTAACATAAGACAATTAATTACAAAGAAACCATAATAATTTACTGGAAGGTCATAAAGTTAGTGTCAAGTATCTGGCACTGCACAGAGCTATTGCACCTCAATAGCACATCACAAAGAATATTAGGAAAAAACCAAAATGGAAGTCTGCTCTCTGGAAAGCCATTCCTCTTCAGGTTGCTTGCCTTTCATGCCTTGTAATTTCCATGTCTAAGTCTCTCTTTAAGCTAAGAGTCCTGCTGCCTGGGACTTTATGAAACTTCCTGTCAAAACCTGCCCAAATGTCTCTGCTCTTCTCTACATGGCCTTTCTGATCCAACCATTCAGATAATTTTAATCTGCTGTTTTCTTTCAAGTCTCCTTAAGTAATATTTTCCATGGCTACTTTGTTCCTTGTGTGAAAAGTGGCAATTGACTAGTGAAAGTGATTTTTACATTTGCTTTTTGTTTTGACATTTTGGGTTGGGTTTTCCAGCACCATATCCAGGTATTTTAAGGGGAGATCTTTAGTACAAAATAGATTTAATACAAGTCCACTAAGTGGAATATGTGGTTTAGTTACAAATTAAAAATTACCCCTTTTGTTCACACTCTCTCACTCTATCTATGCTGCCATTGGGGCAGTGAGAGTGGCTGAGGGAGGAGGAGGAGAACAGGTTTTTAATAAAGTAGTTTTTTGATATTTGATTAATTAGTAGCAATTAATGCAGCTGTTTAATTCCTAAGCTGGAGTCTTCAGACTTAAAAAACATGACACATTCCAATTTACTTCTTACTAAATGTTATTGTTTAGTTGTTAATAGACATAGATATATATATGTGTGCATGTATGTATAAATATTTATATATATATTTATTGACAGAGGTAAAATACTTACTTCTTCTAGAGACAGTGTCTCCCTATTTTTCTGTCCATGGCTGTATTTCTTTTTAAGGCACACTGCAGTTGTGATAGTGACAATAAGCATTACAACAAATACAGCTATGGTTGAAGAAACAGCTATTACAGTATTTTCTCGTGTTGAGCCTTTTCTTTCACACTTTTCTCCCATGTACCACCAGTCCTCACCTGCTGGACATCTAGAAAAGAAAAGAACAAGCATGTGCTATCACCTAAAGATTAGAGGCATGAAAAAGGTTACATAAGAAAAACAGCATCTCTGATGCCCTGTTTCTATATCCCGCAGTCTAAATTACCTCAAAAGTGACTTCTATTTTTAAAATTGTCTTGAGTGATCTGGCTTAAACAGAGGTCTGTATCAGATTCCCATTGTTTCCCAATAGAAAATCAGAGTGCAAGCTGACTGCTAGTCACACACTTCTCCAGGACAGAAAGTAGGTCACATTGGCACTAGGTCTTCAAATAGTCCAGAGGTGTCAGAAAATAAATGTTCTCTTCCCAAAATTTTGAAATGAGACATAACATTCAGTATAATTATTAATTTTTTTTTTTGTCATCTTGGAACAGTTTCTCGACACTTGCTGGTACTTGTGGCCTGGTTCTGATGGGTTGCACAAGAATCGTTTTTTAAAAGGTTTCCAAATGGGGAGATATAACAATTAATGAGTCATCCTGACTCTTCTTGCTCTCAGCCTTTAGATTTTTGCCTCACAGCACTCTCCTGCCACAGCATCACTTAAGGCTACTATCTTCAGCCTTAGAGCTTATTTGAGAGTTGGAACAATGCTAAGCAGCCAGGCAGGCTACATAGATATATCCACAGAGAATTAAGTAGAAGTTGGTACTAATTTTCTTGCAGTGCAAGCAATCTTTTTAGTCCTCAGCCTTCATTGCTGGTTTCACAGGGAAGCATAACACTTTGGCAATTCATGGTCATAATCTGCCCTACACAACATTTCTGAGTCAAATGCTAAAATAACGTCTGTACAGCTTCCTCTCTGAGAAGTATCAAACACTTTTACTACTGATATAAATGCTATTTTGTTTCAACTGTATTTATATTTAACTCTTCTGGATTTTGCCATAGGGACTTCTAAGGAGATGCACAGTCCATTTTATAACATTGGACTAAAAATTACTGAAAACAATAAACATGTTTAAAATATAATTTACAAGGAAGTCAAGCAGAGTACTTCAAAATGGTCAAATGCTGAGGTTAGGAACTTTGTTGCCTAAACTGGTCATAAGGTTAGACTCGCAGTAGCAGTTGGAAATATTTGCCATAGTCAGCTATGGTCTTTCTTTCCTTTCATTAGCAACAGAGATTTATTCTACTAGAAACTTTCATTTCGTACCCCAAAATTGCCTTTGAGAGTGAATAAAAGCAGTTACCTGCACACTGGTGCCCTATTTATAATAATACACACACCATCATTTTCACAAGGGTTGTCTGGACAGGAATCTGGAACTTCTGTCTCTGGCTTTTGGGTTATGGTGACAGAGGCTGTTGTGGTGGGTGTTGTGGTGGTGGCAGTGGCATTAGAGGTAGGTTTGATGGTGTGGCCAGTGAGTGTACTCGTAGCAAAGGTGGGTGTAGCATTTGGCTGAGTTGTTAGTAGATGTGATATATCTGCATGGTAAAAAGACAAGAAATACGGTATTCATGCTATTTTCCCCCTTATTCTAATGATTAGTTCTAATAGTCAAGAGCAAAGAGTCTGTTCACAGGTATAGTGGAAAAACGGTCTTTTTTACCTTTCAGGAGCCTGATGTATTTTGGAAATATCTTCTATATTTTTTTTCAGTAACTGACAACTTTATTCAAAGCATTTTATTGAAAATAATTTTCATAAGATTAGAATTGTTTTATACACCTTCATGTGAGAAAAGGAATTATATAGTGCATGTACCTATCTACAAATGTATTCAAGCATATAATTTGACTTTAGATACCTGTGTAGTTTCAAAACTGCTCACACACAAAGCACATCATGTGTATTTATATCTATTACACTAGTGACTTAGTAAGGATGTGACACTCTATGTTTACTGTACCATAAAGAATATCAGCTATGTTTACATACCTTCCATTGTTAGAAGAATGTAAACACTGTCTTCTTTAATAAAGTTGCGGCTTCTAAGTCTCTGATGAGTTAAAAATGCACTTGTTCCACTTCCTTGACCTCTCATGAACGTAGTTCCATTCGGAAAAGTTGCTAGAGACCCCACTTTATCTGGCCTATCCCAAAAATAATTTGAGGAGGAATCTGGAAAAAAAAAACAACCTGAATGTGAGTGTGGGACCACTCTGGATTTGTTCTGAACACGGTCTCTTCCTTCTCAGATAATCTCTGTTGCAAAGTCATATGGAGGCCTCTCTTAACAAACAACAGACTGCATCCTGCTTTTTGCCTGCTTTTGGTTAGCTGCTCATGGATATCTTGAGTATGAAGAAGACAATAAATTACCTGAATCTCAAGGAGTAGGAAAAATGCTGAACATGCCTACAACATTTGCAGACTCTTTTTCCTGAGATTCCACACTGCTGAGATGCACAAAACAATGGAGATCTTTAAAGGCTTGGTTTAGCCTGAGGTATTGAGAAAAGAACCTGCTGGAGATGAGGTTACCAGAGAGCTAGTCAAAAACCTGTTGTATTTTCTTTTTTGTTATTTTAAATTGTGGTGGACAGGGTGACGAGTAGCACATGAAACATCTGTAAAATTAACTATTTCAGTGCTTCTGAAGAAAAGAGCATCTCTTGATGTGGATGTAGGGCAAAGGGTACTTGAACAACTTGAACGACCACAGAACACTTACGTCCTCCCCATCAAACCCTGTTCTGAGTCTCAAAGCTGAGTCTGTGCCTATGAGAGTATCTGACAGAGGGAGAAGGAACTGCCTGTCTGTTGGCTAGACAAAGGGTAGGAGTTACAAGGCTTCTCTTGGGAATGTGGGGATACATGAATACTTAAGGGAGAAGCAGAGTGCAGACAGACTGGGTGTCCAAAGGGTCAGGGAAGGAAAAGGGCCAAGCACTGTGGCCATAACAGCAGAGAGCACAGAGAAAATGTCAACCGCCTATGGAGGACCTCGTGTGGTGCATCTTTCATTTACAGGGAGGACATTTAGTCTTTCTAGATTACCCACTTTTTTTTTTACAAAATAACAATGTCATAGAAAAATGGATGTAAAATACATTTTTAAAAAAATAATACTGTGAGTTAAACATTTTAGTACCTTCTTCTTTTACTAATATTATGGTCTGAAAGCCCAAAAAACTAATTCAATGGTGGAGGTGGTTTCTTTTGACAAAACCCTTTTATAAATGCAGAAAGTAATTGTGACTTAAAGCCAATCTTTATAAAACTATGAATATGGGTTTTTTTCTTTATCTGTCTTTATAGAGATTTCGAAGAGCTACATCTTTACCTCAGCTGCCTCAGTTCCAAGTTATTGTGGACAATTGCTTCTTATCTTCTCACACCTTGAACAAGTACATATTATGTAATATGAATCAGTACTTTGTCCATCTGGAGATTTGCACTGACACCACTGTACCTTTTACAAGGAGGGTGGGGATTTGTTTAATAGCTCTACTTTTACCTGGTGTGAACTGTGTATATTGTTAATTCAGTATTTTTCTTTCAAGCCTTCTGGAAAACTTCCATTCTCATTAAAGCAGATATAAATACATCTCCACAGTGCACATGAAGGAAATTTTAGGAGTGGATCATCCACCTGTTTCTTATGCAAATCAGCTTTGAAATCCAGGGTCTCAGCTTAAGCTACTTGTATGGGGTTTTTTTTCCTGTCTGTGCATCAATGATATGGTTGCTGTGAGCAAATGGAACATTCCAGAAGCTGAAAAAACTGCATTAGTTTATACAAAGAGAAAATGTTACTCCTTATCTTTTGGCTATGTTTTAAATGTATTGGATAGAACATCTGGTTTTAACTAACCTGATAATTTCCGGGGGTCAGTTGTTATACTTCTTTGGTTTGACATCCGCCGACGAATATCAGGATGCTGGTCAAGCAGAACCATGGTACCTTGTTGCCATGCACAGGGCCATTGCAACTGATCATCATTTGCTCCAGAAATCAAGTGCAAGTATATTGCTAAATTAAACGGATTGTCAGCAGTACCATTTACATACAAGCTGATCTGGAAAGCATATCCTTCACTAGAGTAAAAAGGTGGACTGTATATTCTTCCTGCTGCCCCTGCTGGTGTTGTGTTGAGGAGACTTGTGAAATTTCTGATATGCCAGATGTGGTGGGGACACTGAGTTTCTGACAAATTGATGTCATCAATAGAGAGGCCTCCTTTTGATGAGCCACTTCCTCTCACACCTTGAAACACAACCCGGAATTTATGTGTGGCATTCAAAGAAACATGATGGAGCTGCCAGTAAGTTGCAGGTGAACCTGAAAAACAAGGGGAGGGATTTCTGAGTAAGCTGTCCAGACAAACCCTACATAGGTCTACAGACCCTATAGGGATGCTTTGTAAGAATTTCTCAGTTCCACTGGCACTGACATGGTGGAATATTTCTCCTGTAGATCACCACGAGTCTGATGCTGCATCCAAAACTGCCTGTACTAGCAAATTCCACTGGGCTGCAAAAGCAGTATGTGTAAAAGCAAAGACCTCTGCACAGGGGCCTTGTAAGGTGAGTCAAAGTAGGCCATTCTTTGTTAACAGCATGTCCAACAAGGCAGCTTCTTTTCCTGTCTGCTTTTCATTCACCTGCATGGAAGACCAGGCTTTCAGCTGCATTTACGGAATAAGGAGTGTCAATCCCAGGTACAAACTCATGCTTCTCTTTCCTAACCATTCTAAACACAACAAAGTGGATCTCAGATATGAGTCTTAATTTCTTGCCATTTTTCATTACCATTAAAATTAGGGGGGAAAAAATAAACCAGGAGCAAGAACAAAAGCACCCCACTGTTTTCCATTAATTTGCCTCTGCACAAACTACAGGTTTTTTGAACTGCAACGATTATATGCAAGACTGGGGTTTCTGACTCATGTTCAATGAGCAGAGTGGCTGCTGTGCTGTAAAATGTCCCACCCCCACAGCCACTCCTGCTCCTGGCCAAAAGCAGCCACAGCTGCCACAGAAAGGGTTCAGGGCTTGTCCCTCATCCTCCTGGGCATGGTGGTTCCATGCAAACCCATGAGCAGCTCAGCCATGATGTCAGATCATGGTTGGAAAGGGCTGGAGCGTCACTGGTTTTTCCAGTTTGCTGGATACATCGGTGAGGGTAGCTTGGGTGAAATATTATCTTAAACCATCCCTGAAAGTTCTACCAGACATTGTCGAAGTAGAGACACAGATATGAGACGAGAGACTTAAAAGGAAATTAAAGACTTCAGACAGCAAGAATGGGGGATGGGACATAATACATGTGAAAGAGTATTTGTGAAGAAGGCTGAAGTGCAGAGAAATTAATCTTGGCTTCAAAGTAGGGTCTGAAAGTTTGGAGGGCTCAGATTGAACCAAAATCAACATCTGCCTTAGCATGCCTGATACTTTCGTTGATGACTCCTGATGGCACACAGGGATGATGGATGCATCAGAGCAAAGAGAAGTGGAAAAAAGAAAAACAGGCACCAGCAGCAGCTGAGTCTAAAGGGACAAAAAGAAGTCGAAGAGTAGACTTGATACCTGTCCTGGTTTGAACCAGGGTGAAGCGGATTTTCTCTTTGCTGATTTTTTTTTTTTTTAATTTCAGTGAACTTTTTTTAGCAGCACCAGTGGACTGATAACAACCAAGGACACTTCTGAAGCTCATGTTTGCAGCTTCCCCACTCCCCTCCATGAGGTAGCAGATGAGACTGAAGGCAGGATAAGCCTTTAGAATATTCCCTTCTCATAATATTTTCTCTACTAGGCTTTCGGTATAGGTTAAGACATCATGGAAGTCAAGCCTTTTGGTTTTCTTTTCTCTCTTTCTGCTTACTGTCACTTCTATCACTCTCTCTTTGGCCCTATTTTTTTTCAACTTTTTTTCACAGCCAGCATCTGAGGACCCTGCCCATGTGCCCAGATACTCCCTCCTTCAGCCGGGAGCCTATGAGAATCACCAGGGGAGGAGGGAGGGAATCAGGTGTTACACATCCTTTATAAATATCTATATTCCCTTATCACTAATAATTAAAATCAATTTGCTTCACTTTTCAACCCAGAAAGCCTCTCTCTCACTTTTTTCTCTCTCTTTC
>NW_009970725.1:5074886-5112451 GCF_000747805.2 Chaetura pelagica
TCCCTACCTTGGGGGGAGGGGGGGGATCGAGAGCATTATTGTTACTGGTTTGACTACCAACCCAGAGCCAAACTGTGACAATACCTATTTAGTAAAAGAATGTGCTCAGACCTTTATGTAACCAGGTAATTGAACTAGTTGTAGCTGCAATGGAGACCAAATAATGGTTAAATATTTGAGACAGTAATGTAATCATAAGGTGACCTTGGCAATTCTCACTTACAGTGCTCTTGTCCTTTAATTGACCTCAGTTGCTCATCCTATAGGCCATAGGCTCCTAAAACCACAAGAACTTGATTATCTTCAAACTGCAACTCAAATCATGATCTGCTGCCCAGATATTTCAGTTAAGTCATTTCAAACCTGGTTTTAAAAGTAAGCTAAATTTTATTTATTGTGTTTAAACTGGTATGTTTGGTATTCCAGTGCACTTGTATTTATCATTTCTTTATTACTATGTCCTTATTCATTGTAATTTACTCTAATGACCAACCTCACCTGTTGCTATTGATACCAGCAATTCTAGAAAAGTTAAAATGACTGCTAGTGGAATTTTTGCTATTTTGGTGACAAAACCATCTTGATAATGCTCGGGTTTGTAATTTGTGGTAATTGATTATATTATAGGAAAATGGATGACTGAGGATTCATCAAGTATAATTTCACCAGCAGAGAATTGATTACATAGTTAGAGAAGAAGCCAAAGAATAATACTAGGAGATGAGTTGCTTTGCTACAAGATTTCCCCCCAGTACTTGGAAAAGGATATTAAGTCTAGATTAAGCAAAAATGCAATTTGTTCCATACCTTTTATTTCTTCAATGAATCTCAAAGTACCATTTGGATGGGCTGACGTATACTCCCTGACCCAGACACGCAGACGGTCACTTTCATGACCACTGTTATAGAAATAGAATTGTAAGCACTGAAAGTCTCTTTTGGGATACAGAATTCGACTCTCCAGGATAGCTGTGCTTCCCTCTACTCCAGCGCTGGTGTTGAAATGCATAAAGTAGCCAGAATCTGTCAAAAAGTCAGTGAGACATGAATGGCACAGGAGAGAGAAAAGAGAATTTTCCTGGTGTTGTGGTATTCCTTTTACTGTACTGTAACACTAGAAGACACGGTCAGGTCAGGGTTAGGTAGAACCCGTACAAACCCTGAGACTGAGGGCTGTTGCCTGTTCACATTGTCCAGAGGCAAATCTGTTCTTGCAACTTTTGTCCTCATTTCCCTCTCTCTAGCAATTTGTACTCAAAAGTGTTGGCTTTTCTCTTTACCCAGTGCCAGGAATTCACAGTTGACTGTCTGGAGGACTGTTAAGTTCCTGCATTTGTGAAGGCTTCTTTGGCAGGTTCAGAAGAACTGGCTATATTCTTAAATAATTGTTCACCTGAACCCTGGTAATACATGTGATTTCTAAATCCCAAACCTTTCCAAAGACTTACTGAGCAGTTATAGAGGAAAGAAGCAGTCTTTCTGGTGTGCCTGTACCATAGGTTAGAACATTTCTACAGTTCTCATGGCAGGATACAACACCAAAACTAGAAAACAGTTCAAAAGAGATGAGAACATTTTGATCTTCTCAAATAAGTAGAAAATCAACTTATCACATGATGTTCCTAGGTATGTAGATTTATATCACTTAGTTAAAAAATAAGCTGTAATTTGTCAACAAGTAAACAGAGAATGAGGCCAAGATCAAAGTCAACTCACACACCTCTGTGTAAAACACTTCTCAGAGAGATAAGAACAGTCTTTTCTCCTACCTTCACAATCTCCCATATTAGTGTGATCGGTATTTGGCCCAGCAGGAACCTGTGACAAACGCTGCCAATCACTGTTATCATCTGAACCTTGAATCATGCCACATACATTTTCAAGTTCAAAACTGCACGTGTCCATGAAAGTTAAGGAGGAGGCTATAACAGTGAAACAGAATAAAAAAAAAAAGTTGTGAATCTCTGTTTGCACAGCATACCTTTTCATTTTTCAAGTCCAAAGCCAAGAGTAGAGAAAGACTAAGAAATGCAAACACAAAATACCCAGTGGCTTCAAATACCATCAGCATTCATAGGTACAACGTTTAAGAACTCAAAACATTTGATCACTAACATTGACATTACAAGATGTCATCAGGACCACTCTGGGTGGCAAGAACAGGAGGGTGCAGCTAATTATCGTATCACATCTTTTATTTATAAAAGGTACACTAATATCAGCCCCAACCCACCAACCTTCACAAAGCCAAAAGTCTGAGACTTTCCATTCATTCCTCTGTTTTCTTTAGCTACTCCACACATAGCTGCAGATTTTTATAAAAGTTCACTAATTCATCAACTGGAGTGCTTATTATACTGAAATATAACCAAGCAGAAGTTATTTTGCTGCAATAGGCAAACCTTAATTTTCAAAATGCTGAGCTGAAAAAAAAACATTTGGCAAAGGGACCAGTGAATCACTCATCTCATCCAAATTTTTAAGATGTTTTGCATATAACAAGTGAAAAATTAAGTGAAAGAAAACTGTGCAATTGAATAGGAAAGTGAAAACACTGTATGAAGTATTTCCTCTGCCTAAAGCAAATGCTGGATAGGTGAGGACACAGTCCTGGTTCGTCCTCATTCTTAGATTTGTTTCTCATTGTACCATGCTCTGTGTAATGCCAGCCATGATTTGAAAGCAACTAGGTTAATAAAATGCTTCATAATTATTTCTTTTCAAACTATGTATAAAATACTATGACAGGTTTGAAGATTTCATTGCACCACAAAAGGGACTTAAGAGTGTCAGGAAAATCAACCTCAATGGCATGCCAAACGCCTCACTTAGACTGTGGCTCAGGGAAGCACTAAAGTATGAACTGCTGCCAAATCAGTACTCCTGAGATGTTTTGTACTGTCCTTGGAGGAAGTTTAACAACCCTCTAGAGGCTGCAAGGCTATCAGAAGTGTTGTATGACTGGTATCTTTTAAGATACAGTATTGGTATGATGTTGTATAACCCAAGAAAATATTGTCACAGTAAATGTTTCATTGACTACTGAAGAAAAAAAACAAAACAGCTAAGATGTCAGCAAGAAGGTAAGCAAAAATGGAGTAATATTAGATGAAAGAACTCTTTGAAATCAAAATACAAAACAAAATATTAAATTGATCTGCCCAAACAGGAAAGCAGCATCCTATTTTAATTAGAATGTGCTGGCTGGCATGGAGTCATGGTCTGAACAACAGGAAAAGACAAAGCAAGACCCAAAGGTTTGCAAAGTATTTTTTAGATTTATTATTGAAAAAAAAGGGAAGGGCACACTGCTTGAAGCAGGTTTTTAACTCCATCTGCACCAAAAGACAGAAATTGCCTTGGTATGTAGCTGGTATGTGTGCTGGACTTGGAAGAAAATACGTGTCATGCACACTGAGTCCTAACTTCCAGTGGCTGAGGGAATCTTTATGGTCTGTTCTCTTAAGGAATATGCTAGAAAGGGAAAGCAGACTAAAATCTAATGTTATCATATGGCCTGAAAGACAGTCCTGAAGAAGAGATCAGAACAGCACTGCAGGATTATAGCCAAATACAAGTTAAACCAGTATTCACTACTTGGGATACTGAGGGAGTGAAATGAAAGCTTTCAGCTGAGTGCCAGGGCACATTTGATGCAGTCGTAATTATGAATTCCAGTTTGGACTTAGAATACTCTATATTTTGATGTCTTTCATTTTCAGTCAGCTTCCCAAAATAAATCCTGTTGTGGGCAAAATAATTCTTTTGACCACTTTTGAAAGAGATTAGGTTTTAAACTAAGAATGAAATTTTAATGGCTCATATTTTCTTCATAACAGCACATCTACCCTATTTGCTTGAACACACTGTCTCACAGATTGCATGAGAGCAGGGTAGGTATGACAGCCACAGCAAAAGTACTTATTTCTGAGCAACAGCTGCAGAATAAGGAGGAAAAACAAAAAGCTTTGTTCCAAAGTACACATTTTAAACAGACACCCAAGGGATGAACAAAAATCAGCAGCTGAACAAAGCTGGTTTTTAACTAAAGGTCAGATAAAATTGCACAGAAGACTCTGCTATGCAGCAGTGTTTCTCCAGGAGGGCTATGTTATTTCTAGCTATACCATTATTTCTGATGTTTTTAACATTATTTGCTTCTCCAAACATGTTAGCATCTCTTTCACTCATGCCTGGATGAGTCCAGCATGTAAGTATCACCCTTGTTTCTTTCAAACACTTGAAGTAAAAAAAAAAAGGTAAAAGAAATGAACTTACAGCAATTGTACAGCCGGTTTAGTTTCTGGAGATCATAATCACTGAAATCCATTCGCTGTCCTATTACATCCATGAAGTCTGGTATGTTAGTGACAATGGTGGGTTCAGTTCCATTCTTGAATGCAGTTTTGCTGTAGTGCATCACAGAAGCATAGTCATAGGGGACATTCAGGAAGTCAGATGTTTTGTCATCATATTTGTTAAAATTATGTTCTTTACCTAAATGGGAAAAACAAAAGGAAGGATTGCCCAAGAGGACCAAGTTTTGATAGATGGAATTAAGGTATTTGTTTTGTTCCTGCTTACATGTATTTACTTCGTATAACTATTTTATTTCTAGTCTAGGGTTATTTACTTTCCTCTTTTAGCTGCTGGAACATGACATGATGACTTTTGCTAGATGAAGGAAAGCTTTTTGCTACCAGAAATCTTTTCCTTGTGAAACCCGTAAGCTTTGATGGGCTTCTGATACCCAAAAGTGGACATACTCTTTCAGTACTCAAATTAATGCAATTTGCAACTGTAATGCCTCCCTGTTCCTAATCTGTATGATGTCCTGTTTAATTGCTGGTCACTTTAGCTTGCAATAAGCAAGTTAGAGTTTGCATTAGATAAGCTTCCAGAATTGACCTATACATGTGACTATGTTATGGTCAGTGTAAAAAAGCTGCAGCAGTTTTAAATTGCTAACAATAGTGCAACTTGTCACTAAAGAGTCAGCAAACCATAATGGAAATCAAATAACAGTGTCTAAGCCATTTTCTGCAACATATACGTGTATATGCACCTGACTATTGAGCACGACTAAGTAAGAATGCATTAGATTGTATCATTATCTGTTTTTTCAGTGTTCTATGTGTACCTGTGTTAGGAAAGCACCAAGCCTGTGTATACAACTTTGTTTTTCGGTTGTCTGAAATTCACAGAGGACGACAGCAAGCTGAAGGGGCAGAGATCAAGCAGAGTCCTGAGGAACCCTGTGCCATAACTCAGGCTTGTGCCAAATATGCCAACACTTACATTCACAAGCTGCATTGCTAAAGTAGCCACTCACATGATGTGGACTCTGAAAAGAGTGACCCTTGTCTGCACACCCTGCCTGCACTCTCTGCTGTCTCAGTGCTGCTGCCCCCACCAGCTGTAGCACCTGGGGAGAAAGAGGACAACCAGTATTTTCACTGGAGTTTTTCTATTGACTTTGGTTGCACTGGGTTTTTCAGAATGGGATTTTTTTTTTTTTAATTACTTTGTTTTGTTAAAAGCTCCCAGAATAACAGTGCTTTTATATTATTCATTTAAACAAGCTAAATTACTCTCTTCTGTTGCTCTGCTATACAACATGTAGCGTAACAGAACTCATATCTCTAGTGAGGTCTTTGGGAGCTGCTGTGGCACAAGGAATAACCACAGCAACAACAAATTAGGTTTTCTAAGCCAAATAGATGTGACTTGATATTTAATTAATTTTTCAAAACCCACCTGGATGAGTTCCTGTGTGATGTACTCTAGGTGACCCTGCTCTGGCAGGGGGGTTGGACTAGATGATCTCTCGAGGTCCCTTCCAGCCCCTAAGATTCTATGATTCTATGATATGCTGGCTTTGAAAACAAAGTACCAGTGTGTGAATAGTGTGACCACCAAAGGATGGCTGGAAGGGATGTTCCACAGCTAAGAGTCCTCACACCACAGTGTGAAAGGAAAAGCCAGGTATTGACTGACCAGACTGAATCCTGTCCCACATGATGGACACGTAGTCATCCCGGTCGGACCGTGACTGCTCATGCCAGAATCCCAGGGCGTGCAGGAACTCATGCTGAATCGTCCCAATCTTGTCACAGTTGGCACCAATGGAGAGCTCCTGCAAGCCCATTTGTTGGTTTCCCACTGAGGACCAGCAGCTAGCATCCAAATAAAATGAGAGATAGCCTGTGAGACACCATCACCATGCCACAAGAAATCCAGAATCTGTCTGTTCAACGGGTATATTTTTGAGTGTTGAAGTTACATTTTGGTACAGAGATCTTCACCGATCTGTACCATCCAAACCCTTTCCTCTCACATTTAGCTCAGTTTTGATGAACCAGCAGCTCCCCTGCTCCAGCTCTATTGTTTTTAATGGGGTTTCTTTAGCAGAAAAATGTTGGTCTATTCTTGACAGAAGAAAACTGGTTAGGATTTCATTGGTAGTCTGTTAAATGTGGAGACTATGAACACGTGATTTAGAGCAATTAAATTACTGTAAATTAACAATTTTTTATCTGGAGCATAATACGTGACTGTGACTGCACTTTGAGCCTGTCCCTGTTGTAAGGCAAACCCGTGTCACCTTCTGAAAGGTTGGCGGATTTGACGGTGCTTTAAACAAACTCTTTTCTTTCTAGTTATTTGTGCTGCTGTGCTAGAGCATTCGCTGCTGACACTGATGAGGAAAAGCAAAACTGCAGCTGTGCTGGAAGTTTTTATTAAAGAATTAAAAAAATCAGTGAGCTCTCTGCACAAGCCAATAAAATGGCATCCCATGTCCAAAAACTAGTAAGCACTGAGAGTTACATTTAAATTGATATTTTATGCAGCAAATAATTCAACACTTACCCAAAGAAGTCCATCAAACTAATCGGGTGCAAAATATGCCATAGGGTTTGCAGTCCTACCACCTCAGAAATTTAGAAATGCCAGCACTTTATGCACTGTCAAACCCTGTAACTTACTAGGGCAACATATTCCCCAGTATCTCTCCTTCCACAAAGCAGCACAGACCCTGGCTATTGATTACTCATTAAAATCACAGCAGGAGACCTGGGAAGGAGCACATGTGGCATCCATGATTTCACAGGCTTCCCTTGAGCAAGGCCTCATAGCAATTATGCAGTTTTTTTTGATGGTGCAGAAGTCCAGGAAGTCCATCACAGCTCTGGGTCCACCTCATACCAAAGCAGCTGCCTCTGGCTTCACAGCTGCTGTGCAGAGCACATCCAGGACACTTGGCAAAATTAGCACCCATACACTGGGGGATGCAGCTTTCTCTTGCCTTGAGTCTGCCAAATGCCTACAACCTCATAATTAAGCAGTTGCAGAGGGAGTAAATGCATGGTCTGTGTCACCAAGCTCTGCAAATAAGACTTAGTTGGGGGAACAGGGCACTCTAGGTCAATGGGCACCGTTGTTAGCACCATGTTAGCCATGTCTTAAGGAGAGGAGAAAATGGGAGGAAAGTCCCAGCTTCCCCAAGTGTGTGAGAGCCATAAGTCCCTCAATTCAATGCTTTCTTCGTTGCTAGTTGCTCAATCAAATGCTCCAGGAAGAGAGAAGCACCTGCTCTGTCTATTCCCACCAGCCTTTTTGGAAGATGGGCTGTAAGTAGATACACACCATCACTAGTGATGATGCCACCTAGAAATCCTGTCCTCTGAGAGACAATGTGTATTTCAGGCACGTTTTCATAATAATGTCCTACTCCTACATAACTTCCCATACTATAGAATCATAGAATGGTTTGGGTTTCAAGTGACCTTAAAGATCACCCAGTTCCAGCTCCTCTGCATGGGCAAGGACACCTCCCACTGGTTGAGCAACCATTAGGTTGCTCAAAGCCCCATCCAGCCTGGCCTTGAATACTTCCACAGAGGGAGCATCCACAGCTTCTCTGATCATCAGGCCAGTATCAACACACAGACTCTGACTTACCAGCATCATGCTGGTTAGCCAGTGATCTGCAACAATCCACTTCTCTATGGGTTCCCTTTGCCATGTGCCACAGTGACAAAGAACTGGGGTGAAATCCTAGGAGATCTCCATGAAAACCTGATGTCCCATATGGAAATACTAGAGATGGGCTTGATTCTCGCTGGTCTACTGTTTGACTACTGCACAATATGTGTTTTCCTGAAGAATGAGTCCTGCTCTTCATGAGAAAAGTAGGGAAAAATCTACTGCAGGATGTCATCCCAGACTGTTCTGTGAGCTTTGCAGGCACCAGCCACATCTGATGTTCCTGCATTTCCATAATTCACAGGCATCTCTCAGTTATTTTGCTTAGCACACAGGCTGGAGTGACTTTGTGCTGCTGTGTGCACTGTACCCTCTGGACTGAGTTCTTTAGTCTCCAGTTAGAGGAGTCCTCCCTGATTAAAAAAAATCCCACCACCACCACCAACAAAAATAAGTAGTCAGCAATGGTAAAGTGGAAATGGGTTTGTTTGTTCACCTTTCACCTTGTACTGTTGTATCAGAAGAGAGAAACGGAGTGAAATGAAAGGTAGCTGATGCCTGATAATTCCTTTATACAGCCCCAAGTTAGCTCACTGAAACTGGAGAGCCATTTCTGTAGACTGCATTTTTTACCTTCTATCTTTTAAAAAGTGCTGGTGTGTTTTAACTGTTTTACGGATGTGTCAGCTGAGATGATAGAAACATTTCAGGGCAAGCAACACATGCAGCATTGAGGGCAAGATATGCTGTCCCACTAGAGTGCCTTGTTTTCTTCATCACCTTGATTCATCTATCTTCAATAGACTTAGAAATGAAACATTGTGCAGAGGCCTCTTATTTGCCATAGGCTAAATACTGTGGTTCTTTTTCAGGTACAATTATTGGCAACTTCAATGCATACTTTATGTGACAATGGACTAAAAAAATTAAGCTACATGAGTTTTCCATTTGGCTCAAAAAACTAAAGAGTCATTAGCACAGGAAAATGCATTGCTCCCTAAGTCTCCACTTTTATATCTTTTCGTGTTGAGTTTCAATGTCATGTGCACAGCATGAAGGGCAGAAAATACAAAGAGCCAGAGACTGAAGAAATTTTGAAACAATTATCTGCTACAAATATCTTAGAACAAGCCAAAGGTAAAGGGAGACGTTTCTATTATCAGAAAATCTTTTACCATTTATGAATGCACTCTCATATCAGGAAATGATTTTCTGAAAGTAAATTTCCTCACCAGGCTATCAGGCTTTCCCTGATCTTTTCCAACAGCGAAATAGTTTAGTATAGAGTGCAGAATAGATTTGTTCTTGTTGTGTTGTTTTGACAGAGAACTGTCTTAGGAAGGGAAGCAGCTGGGGTAATTTTGACTTCTTTGCTGGAGCCTTATTTTGTAAAACATGTAGTTGAATAGCATAATTACCAATCAAAAGAGGTAAATAAACTGAAACCTCTGTAAAATATCTCAGTGCTGTGCAGCATTTAAAAATATCGCTGCTGTATCTGAATGCTGGTGTGACACCATTTAAATGCAATTCCATTTTTTACAGTCAAACAAATTCATTGTCCCATAGTCAGAATTACCGTATTTCTACTGGGATATTTTTTGTCTTTCTAAAAATTAAGGTATACTAAGAATGATCATTTGAAAGTGACACTTCATGTATCCAAAAATCAATCAAGAAAACAAATGGCTTGTTTCCAGACCCAGAAAATTACTTCTTAAAGGACATGATTGCCTCTTATATCTAAAAATAAGTATTGTTATTAAATTGTTCACTACTACCTAAGTAATACCTGCTTTGGAAACTACTACAACTTCCAATTAAAAAAAAAAAAACAAACTAGAAAAATAGACACAACAAAAATACAACATTAGCATTGGATATATCAGTTTTAGAGTGAATTTGAACACAAAAATAGTCAAACAGGATGAGAGTTATTTTATATTACTCTTCTTACCCACTTCCTTTGAAGACAGATATGTAATTCTTCTCCCCTTCCCAAGGTTTGAAGTCAATACAGGTTTTTAGTCGATACTGTTCAAATGCCTTGAGGATGAGACCCTTAGCATTCATTTCTGCAAAGCAAATAGTGTTCTTGTCAATATTGAGCCAATAGGTTTGTACCATTACCCACATGGAGCAAGTCCTAAGTATTGCTTCAACAATATTTGATTAAAATAAGCTAGCTTTTTGCTGAATTCAAACCTGAGTAGGGACCTAAAAAACAGATTTGGCTATTGTGACATACTAACTTCCTCTTGGTTTTTTCCATGTAATTTTTATTCAATACGTATATATAAAATAGGGCATGATGAGTATTTAAGACATGATAGTGAATGGTCTTTATTTCTGTAAATTCTTTAATTTACTTTGCTGAGATCTAAGTGAGCAAGTATTAAATAAACAGGGAACAAAACCATCAGATTTCATCTAGTGCAAACTGTAAGCTACAGATCTCTCATATAACTTCTGCAAGAGTTGAACTGCTCATGTTATGTCTGGGTTGCCTACTCTAAGTGACTTGCATGGTTTCAACCCCTTCAGAGGTTGAGATCTGAATATTAACTAGGGGTGGGTGATCTTTTTTTCCTCCCACATTGTGTAGTAAGGGCATAATCTTCCCACACGGCACACAGTAGGAACTCAAGCTCCCAGTCTCATTGCTTGCCTCTGCCATGCAGAGCCACAACCAGGTGAATTTGAAGGGAAGAAGACACACCATGACCTGTTCCCTGGCCCCACAGCAGGGAAGACAGCAATGTGCCACTGCAGTCTGCATTGGTGCCAGAATGCCAGTTTGCCATCAGTGCTGTAGATGATGTAGGTGGCCAGGTAAGCTTTCTTGCTTTGAAAAGGTCTTCGGTGCCCTGTTTTTCCTTCTGCTTAGTACTATTTCATGTCATATGCTTTGAAAGTCAAATCAATCTGCTGGACTATGGCCATGGCAGGATAAGAACCACTCAATAAAGGAGGTGAGAGCCAACACCAAGATTATATACCCTGTTTGTGCACATCCAGAGGCAGCCCTGCTGTGGAAAATGGCCTGCTCAAGACTTGTAAGAGGAAAGGATGCCACAGTGTCTTTATTTCAATCAACAGAACATGCAGACATTGTCAACACCAAATACTGTACCCAAGCTATCATCAAGGACATAGGGGATAATGTGAGGCCACCGATACTTGTCACCAATGATGGAGTTTCGTTCCTGAGAAAGAAAATAATTATGCAGTCCTCAGTAAAAACTGATGTAGGATCAGGAACTACAATAGTGCTAAAGAAAAGCATGTCTCCTATGAGTCAGAAATCAAAGAGCTCAAAAACTTTGGAAGATCACTCAGAGGTTTAAGGCTTGGGTTTGAAGGCCCTTTGCTCCTTTCTACTAGTGACTCCAACTTCTGCAACACTTTCTCCATAAAAATTACCTGAGATTTTTATGTTTGTGTGAGAAGAGTTTTAGCTGCTGTGGGATGCATTAAGACCTAAAGCCCTGAAAACTGCACAGAGATTAATAATTATGTAATTTTTCATCATGTAGGGGTTTGTTTCTGTGTCCTTAGCAAGTGCTTTCTTGGCTTCTACTGATATACTCAAGCCAAAACAGTTCACCAAAAGGAGGAGTAAAACACCAGTGACTTTCAGGGGTACTTTCAGGGTTTTCTCTGGGGTTTCTACTAGGATGTGTAACTTGCTGTATACATGGGGGTTTTTTAATTTATCAGATAGGGATATTGGACAGATGCTTTAAATTGTGGTATTACAGATTAAATTTACCCACTGGTTTTAGTGACTACTTACACGATGAAGGTTTTACAGTACTGGTCTGTAAATTTAATTGGCTCATAATAAATGTTGTGCTGATAAATTAAGAATCTTTTGTATAAACTTGTCTGGATGTCATCAGTGCTGCAGAATCTCTTAAGAGTGCAAATACAAAACCACAGTATAGCAAACAAAAAGCTAATTAGATTGATCTAAACCAACCTTATACAGGACATTGTTTCTGCAGATGCAGCCAGTTCTGTCATTGTTTCTGACATTTGGTAGGAAAATATCTCCAGACATTCTCAGTTTATTGTTACATAAAGAGCATGTATTGTTTGCAGGAGCAGGATGCGTCAATCATTTCCATGCCAGTGATAATTTACATTGCATAACCCAATGCACATTTCTGGTTTTATATTTTATCTTTGAACTCACCCCATCAAGTTTGATGTCTCCCTCAAAAAGGTTTAGTCCTAAAGCTAAAGGGAAGAGGAGATTAACATTCAGTTACTGTATTGATCTGTGGCTACAGTAATGAAAATAACAAAAAATATTAAGAGAAACTAAATTTTCAAGAACCTTCATTGATGTCAAAGATGTCTTGATCAATTTCTCCATCCAAATCTATTTCTGGAAAATAAAAAGACAAGTGAGGTAGGACATTAGCCCTTGCTGTTATCTTTATGAAGTGTGAAAATTAATGCAATAACAATAACAGTAATTATAAGTCTGGGTCTGTCCTAGCAATGTTTATGAGCAGCTGTTTTTGTTGACTGCCTCCCGTGAATACAAATAGATTTCTAAACAGAACTTACCAGTTGTCTCCAGAGCAGGCTGGGGAGGGGGAAGAAAAAAAGATATTATTAGAAAGGCACATAATGAAATGCAGCTCACATTACTCTCTCAACTGTATTAGAGATGCGATTTAAGCTCAACTGGCAGCACTTAGAGCACGGCTTTGGATTGGATTGGCTGAATCCACTGCTTTCCCATTTGACTGGAAATGTTTATTTGCTGGATTGTCATATGTGCTGGATTTGTGTCCTCCCCAATTTAGGCTGCCCAACAAGTCACCCAGTGCTGCTTCTGTGAAGTTTTCACAACCATTTTTCTCTTACCATTCAGGCAGTGCCCAATGGTGTTTCACAAACAGGAGAAAAGCGCCTATTATTTCTGTTAAATCAAGTATTGCTACTTAGGCACACAGCAAGGACTGGGTAGGAAGTCCAGGTCACCTCAGCCCCCGTTCAGTGCCTTGGCTGGGCTCTCTTTACCTCAGCAACACCAACTCAAAGGCTGCTTCTGCAAGATGCCAAAATCCAGATTCCATATTAAAACAAGACCAGAATGAGACATACATTGCACCTTTTTCCTTGCCACAACATGCCCACGGAGTATAAGCTGTACTCTTACACTGGACTAGATGCTTTATTTTGGACAGGTTTGAACGTACTTGACATAACACTATGCAGCTATTTCTCAAGCAGTGAGTAAAATAATGAACAGCATTTGTAAGCAATTGTTGCTGGGTGGGTTTTCTTGTTTCTCACCAGAAATCTTGTGTTGAGGTGTTTGAAAAGGAGTTCACAAACTGAAGGTAAAAAACAGCACTAAATTCTAAGCTCTGTCAATATAGGTTACAGATATAATTCTGCAAAGCAGAGTGGGTATTTTATTTTTCTTTTTACAATAGTTCCTGCTACTCTCCCCCCCCGGCTGATTTTCTTTCTCCATATAAATAATTCACTATCTTTCATACATGCAGTTTTGCATGTAGGACTTCTTTTTTCTTTTTATTTTTTTCAGGGTGATAGGCATCTGCAAACTCCATCAGAATTAGTGAAGAGTACAAGATCAGAAGGTTGAAAAATGGCAAAAACCAAATCCATGCAGTCCACAAAAATATTAGTTTTGGTACTTTTTATAATCTGTATCATGAATAAGAAAAAAATGGTGGCTAGAATATTCAAGAGGAATTCAAATGCACATATTCTTCTAGACTTCACTTTTGGCACATGAAGATGGGGAATAATTTTGAGGGCAAACATTACTGTGTGCCCTAAAACTGATGGGGTTCATACAAAAGCTTTAATCAAATGCAGGAAAAAGACCAACTTCAATGAAATTTCTTCATTTGGAAAAGGCTCAAATAGAAAGCTTTGAAATTGCCAGAACGTCTCATTATAGCTTTTTAATGAAAGATTAATTTTCAATCTGAAATTACTGTCTTGTGAAAACTTGAGCAAATGGCAGAAAAAAATATTGTAAATATAAAAGCCTGAAATCTCTCATTTTTCTTTTTTTTTTTTTTCACCTGAACTAAAATTAATTCAAATTGTTGTTTCACAGTTTTTGTCAGATTTTTGTATTTGTTCTGAGTGCCTAATAGGGGAAAAACATTTTTTGCCTAATCAATTAGAGGTGATAATTTATAGGTTTAAGAGAGATAATGCCGATTGGTATGAGCTGGCATAATCAAGTGCTTACTGCCTAAATGTTATATAAACAGGCAAAGCATTTCATCAACTTCTTCTTCTGTCTCTTCATTTTCTTAATGAAAACTACCACACACACACATTCTTGCCCAGTCTAAAGGCAGGATTTTGATCTTCAAGTGTTGGTTACAAAAATAATTGTGTAGAATCTGTTTCCTGACCCAATTTCTCCTGAAACAGCACTGGTTTGGTACATCATGGTTTTAGATAGCTTCAAAATTTTGTAGATTTCAAGATACCTGACTCATAAAAAACCACTGCCTGTAGAAAAGTGACTGAGTCCATTTAAAAACTGTTTCCAGAGTTTTGCAGATGCAAATGCTGAAGGATTGATTTTGATCTCACATTTCACTGAGTTAACTAGTATTATTCAGGTTTACATTGATACATGATAAAATAGGATTGGGGTTTCATAAAAAAGAATAAACTAATAACAGTATGTAGATACAGTTTAATAACCCAAAATATCTTTTCCAGACAAATCATCCATGAATCTGCAATGTCAATAGAATCCTCTTACACACTGAGGTTTTATTGCACATGTATCCTCTCATTACATTTCTTTATCACAAGATATGCATAAGATGGTATCCAGTCCATATATTCAAGTTTTGAAATGAAAAGTACAGCTTGTAAAACAAGCTGAAAGTACATGGGAAGAGTATGTGACACACATGTTGAAGACTTCATTTGCTTTCAAATTCCAACTCTCACACAGAGTTCCAGCTAATGTGGAAGAAAAAAAATGACAAGTAAAGCTTGCAATATTCAAAAATTAAAATAAAATTATTATTGTTTTTGTTAAAGATTGTTGATGGAAGAGAAGAATTGTACTTATATATGTTGAATCCTCTTATAACCATTAATAGAGAGTAAAATGTTTCTACAGTTTCAGTAACTATAAACTACAATCTACCCATATCAGCTAATCAGAAAGCATAACTGCACTAAAGATAAAAACTGGCTAGGTCATGGAAAAGCTCATTTATCAGCAGCAAAAGCTCACAAACTGAAATCAATGTAGCTAAGTCCCAAAAGTACTTTTGCTGCATAAACCAAAGTATGTGTCCATGGCTGAAGAATACCAAATTCAGCAGTTGCCTTAAATCCAGGATGGTCCTCAGTGTCTGAAAACTTGCTGAATGTTTTATGCTGAAGGAATCCCTGTCATGACTCGTTTCCACTTCCTTCTCAATAAAAAAGGTCTTTAGTTCTGTGAATCTCAACAGCAAAATACTTAATTTCAAAAGGTGTATCTCTGTGTAGAAGTATTACTCATCTGAGTAGCAATAGCTTCAGTCCCAATACCAGCTTGACAGCTGAGACCTACATGATGCATTTCAAGTCTGAAATAATTTATTTTTTTTTAAATCAACAGCATATCATAGTCACATACAGAGGAAGGTCATATTACCAGTCTCACAGTTCATGTCACATACAGAGGAAGGTCATATTACCAGTCATATTACCAGTGTAGTACCAAAGCAGCCACCAATTTTAGATGAGACACTGTAACTTACCAGTGTTTTCTCCAGACTATACAACTTTTAGTACTGGCATCCAAAAATACAAAAGAAACTCTTCAAGGCCACAGGCACATGGAAATGAAATAGTCCTGGTGATCAGAAGCCCCTGTCTCACACAGGTGCTGGTTATCACAAGTCAGTTTGATGTGCGATAGGTTGTGGATGTTTGTAGCAGTCTACAACACCTACTACAAGCTTTACCAAAGCCTGTAAACAAGGCTGAGACTTGAGTTTCCAAAAGGCTGGGAATAGAGAGGTGGGCAGTGGAAATACAAGGGAAGTCTGAGGCTGGGGCAGTGGGGGATACAAGAGGACTATCAGACAGCTGGGGACAAGGTTGAGCTTGACTTAAGAAGATGTATGAGCACGTGTTAGTGGAGAGGAAGAGGATATGACTACCACAGTGAGATATTGGAGCTGGATTCATAGAATTAGAGAGTTAAGTTGCATCACATAAAATAGATAATGTTATTCCACTTATGTTACAATAAGTAATGCCTTACTCTATAGATTACTCTGAAATTAAGAACAGCTGAAATGAGCTTTCAGCAACCTACTGGTTTTGTTCCCCAAACTAATTGTATTGTGTATCACCAAAACTCCTGGCCTCTACAATAAATTAGCACAAGAAGAGCAAAATGCTGTATTTCACTGCAAAAGACAAGAAACACAAAATCTCAGTTGTTACTTTTTTTTGGCGTTAAATAGTTCAGGCAGATTAGAGGAACAGAGAATTGCCATTTACAAGTACATGCAGTGGCTGAAAAAGCTTTAATTTCAGTATTGATATATTATGTTGCAGAAAAAAAAAAATATTAAAAATCTGTTCAAATACAGATATAAATGTTAATACTTATCTCAGTTCTAACCCCAGAATTTCTAGTCTGGTATCATTATTTCGAACACTACTGGACATTTTGCTTAGATGGGGAACGCAAGATAAGCTCTTCTAATGTATAGCTAGGCCTATTAAAAATAGCAGTACTAAGACTCTCAGGAAACAGAAATCTTTCTCTGTCTTCCATCCAGATGACAACAGAATTCTTGTTTTGCAAAAGCAACGTACTTCAGTCTTTTCCTCTCAAACTCATCATAAGCTGCATTGCTTACTCCATCATATAAAGAATATGCATCCTTTGTTTTCTTACCTGACTCCAGACCACCTGAAGAAGCAGCCAAGTTAAGAGCGCAGGAACAGAAAACCAGCCCATGCTAATATCCAGTCAGCAGTTGCATGGACAGGATTTCAGACCAACTTGGTATTTAAGACAGTAAATGTCATAAATCAAAACCTTTGTCCTTTCATCAACGATTAACTTACCTACCTTTTTCTTTTCCAGTAAGTGAAGTCCATCATTACTACATTATGACAATTAACATATACTTTAACTATACTTAAGAATAGCTGTGGAAAAAAAAAAGACTGGACACAAACTGAAATACAGGATGAAATGGATAAAAAAAATAGACCTACAAGGAAACAGGCACACTGAAATACAGGACATCCCATTTAAAAATAAGAAAACGTTTCTAAGCACTGGAACAAGTTGCTCAGGGAAGCAGTGGAGTATCCATCATTGGAGACAGTCAAAACCCAACCAAACACAGCCCTGAGCAACCTGCTGCAGGTGTCCCTGATGCAACCAGGGTGACTGGACATGGGGATCTCCAGAGGTGTCTTCCCAGCTCCACCATCCCGCGATTCAGTGAATAAAGCTGGCTCTAAAACCTTTTGAACAACTGAAAGCTAGGAACACTCTTGGCAGGTAAGACATTAATATATTAACACATAGCATTTTTGGACAGAAAGTAAAAAGGGCAAATGTGTGCACCTAAAGAAATCCGTCAGCAACATAATTTCAGTATCTTGCTTTTAGAAAAGGCACTGCCATTTCTATTATTGAAGAATGTGAAACACTGCTTTGTCAGTAAATCATAGCTTCTTCTGGACTATTCTTCTGTATTCTGGTATTCTTCTGGACTATTTAAAAACTCCATACAAGATAATTTTTTAAATGTCAGTACCATTGTACTATCACCACTGTCTGCTACATTTTGCAGTTCTAGTTTATTCCAACTTAAATAATCTTTTCTACTTATTAGCTTCCAGAGAGTGCTGAAATTGCCATGGTTTCTCTTACACTTAAACAGAAGGTACCTGTAGTAATCGTATGGTAACACTTGGCAAACACTTAGTTTTAGTTCCCCAGTCCAAGTATCTGGCTAGAACATCATAAAAACTAAAAACAGCACTTAGATTTTGTATTGTGAATACAGAATCCCAAATGACTATATTAAAATAACATTTTTCATACTATTTCAATATCAGAACTGATAAGAAAGAATGGGTTGACCTTAAGTATTGATACTAGAGCTACTTTTAGTCACTCAGATCCTTGCTTGTTTCATCACTGATTCATTGAGAAGTAGCAGTTGTGGATATTGTTGTTCTTACAATGTATTCTTTTTTAACAACAGTAGCAATAAGTATTGTCATTCTCGACCCATCAATAATGGTGGTGTAAATTGTTCTCAGATTAGTGATGTTTGGAAGGTTGAAAAGCTCTTTTGTTAAGATTACCTCTGCAAGTTCAGCAATACTTGAATTCTGCACACTGTCATCTTCAGCTGCTGGGAGATGATGGTAGTTCTCCTCTTGGAGGTTCTCTAGGTTAGACTGGGTATGTCCACAGCAATAAGTACTTCAAACCAACTGGAATGGGTCAGTAAGTCGAAACATGTGGTGCTAAGAACCTCGCATCTATGTTGTACACATCTCAACAGGTTTTACTTCTGACTGGATCTAATTTGATCCCAAAGACTGCATGTCAGTGGTGGCAACTGGACTGTGTTAGGTGGGGATCTGCAGAACATATTCTGGTTTCATTTCAACCCGAAGAAATTCAATTGGGACACTCCAAAACTGGTGATACGAACTAAAGCATGGTAAGTGGGAACTAAAAGACTAGTGTAGCTGCATCCATTATTCCTTGAGTACAGTACCTTACAAGTGTTTTCTTGAAATGGTGGAGCATGATAAACTCAAAAGAAATAGCACATTTTTTGGCCTTACTACATGGTGTTGGAAGAAAGCCTAAAAGCCTCGTTTTCTACTTCTTTGGTCCCTTTTCCATGCAAATAATAAAGACAATACGTCATCTGTTCCCACATTCCCACTTCTAAGATGCATCAGCCAACAATGAGATCTCACCCAGCCTCTTCACAACAGGAGACAGGAGGGTGATTTTCCTGTCAAAAAGAAGGGCTGTGTCATGACCATCAGTGCTCTCAGGACTGGTTAAGGAGTTACCCAAAGAAAACACTAGAAGGTGTTGGAATTCTGACACCAAAGAAGGAAGCTAAGTTATATGCTAATCATGCATTGTAAAATACAGTTTCTATACATTTTTTCTCCAATTCACACTGCTTTTTGTTTAATTAAACTCAGGGTTTTGACACCTCAACCAGTCACCTGGTATAAAAAACCAAGATGCAATAGAAAATTAAACATTATATGAACAACAGAATGTCAGGACTTTTAAGAGAGAAGTTCTTGACATAAACTACAGTGTCACCCATGAAGCAGCTACATAGTTTTTTAATACATATTGAGAAGAAAGTAATAAGTAGATGGGCAGTCTTAAGAAAGTTTTTTCTATCTAATAATGGTGGGTGTTTTCTACAGAGCTTATCTACTTTTGTGACCACATTCTCTATAATGACAAACATCTTGCTTTATCACTAACTTTTTATGTTCAGGCAATATACCTATACCTTACTTTCCTTAAGGGCTTTGCTATGTGACTCTGCATTTTTCTTTAAAGAAAAACACTCTAAGTCATATCACACTTCTAAAATCAAGGCACACCGTAAGAAATAACTGAGTATTACTAGAGATGAATTAATAAAGGATAGTGCAACTTCCCTGAATAGATGGTGGGTCATTTTACCAGTTAGGGGAAAGGGATTCAGCCAGAAATAGACATATGATGCAAATCAACTTTGGGCTTCATGGCTGGTGCTGTCATGAGGGTTTTGGCTTTTATGACAAAGGGACATTCTTTGATGAATAGCCTGAATTGGGATGAAGTCCAACGTGGCAACGCTCACAGCAGTGCAACCAACTGGGGAAGAAGTCAGGCCAACCAGAGAAGTGACATATGTTCCTTAGATGCCTCCCAAGGTAAGAACCAGAAGATCAACCACCTCAAGTGTCTGTCTGCCAGTGCATGCAGCCTGGCGAGCAAACAGGAAAAACTGGAGCTCTGCACCCAGACAGAAAGTCAGGATATCATGGGAATAACTGAAACATGGTGGGACAACTCACATGACTGAGGATTGCAACGGATGGCTACAGGCTGTTTTGTAAAGACAGGCAGGGAAGAAGAGGAGTTGTGCTCTTTATTAAGGAGACCCTTGAATGTATAGTCAGCTATGGTGATTGTGGAAGCTTTATCTAATCACTCTGGGTCAAGATGAGAGGGATCATCTCTAAGGGGAATTCTAACAGCTGGCATCTGCTACCAACCTCATCATCTACCAGGATGATAAGGCCAATGAAGGAATACTTGGGCCACTTAAGCAAGTTTTGGGTCAACAGAACCTGCTTCTTATGGGTGACTTCATCTATTCAGACATTTATTGGAAGAACAATATAGCCACTTGCATGTCATCCATGAAGTTCCTGGAATGTGTAGAGGATGGCTTCCTCATACAAATGTTAGATGTGCTATCCAGGCATGAGGCACTGCTGGACTTGCTGCTCACAAAGAAAGAAAACCTGCATTGTAACATCTTGGTTAGTGACAGCCTTGGGGACAGTGATCACCATATTGTGGAGTCTGGGATTCTGCTAAGCATGCTGAGGGTTAGTACTAAGACAAAGGTTTTAGATTTTAGAAGAGCAAGCTTCAGCTTGCTCAGAGCTCAGTTGGAAGGGATTCCATTGAAAGTTTACATGGAGGATAAAGGAGCCAGTGAGTGCTGAGAGTTGTTCAAGAGCACTCTAGTGGAAGCACAAAAAGAGTTCCATCCCCTTCAAAGGTAAGGGAAGCAGGCAGAGCAAGATACTCCTTTGGCTTGATGGTAAGCTTGAGTCCACTCAAAAACAAAAGAGAGGTGTACCAGAGATGGAAAAGTGGACAAATCCCCATTGAGAACTAAAAGGGCATTGCCAGGCATGCAAAGAAAAAGCTAGAAAAGCAAAAGCTCAGCTCGAAAATAAATTTGCCAGAGATATAAAAAAACTACAAGAAAGGTTTCCGCAGATATGTAAACAACAAGCAAAAACTGAAGGAAAATACCTGCCCTCTGTTAAACAGGAGAGGTCAATCAGTCACCAACTACACTGAAAAGCAGAGTTTCCCAACACTTTCTTCACCTCTGCCTTTACATGCACTGTTGGGCCCCAGGCCTTGGGAATAAAAATGCAGGTTGATGCAAACACCAGCACATCACCAGTGAAGGAAGAGTTGGCATGCGAACTATCAGGGGAGCTTGACCCTTACAAATCAATGGGCCCTGACAATATCTACCTGAGGGTCTTCAGAGAGCTGGTCGACATCATTGTGAGACTGCTCTCCATAACCTTTGAGAAGTCATGGAGACTGTGGGACATAACAGAAGTCTGGAAGAAGGCTAATGTCACCTCCACATAACAGTTTCCCACAGAGGGCTTAAAGGAAGATCCAGGAAATCACAGGTCCATCAGTCTTACCTCCGATCCTGTGGAAGCTACTGAATAAATCCTCCTGGAGGCTTTCACAAGACAAATGATTGGGAAAAGTGAGCATGGATTCACCAGAGGCAAACTGGTTTCCACAAAACCAATCACCTTCCACAGCAAAGTAACCTGCTTGGTTTATGTGCAGTAAGTGGTGGATGTTGTCTATCTGGATTTCCCAAGGTTTTCAATACAGTTCCCCACAGACTCCTACTAGAGAAACTGCTGTGTTACAACCTAGCAAATTGGTTCAAGCAGGGGGGAACCGGCTGACAGGCCACACCCCAAGGGTGGTGGTAAATAGATCCTTTTCCATCTGGCAAGCTGTCACAAGCAGGGACCCCAGGGATCGATATTGTTTAATATTTTCATGAGTGATCTGGATTATGGGATCAACTGTATGAAGCCTGCAGATTTTAACAAACTGAGTGGAGAAGTGGACACTTTGGAAGGGAGAGGCACCCTGCAGGGTACTACTGGGCCATCTTGTTTAGACTGTGCTTTTGCCAAGAAAGGTTGGATCAGATGATCCTTAAGGTCCCTTCCAACCTGATATTCTATGATTTTCAGATGTACAAGAAGAATAGCAGTCTTAGATTATGTCTTCTACAGTTACCAGGGCTTGTAACAGCCAGAAGTAACACATGTCCTTTTTTTACAAATATGGTCATGGACCTGTGGAACTTGAGGATGCTATTTCCTCTACCATTTTGATTTGACAGAGCTCACCAATGTCCTGACTACAGTTTCTGTATTGGAGGAAAAGTAAAAACATTAAACACAAAGCAGAAGGAGCAGGTCTTTAGCTGGTTGATTGCTTTTTCCTTTCTTGCATTTCTTTGCCTTGAACACGTTTCACAACTTTTATGGGTGCTTATCTATCTAATGAGCCCTAAGCAACTATAAGAGACACCTGCAAAATCTGAGCTCTTCTCAGTCAATTACATTTCTTTCCCCATAGACCCACATGTTCCCATGCTGCGAGTAGAAGCAATGAAAAGACACCAGAACTCTATGTGGAGCTTGCTGAAGATCTATTGCAGTGACCACTTGGATCTCCTGCTGAGTTGCCTAATACCAGACAGACAGGGAGCACCACGGAGCAGAAAGTGTGCTCCCTTGGACAGGCATTATCTTTTTGTGCCAGCCCAGCAGCACTGTTGCCAGTGGGCATTACTACAGTACATGTAACATAATAATACTAATAACAATAACAATAGTAACAATAATTTATTATTTTACCACTGGAATGCTTATCCCATTGCCTTGCTGCAGTCGGAGGAACATGTGCAGGAACAGGAGAGTGCAGGAGAGCAAGCAATAGCTGTTTTTAAAAGCCAAAGGAATTTAATTTCAAAATGCAATGTCAGCTAACTAAAGAGAACCATAACAATTCAAATAGCTCTATACAGACAGACACTTCCTAGCCTTTTTGGTAGTAGTTTCCTATTTAAATAGTTTGTTAATCTCCTGTATTTCAGCACAGATTCTTTGACAATGTTGTGATCAGTACATTGCTCAGTGAACAACAGTGATTCATAGTTGTTTCTTGATATTTGGGTGGAACCTGACTGATCATTATTTTCAATGTCAACTGCAAGTGATATGAATTCATTAAATAATCTTGCAAAATGCTGGCATGTAGAGCATTACATAGTTCACTTAGCAGTGCTTATTGACCAAATGCTAAAGAGCAGGAAGATATTAAAATGGTGTACTGTTCTCAGTGGTCTGCTCCTTGCCCTGTCTCAACTTCTTGCATTATCTTCCACAGATCAGTTTCACTTTTTCAGTTAATCTCACAAATGGGAATGGCACTGTAATACTATCTCCTTAGCTGAGGAGGTAAATGCACCAATGAGGATAAGTGCTGTCAGAAAAACCTGCAAGATTATAGAGACTCAATCAGATCCATAATGTTTTGAGTTCAAAACCTAAGTGCTTCAAGTTAGGAAACTCCAATGTTTGGAAACATGGCAGATGTCATATGGAATATAAGGTTAGAAAGTGAAAATTACAACAGATATCAAATACAAGCGTTCCCTTTTCTTGCAGAGGAGCAAACACAATATATTTGCTCAGACTGAGAACTATCAAGAAAATGAAACAGACCTTCAGTTTCTTCACACTGCTTAGCTACAGGCAAATTAAAAGACAAGGTTAACAGCAAACAGCAGAAGCTGAGGTGTGTAACAGTGCACCCCCTACTGCCCACTGCCACTTCAGACAGGTACTTTAACCAATTTCTTTCGAGTGAGAAAATATTTCACAAATTAAATAATTACTCATACAGGATTACACCTCTTCCCCTGAATCTGAATCACATCTAGTGTTTTTACACAAGCTTATTTTAAGATAAATATGAATCAGACTACAGTGTGAAACAGGCTGTGACTTGTATGCAGCTACTGCAGTTGCTGTAACTGGCCACTAAGCATCATGCCGCTGTAGAAGCACATTCAGGGGATATTTCATTCTCTCTCAGATGATGGATCACGAGCCTTAGCTGGGCAAATTTACCTCTTCATTCCAGAGGCCTGTAGTAAACCCAAACTATTTCCTGTCCAGCCAGAAAACAACTTAAAAGACCCAAGTAATACGAAGGGATATCGAAGCACACCTGTACTAGGCACCTGGCACCGTCTCATCGCAGCAGGTGGGAAATGTCATTGGCGAGGCCATTGACTCTTGTGCAGTTTCAGAAAGCAAGTCAAAAATCAGCAACAGCCCTACGGCTCGTAGCACAGAATGCAGCAGTCCTCAGATGCCCCCGTGTGATCCCTACGCGCACTGCAAGGTTTAGTGTTAAAGAAGACCCGTAAAGAACGCGTTTGGGTAAGGGACTTAAATAGTACCTGGAGTCCGCAAAAACATGTTACTTTTTATGCTTAGTTGTGAACTGGGGAGCAGCCAGTTCTTCCCAGAGTGGAGCCCTGGGGAAGCACAGCTTACTTGCCACAGGTGATAAAACACACAAGTAAATCTGTAAGTTTTAGGTATTAACTTAAGATAGAAATGCTTTCTGTAGATCAGAATGACCCTAGTAACTCTCTAAACCCCTAAAACATTTATGACATTTTATTAAACACCTGGATAAAAATCTTCTATCTAAAACCATCTCAGAGTACAACTACTTACTGAATTACCATCTTTAAATACTATAGAGACAATGCAAAAATAATCAGTGCCCTCTTGTGGTTTGAATTAAGAAGTTTCCTAAGAGAAGCTACTGAAGTTCGAACAGTCTTATAGCTGAGGTGGCACATAACTCGCTCCTTCTGTGACACTACTGCCACAATCATTACCGTGGAGAAAAAAAAAAAGAAGCCAGCATATTCTTACTGTCTTCTGTCCATAGCTGCAAAAAGCAGAGAATCTAATGCATGGCTTTCTAAAAAAAACAAGTGACTATTACTATTAAAAAACAGGTTTTGAGATGCTTTTAATCATCATCCTGGGCTCCTAAATTAAAAATAAATAAAGCTGACTGGGAAAATATTCACATTCTTTCAAACTGCAAACATCCTGAGAAGTAAATAGAAGCCATAGAAGTAAACATGGAAGGTGAACTCTGGAAGTTACTGATGCAAAGTTTCTTAGTTATTCACATCAGCCCCAAGATACTGAGGGCACAGCCAGAGTTTATAAAACATACAGAATATGAGATGACACTTAGTAGCCAATAAAATAATCTTAGCTATTTAGTTGTTGATGGTAAATTGGAGTGAAGATTGAAAGGTAAATGAGTGTGAAGCAGATGGGGTAAACTTAAGAGAATTGCTGTCAGGAAATACCTACAGAGGAAAAAAAAAGAGACATAAAGACACAACCAGAGAAAGACTAGAAAGCAATATAGTGAGAAACACTTTTCTCAGTGACTAAGCATCCTCATGAGCTTAAGCAAGTTCATGAAAACAGTATTCTGCAACCAAGCCCTGGGAAATGACCTACAGCTTCATGGACCTCACAAATGTATCCTAAATGTACACCATTTAAGGCAAAGATTTAAAATGGAATTAGATGCTTTCCGTGGAATGCATTTGGTGTTGATGACTGCCCCTCCAGTTTCCTGAAAGCTTAGGGGGTGGTGGAGCAATAAACGTAAAATTTACGTTTCTAGCTTTCAGAGAATCACAGGGGTTGGAAGGGACCTCTGAAGATCAACAAGTCCAACCAACCTCCTGCTGCAGCAGCTTTCCTGATCATGTCCACAAAACCACATGTATGACTGTGGGGAAAGACAAAAATAAAAACATCAAAAGTGCTACAGATAGAATAAGGCTGGCTAGGGCTGGGAAATAAAGCAGTGAAAACTGCTTCTTCCCAAGGCAGACCTACAGTTTAAGAATAAGAAACAGTACAGATCTTTATTAATGAGGAAAAAAACCAAACACACAAACAAAAACATGCCTTGACCCTAGTAAGAGTCTGGTTATTCACTGGGAAGTGGAAGTTTTAACATTACTGAAAATCCTTCTCATAGTAGATGCCCCACCCGCAACAGACACAAAAGAAATCTGGTATCTAGAGCAATTTTACATGCACACTGAGAATAGACTATGTAGTGTTTGTGCCATTTTATTGATAGTTTCTTGAATTCTAAAAGATATTCTGTCAGATATTCTTGTAGCTCTGCTTGCCTTCAATAAAACAACTTTGGCTGCCAAGTTCTACAGTCTTTTCACAAGTGACACAATGTTTACAAGACATAACAAAATGCACATTTCTTCAGAGCATCTATGAGTTACTGTGTCTATTTCAGCATAGAACAAAGGAGATAAAAAATACACTAGCTGTAGTCTTTTATACAGTCCTCACAAACATTTCTGTTCAAATCTCACTGGACTCAAAAGCCACATCTAAGAAGAGGGACCTGGGAATGTTTCCCAAATACAGAAAACCTTCTAGCCCCGACTACCAGTCAGAAGATGACCTGGGTGCACTAGAGTCCTCCTCTCTCCCTGGGAATGAAGCCTTGAGAAAGAAATATTCTGCAGAGTTCACATATCCTATAATCAACATACTGCCAAGAATTAAACTTCAGTGCATTCTCTCTAAATAATGAAATATGCATTACTATGGTAAAAGAAAATTAAATACTAACAGAGAGCTTATAATCAAATTTAGAGGATACAATAATCCATTTACAGTTCAGAAAACTACATTCTAAGGGGAAAGAAAATAAACTAATAAAAAAAATTAATATATTTGCAATATTTCTACCATTCAAAATAAGGCATTAACTCCATTTCATAACTGTAATATCATCTATATCTCCTTAAAATATAAAAGCACAAAAAATAACCAAAGGGGCTTTCAGCTCAGCTGTACAGGACAGAAAGATAAATCATCTAGATGCTATGTTGGTGGTCCAATAACGCAGCAAGCCCAGACTTAATGACAGTTCTCTCCTCAGAAAAACATTAACACTTCTTAGTAAATCTACCCTTAAACAACAAGTTTTTGCTATTGGCCCCAACTGTTTCGTACTTCTTTCTCCTTTTAGGAGGTTATTTCTTTAGTAACATTGCAAAGAACAGCAACATATGAACATGGGAGGCAGAAAAGAAGCATGAATGAGTTTTGTTCCAACTTCGCATCTTTTCTGTTCATGGGAAGACCTTAAGGTGTGATTTAAGGTAACTTTTGAGCTCATGAATGGATCATGAGCCACAACTTGTCAGTTCCAGCAGCATACATGCCATTCTTATCGTGCAAAGTCTGAAGGCACATAACTGACCACGTACTTAAGTTTAGAAAGCATCTGGAAAGGAAGAAGTAGCAGCAAGGGGACTGATCATCTTTATTATGCACCCAAGAGACAAACAGGAAATAAAATACTTTAATAGGAGAAAAAATGGGAGGTACAATTCAAACATAACATACCATTTTGAAACACAATGCAACGCAAACATGAAAACATTGTTAAACAGCAATCTTCTGGTAAAGATTGCATGTTTCAAGTACAAGCATCACCCATCACAAATACACAGCTTTTTGTGTATGTCTGAGTTTCAGTGAGAAAGATCATGACCAGCAGCAGCATATTTAAATAGATTGTTTCATTTTCATTAAAAGCCTACCTAGTTAATGTATTGGATGCAATCTCTTCATATTAAAAGTATAAAATTTTAACCAAGGCAGTGCCTGCCAATACAGATTTTAACATATGTGAATAAAGAGTAACATTTTGCAAGCTTTTTTATATTGCATTTATAAACATTTGTTGCTTTAAAATGTGCATTCAAGTCTCCCAACATTTAAATATTACTAAAATGCACAGCAACCATGTGTTACATGACAACTAATTATTGCTGTAGAAAACCTTGTTTCCCAGAGTTTTAAAATAGAAGTAATTCCATTTGCAACTCTTAAGATATGTTCAAGTAATAGAAATAACCAGTTCCAGTGTCCATGAGGCATTCTGAATCTGTATTGGCTGTAGGCATTTATTGCCATATCATATAAATATTGTATTGAATCTAAAAAAGTTAACTTACATATACCTATCACATTCAATAGGAAACGTATACACTAATAAAAATCCCCATGGTATGCATTTTTATTTTTAAAAGCTAAAACTTTAGCATCAGGCTACCATGAAATTCCTTTCAGTCTAAGATCACTATTTCATAGTTGGCTTTATAGATGAAAAGAGAGTGAAAAATCCAAACAACCCCCTATTCAGTTGGATCAGTGAACCACTCCAAATCAGCATGTGGTCACACAAGCACTTCAGCTGACTGATGGGTGAGAATAAACAGACAAGAATATGGGGAGCAAATAGGTAAGTTTGAGTACAATATCAAAGCGTGACCTGCTGCCAAAATACTGTATTAAGCCAGTAACAAAATGTAATACATGTTAAGTTGTTAGAAAAATCTCTAATAATCTTCAGACATTTCTGAAATAGCCAGCTTTCTCTGTATTTTAGCCAGCTATGCCTTTAGTAAAGTTTTACACTCTAAAAATAGATTACAGGAATGTCAGCTTACACTGTAGTGTTTTAGTTCCAACACTCTAGGACTCTAGTTCCAACATACTAGGACTAAGATTCAGTTCTGAAACCTATTACATTGCAGAATGAGGCAGGTCAACCTTACCAGTTTTGGCATATGAAATATCCCAGTATTTAAAGAACCATCAAAAGCTGTATTTGGAGAGCAAATGGGAGCCAGAGCACAAGAAGTAGATCATACTTTGGCTGCACAACTGATATTACACATAAATTGCCAATTAGACTAAGAAAATTACTGGGGATGTTTTCCACCATGTATACAATACCCATGAAGAACAACAGTTTGACAGTGGGCAATGGTGACACAGGATGAAGAGTCAGTCCTAAAAGGTAGATGTTCGGAACAGTGTGTATTAAAACCTCTTAAATGTAAGCTGTGCAGCTTGCTTTCTGCTTCTCCCCATTAGAATTAAACAAAATACCTTAAAGTTCCTTTACAAATGGATTTTCCATTGAAATTCAAAATCATATTATTGCTCTGTTTCCTCTGATTTTAATGACAGTCTTGCTGGGAATGTGGAAACCTAAAACAGGTTGGTAACTATTTTAGAGCAAGTTTTTCTTCTCAACTGTTTTTTCAAGAGTCTGGATGCAGGAGATGTCCAAGTTTTAGACAGTCTTATCAAAATAAACAAGTTAGTTTCTGAGTGTTGGTAGGTCTGAAGCCAGTTAGTTACACAGCCTTCCATGAAAGACAGGACAGACCAAAACTTTAATTCCAAACGCAACAACAGAAGTTATTTAAAAGCTCCAACAAAACAAAAAACTAGCTGGTCACAGTCATAAACTGAAAATGTATGCCTTTTGCATGTTATCTTGAATTGCTCAGGAAGTATGCCATCTTCTTTAGTAGCTGGGAGTACAGGGAAAACTCCTCACACAGCAGTGTAGTAAGCAAGCGTCCTATTTCAATTATGCTCCAAAAAGGGAAACAATAGATGGAATTATTCCTAGGGAACAGCATCATTCTTTCTTAATGGAAGGTGAGAAAAACAACCTGCTCTGCATTTTGATCTATAGAATACAAGTATTTTTATTTCTTAAATTGTTGTTATTTTCATTCACGTACTAAAGGTAAAAAAAATCACAGCATCAAATAAAACTTTGTCCTTGGGTAGAAGGAGAAAAAAAAATTATAATCTCATAGATATCTTAGCAGATAACAGCTGAACTTAACAGTGCAACAGAGCATCTCTGCATGTATTTCTAAAGATACTTTCAAAGTTGGTTTTGGTGAATGAAAATATCTGACACTAATAGAAGAAACCATGTCATTAACAGAGTAGTAAAAATTAGAGAACATTAAGACAACAGTGAGAAGTTTCAAAATGGTCCCTACTTCCAGAGACAGATCTCAGTAAAGATGTCAAGTTTGAGCTTTAGCAAAGTAATTTATGAAAAGTCCTTATGAGCATGGAAAAAAGTTAAGCCTGAAAAGTGGTTACTGAATACCACTTTAATTAATATAGATTTCAGATCATCAACAGATATAATGTAATTTTTCTCCCAGATAATCAGTAAGGTGAGGGGAGGGCTACACTTCAAAAGTTCACATGACAGGATTCTTGAACTGCATTTTGATATTGGGCTTCTTCATCAAGCTGAAGATTCTAAACAAAATGAAAACATCATCAAAATGGACAAATACTCAAGATGTACCATAGACCTTAGTTTAATAATTAATTTTCCACATTTTAACATAGAAATTGGCACCTAGATTAAGGCTCTTCAACTTTATATGCACTAGATGATTGTTTATGTTGCTTAATATCTTTTATTTAACCAAGAGATACATGAGACAGGAAAAGAACCAGATGACTGGGACAAGGCTCATTAAGCAGAAGGGTTCATATTCTTCAATTACACTACAGAATAGCCAGTTCAGGAAAGCTGACTGTGTCAATGCAATTCTTGTAACAGGGCTTCCAATCAGCCATAACATCCTCCATTAATAAAAACAGAATGTGATCCTCAGACAACAGCAATCATAGGTTGTTGGGAATACACTGCTCGAAATGAGGAAGTAAACATGTATCACAAAAGATGGGTAGCTAGCCCTGCTACTTTTGAAGAACTTCTTTTAAGTTGTTAATATGCCACAGTAATACACCTTTTTAGTGAAATTCTGGCAGCTCCCCCAAATCAGAATTCCAGTTACCACTTTACATCCTCAAACATGCAAGATGTACTCATGTCAGAGCTTAATCCCTTGTTTCAATCTCCTAGCCCTTCATGCCTTTGTCCCAGAAGACTCACCACAAAGAACATGCATCATCTTCGCTGTCTTTAACCACTAAGGCTGCCTATGCCTCAGACACTCTGCTCGTTCCACACAGAGCTCAGTGTGCCCCAAAGCCTGTCAAACTTTGTAGAATCTACGACACAAACTCTCGCAACCCACATGCGGAACCCAATCAGTTGGCTTGAATTACGATCCACCCACTGACTACACCTGCATATGTAGCTTTGCAAGTACTCTAAGGCCATTTACTCAAAGTGAGCTTGAAAGAAGGAAACCAGAACAGTGATTCAGTGCCATCTTTTTTCACATTGCACCCCTCTCCCATAGAGGTCAGAGGTCACAGCAGCAGTACCACCTAGTCAAGCTGCACTTTGAGTCCTGAGAATTATTATTTAGCTATTTCCACCACAAAAAGGTCAGAAATGCCAACAGAACAAGTAGCATCTATTTTATTTTCCCCAGAAGCAGCAGTAATAAACTCTTCTGGAGGAACAAATAGTTCAGACTGAGAACACTAAGCTAGACTTAAATTAGCAGAACTTAACTGTCAACAGCACCTATTCCCAGTAGCAGTTCATGTGGGTAATAGGAAGTTTAAGAACAGACAGGTCTACTTTTGAGCAGGAACATAGCATGTCCAGAGCACTAACAAGTTTGTTACAGATTTTTTTATTTGGCATTTTAATTTAGAGAAATAAGTTACCATTTATTTATTCCCCTACGCACCAGAGAAGAAAAAGCTTACCACAAATTCTGCGTAGTCAAACCGGTGTCTTAGATTTAGATGGTTAACAAGATTTCTAGTAACCTGGTTAGCATCTGCCCAAGGAAGAGATACACAAATAGGACAGATCTGAATTTGGAGGGGAAAGGGAGAGAGAATTTTAAAAAAAAAGTTATTGGTAATAGAGAACGCATTAAGGACAGGTTCTACAGGATTAACTAGTCTATTACTCATCCACTACCAAAATACCTCAGAGGTTTTTATATAAACTCACAGTTCTAAACATTCTTTATCTCATTTGTGCAACATCTGAAAATTACATTTCAACTTGCCAAATTTCTTAGTGTTTCTCTTAGGAGTGGAGGACAACCGTGTCTGTTTGGCACTTTCTTTGTCAATTTCTGTTATTTAAAACTTAGAAAAGAAAGTGATTACTACATCCTACTTATTGTTTGGGAGTATTTTCATAGAATCACAGAATGTTAGGGGTTGGAAGGAACCCACCCTGATAAAGCAGGTTCACCTAGAGCAGGTTGCACAAGATCACATCCAAGTGGGTTGTGAATATCTCCAGAGGAGACTCCACAAACTCTCTGGGCAGCCTGTTCCAGTGCTCTATCATCCTCACAGTCAAGAAGCTTTTCCCCAGGATCAGATGGAACTTCCTGTCTTCCCACTGGTGGCCACTGCCCCTCATCCTGTTGCTGAGTGCCACTGAAAAGAGACTGGCCCCATCCTCCTGACACCCACCCTTTAGATATTTACAGGCATTGGTAAGATCCCCTCTCAGTCGACCCAGGTTGCTCAGTCCTTCCTCGTAAGAGAGATGCTTGTCTCCTAACCATCTCTGTAGCCCTGATTTTCATACAATTAAGATGACCAAGAAAGTCCAAAGAAAAAATAACACAGACTATATAGATTAAAATAATAGAAAACCAAACAGATTTTTCTCCTTTGTTCCTTATAATTACCTGAGATTACTTTTCAAGTAACTCTAGGTTTCACATGAACCAATAGTTGCAAATGGGACTCAAAGAAACAGTTCTGAATTGCTAAATAAGTGTCAGGGTAAGTGAAAAACTGATTTTGTCTCACATCGAGATAAATAAGACTGTTAAAGTCAGAAATGCCTTAGAACTGACAAGCAGCTGGACAAGAAACATTTTCAAATGAAAGTCACTCCTCAAGTTAAATGCACTGCATTGAGTTTATCTTTCTCAGACCACAGTGATCTTCACAGACATAGACTAGCTACTGCACATTTATAATTGTTCATATAATTACAATGAAAGTAGCATAAGAAGCATACATAAGCAACTCTACTTACTACAGGAACTATCTGATAGAGATGTCTGTTATTACAGTGATCCAGCAAACGCTGTCTGGTAAAATTGGCTTCCTGACACAGGGGGCATTTGAAGGTAGGATGTCCACTGTAAACAGAAATACAGTATTAAACAGAAAAGAGTTTTAGAAGTAGTGTTATAGAAAGCTGAATTAATCTGTTATCTTGTCATTATTTACCCTGATTTGATAACAAAACTCCCACCCTCAATGACACAACAGTAGACTTAACAGAGTTCCAAATTACCATTTTAAAGCACATTTATTATTTGTATAACTAAATTAATTCCTCTGAGACTTGGACTTCAGAAAATTTTTTTGTTCCAATTGCAATTGCACCCTCTTACTCACTGGTAGCAGCTTTTAGTTCAAATCCTTCAGGGAAGTACAGAAAAAAACCCCAAATTCTAATGTATAAATGCAAATGCAGAAGAATCTACAGGGTTTTTTAATACAATTTGTTGTAGGTGTTTGTGGAGTTTTTTTTTTCAAGTTAGTAGAAGCTTGCACTATGATTGCCTGGATCTACTTTAATAGTAACTACAAAAAAATAAGCAGCTTACCTTGTTTCTCCTTGAAGTATTTGATTATTAGCCATCTCGCCATTATCAGATATTGCATCACTCCTGCTACTATAAGTAAAGAGAAAAAAAAAAAAAGAAAATTGAGATTATTTTACTCCACTATCATTTATTTTAGAAATTTAACACTAAAAGGGAAAAAAAAAATCATATATCTATATATCTCCATTAAATCCTGTTAATTTCAAGGCAAAACACAAAATGGCACATATTTTAACTCTCATAACTTTTCCTTTGAATCAAGGTATGTCTCAGTATTTAGTTACCATGGTGGCCCTTGGTGGAATACTAGACAACTTTACAGGAAAGTGGCATGTAAGACAGCAGACATTTAGTCAACAAGAATGGTATTGGAGATTACAGCTAAAAGGCATTCTGAACTGTGTGAATGTAAGACAAGTAGCACTTCCTCAGTTTTTTTACTTAGGACTACGTAAATAGGCATTTAATTGCCATGTGTTTACACAAATAACTTACAACTTTTGACTATGGCAAGAAAAATTTTCTTATGCTGCCCACAAAATAAACTGTTACCTACAGTAAGAGTGACAAAACACTTTAGGAAGTAAATTTTACCATACGTGCACCTCTAGCTGAACCAGAAAAAAGTGATCAGATATTCTGATCATCCTAAAACCATTATATTTACAGTCACAAATCTGGTCACAGTACATTTTTGTATACTTCTTTAATATTGTAAGCACAGGTGGCATAAACAATAAAGAACGATATAACAATATCCAGACACTTCACTGAAACTTTGCTGCAAATAGTTATGGCAACAGCTTTAACTTCCGCTTTCAAGACACTGATGGGTTGAAAACCAAATACAGAGAAGTTCAGACTGCTAAAAATAGGAAAGAAATGCCAAACCGAAGTAAATAAAGGACAGGCTATATATAATAAAGTCCTATGAAACCAGTATGTAAAAAAGGTATACAAAAATAAGCAAAAATCCTAAACCAAATGACAAACATCAGCAAGACCATTCGAAAAAGAGTTGTTTAGCTTTTACTACCTGAAAAAAATGGTAAGTGGCATTTGTATTTTATGGTGGGTAACATACTGGAGTTCCTTATATGTTTCATAAGAGATCAGTTCAAAATAAATCAGAAAGAAAATGTTTGCACAGTAGTGTTTTGAAACCACCAAAACAGACTTAGGAAAAGGGTGGTGGGGAATAAAAAGAGAAGGAAACTTCCCTGGAGCTAAATATTATGGAAACTGTTACAAGGTAAGCTGCTCAAAAGCTGTCAAGGCAAGGAAAGCAAGCTACAAATACTACATGCTTTTTAGAAGAGTCCCTAGAAGGCATTCTGAACCATCAAGTAGAAAGGGTTTCTTCTGTTTGCAAATAGTGAAGACCTGTAAAAACTGTCATTTTTTGAAGCACAAAACCACAGACAATCATTACTTCAAAAAGAAGGCATACCCTGGAAAAAAAAATTATTTTCCTTGGGGGAAGAGGGAGGAGGAAGATGCATTGCTATATATATATATATAACACCCTGATTACCTGTGGCCTGTTGAATCTTGTGAAATCTGTATATTTGGAATAATAGAAGAAACACCATATTCATCCTGATATTTCTTACATGTTTTATAATGCTGTCTCATCCACGAAAATCTAACCTGCAAATGAAATGCCAAGTTATTGAAATGATACTAAATAATCCTGGGAAAGAAGAAGAGATATTCTGCCAACAGAAAGCAAAGCATGCAGGAATTTAGACATCATATGCAGCTGAAATCAGAACTCCTGTTTCCCCTCTCAGCATAAACACTTTCTTCCCCATCAGGAGATCTTCACTTCCTTTTTCCATAGAGCTTCTGTGAGACTGTAGAATGTTCCCATGCCCCAAGCTCCCAACAAACAGGCAACTGTGAGAGGTCTCTCTCTCAGGAGTGAAAGATGCAAGTAAACTCCATTTCACTGTAACAGAGCCATAGGAACTACACCTCCCAGATCCATGATCAATGACTGATGAGCTACAACAGAGCGAGGCCACAAGGAGGAGATTAGCAACACTGCTCCTTCAGTCTTCTCTGGCCTGCTGCTACTTTACACAGGGCAAAATATTTTTGCATTAGGTGTGTCCTGAGACTATGTAACTTTTCTCTTTGAGGGAAAAGAAAGAAAAAAAAAAAGGTGAATGAACACCAACTTAAAGCTACCTGTCCTACTTAAATGGAAGGTAAGACAATGAGTTCCTTAGATTGATCAGGAGACAGCTGTGCTGGACATGCCCAAAATCAGAATTTCAGGTCCAACAGCACTGTCAGAAAGTGCTTACAGCTTTACAGGCTGAACAAGATGACATCTCATGTGCCTGTGCTTAAATTCCATGAACATTGTTCTGCAGATCTGTTTGGTTCTTTCTTCCAGCTTATCAACTTGTTATTGTTTCTTTCTCCTATATTTTCATCCTAATGAATCATGTGGAACAAAACAAGCAGCTCCGCTTCCAGAAAGTGCTAATCTTCACACTGGCAGAACTAAGTCCCAAATGAAACACAAACATGAAGACAACTACCTGGATTTGATGCAATTTGATGTAAACAAAATGTGTGACTGAAATCCTGTATCCATTACATCAGAAGAGAGATTACTCTTGATTTCAGTGGGGGTGAACATTTCACCTAATGTTCTGAAAATAATGGCTCCTTTATGAAGGGAACGGACAACGAATGATGGGACAGGGAGAATTTCCAGACAATTGTATGTATGCCAAGTGTAATCAACCTGTATTTTTTTGTTTTAAATTACATCTTGCAGTAGCTCTAACAACTTTCATTTCCACAGTGAAAGTTTCTGAAGTTTTCCACATTATCTGCAACTTTCAGTTGTCTAATTTTCCTTTGGGCAATTTTATAGCTATATCCAGTTTTCACACTGTTTTGGGGCAAAGCTTGCACTACACTTAAGAAATCCTTATAGGCAATAAAAGATCACTTCTGTTAGGTGTATCCAGCAAGCACTGCCTCCCTAGCATATTCACAAGCCACACAAAGAAGGGTAAGTTCAACCTGCTATAGGCTTTGTATCTCCAAGACAAGAATGACACACAGTAAAAGTGTGTCTGGCCAAAAAAATAAGAAAAATGTATTAAACTTTTTATAAAGTTTTACTCTACCTGCTTCTCACAGCATCTACAGCCCCCAGAAGCTTTCTTCATACTGTTTTCAACATCTAGAGCCCTTTTGGGATACGTTCTTTCTTTTTTAGTCACGCTCCCCCGGCAGAGAGGACAATGTGTTCCACTTTCTCTGATAGCTGTCAAGAAGCACTTCCTGCAAAACCTAAATTAAAAAGTTAACCACAAACACAGGTTAGCAAAGCCAAGAAAGTCAGACACTTTGTCCTTGAGGAGAGCTGGGTGATTATTAGGAAGATATACCAAAGTAACACTCCACAGAATAAAATTATTCATGAAGTAAATATAAGCAGAATGAAATAACAGCGTTTACAAAGTACACAGAAACTAGTGGAACTTGGTGTTGCACGTTAAGCAGAGACCTTAGTATTTACTGTCAAGTGAGAATTCCTGAGCTGTGCACAAGATTGACCGTTAATGAGAGATTAAATAGTGCAGGAGGCACGTGATACCAGAAAATCTGATCAAAGTAACTCCTGTTTATTGTCGTAAGCAGAGGCAAAAACACCGCAGAGCTCCATTTAGCAAGCTCCCACAAGACCTTACTTCACGGACTTCTGCGGTTCCCCTCTCATCTCTCCTCGTGCACCGACTGCCCGAGTGCTCCTGATTTTCTACAAAGCGGTACTTTGCAAATAAATGTCCCTCTGACAAATACACAACGGATGAAGTGAAAGGAGAGAACGACTACGCTACGGAGCTGGTTTGGAAACGGACAGGGAACTATAAAGCTAAAAAAAAAAAATAATAATAATAAAAAAAAAAAGCGAGCAAGGTGAGACGTGTGAGATGTTTCCATGGCGATTCAACTCGGCCACCACGGGCCGGACGGCGGGGCCGGCTCCGGGAGGCGGTTTCCCCGCAGCCCGCCTGCAACAGACAGAGGTGCTGAGGGGGGGAGGGAGGCTGGGCAGCCCCGCACACGCCGGCCGGCCGGGACGGCGGCTCCCGGCGCGGGTGAGGAGCTCCGGGGGGGGTCCCGCGGCGCGGCTGGGCCCGGCTGCAGGCC
>NW_009970725.1:5113449-5138596 GCF_000747805.2 Chaetura pelagica
CCCCCCGGCAGCCTGTGCCCCCGGCCCGGCTCCTGCCCCAGGCCCAGGGGAAATGGGTGTCGTGGTTGGGAATGAAGCTGAAGCTCAGGTCTCTCTCTGCGGATGAGGGGTGAACCGTTTTGTGATTCTGTGAAGGATGCTGGCGCGGTTTTCTTATTCAGGATCTGTCATGATTAGCTGAAAATAACAGTATCTTCCTACGAACAAGTGGGAACAGCAGAGCGAAAGCCAATGACTGCCCTAAATACCTTCTTTTTTAGACCACATGAAGGCAAACGTTGAATGCCTCTAAGTACCAGGAGATCTGCTGTGGTTTAACCCCAGATGGCAGCTAAGCCCCACACAGCCACTTGCTCACGGTGGGACTGGGGAGAGAGAGAATCGAAAGGATGAAGGTGAGAAAACTCGTGGGTTGAGATAAAGACAGTTTAATATGTAAAACAAAAGCCATGCATGCAAGCAAAGGAAACCAAGGAATTCATTCACCACTTCCCATGGTCAGGCAGGTGTTCAGCCATCTCCAGGGGAGCAGGGCTCCATTGTGCCTAACAGTGACTGGGGAAGACAAACACTGTCACTCCGAATATCCCCCCTTCCTCCTTGTTTTATTGCTGAGCATGACATCAGATGGCATGGAATATCCCTTTGGTCAGTTGGGGTCAGCTGTCCCAGCTGTGTCCCCTCCCAACCACTTGTGCACCCCAGCCTGCTCACTGGTGGGCTGAGAAGCAGAAAAGGCCTTGATGCTGTGTGCGCTCTGCTCAGCAGTACTGAAGACGTCTCTGAATTATCAACACTGTTTCCAGCACAAAGTGAAATCATAGCTCCACACACGCTACTGTGAAGAGAATGAAATCTATCCCAGCAGAAGCAGATCTGAAGTGATGGGCCCAGTGTAAGAGTTAAGTTGTCTGGGATGGGATATTTACTGCTTAGGCTTCAGGTCAGGTGAAAATCTGGTGGGAAAGGCCCACTCCCTGGGTAAAGATTTCCCGGGAGAGGATAGGCCTGGGATTTGAGGCGTTGCAGTAATACATCCTCTTCTAACTGTGGCTGTGCTAGCTCAGGTTACTGTTCCTCTGTACTCATCATTGCTCTGTTAGAGGCTGCCTAAGGGTTAGCTGAACTGTCCATCAGCTGGCAAAAAAACCCTACTATTTAAAGAGAGTAACCAATTATCTTCCCTGAAATGAAGTAGGAAGCCAGACCGGTAAATCTGAGTAGACACAATGGGTAACAAGCAGCAGTTGGTGGCAGTAACCTCTTCAGCTGTGCAAGTACTGCCAGAAGAAGACACAGAAGACACCTTAAGTGGTAAATACCCTGCAGAATGCTTCTTGCATTAGGACTATACCACAGCTGTATAGCCAGCTTCAGGTCTGCCCTAATCATGCCATGACAGTACATTAAAAGGAAGAATTACAGAAGCCTCAGCTCAGATGCTGCCCAAGCACCTTCCATTACTCATTGGGAGAGAGGTAGCATGGCCTTCAACCTCAGCATGTGAAAGGCTGGCAGAAATGGGCTTCCAAGTCTTTTCAGTCTTCCTGTATGACTTCAGCAAGGCATGTCCTTATGCCTCAATTTCTCAATCTGTAAAAGGGGAGCAGTTTTTAATCACCAAATAAGGCTGCTGTGAAGTTAAATTAATTACTGCAGATAAGGAGGGTTATGGCCTTAGAAGGCAGGTGTTAAACAAAAGCAAAGATTTATTACTAAAGGAACATGATAGGTCCATTTGAACTTTGTTCAGCAGACTGCAGTATTTATTGATTAGCACCTTTTGGCAGGGGGAGAAATTGTGCAGATGACCTGAGAAGTAAACTACAGGAAGGTGTGTGTGAAGACATTCATGCTTTTGCTAACGTTATTGTAAATCTTGAGCCTTTAATAAAGCTGTGACCTTGGAGTTGACAACTGGTCCACCACAGAGCAATATATAGCATGGCACCAGCCTTGTAAATCCTAGGTAGTTTTTGCCATTGACATAGACAACATGTAAAGAGAAATCAGGCAGCTGAATTTTATCAAACACATTTATATGACGGAAAGCATTTTAAATCAGATGTTTTAGATGATATGAAACCAATGGCCCTGCCAACATTTTATTCCTTGTGAAAAATGCATTTGTGAAATGCAATCTGAACTGTGAAAACTTGTAGAACTGCTCATAAAATTTTGCACTTTGCAAGGGGCAACTGCCAGTGAAGAGGTACATTTTGTATCACCTTTGCACAGCTGTTGTACTTTGTAGAACTACTTTTTGTACAAATATTATTTTGGTTGCTTTTTTGACAGTGCTTCTGCAAGAACAGCTCATCTCCTTGCCAATATGAAAAGGGCAGGGATTTGTTCTGTGGGAGTACTGAAAGATGGATGTGAGCAGAAAGGGAAAGAAAGCTGTGTCACTGCAGGGGGATCAGAAAGTTCCACGTGCAAGGGGAAGGGCATCCTTCACTCCTGCCAGGTGTATCTATATCACTACTGACAAGGAACACTTGCAGCCACAGACAAAACTAAGGACAACACTCCCCAATCCCATAGTAGTAGCTCATTTCATACGTATATAAAGTGCTCTATACGTTTGTTAGATGTGCAGGAAGCCATAAATCCAGTAACTTCTTCCCTACATTTTTGGCTACTTTGATCTGGCAGATGAGATAATTTTTTTTTAATTACTCAAATGTTTCCACAAATTCCACCCTTCGAAGCAACACTGTCCATCTTTCTAACTGAGGAGTTTTCATTCCCAAGGACAGTTCTCAAAGAGAAAGGAAAGCAACTTTTCCAGGCACATTAAACACTGCATCTTCCTCTTCCCAAAAAGGAGCCGCTTTCAGATTCCAAGAAAAAATAGACAAGACCAAAAGTCTATCACTACTTTCCTTGTTAACATGTTACCATGGGATTAAAGCTACTTTGATCACCATACATCCTTTTATGCATGAACATGAATTTTAATTTCTTACACATCAGCTGAATCTTTGAAAGATTCCATGTTATACTGTACCTTAAGAAACTATGTACTTTTAAAAACTTACATAGTAAGAATACAGGTTAGTTAAGAGATGCTGTCAATCTCTTGAACAGGTTTCTATTTTTTATTACAAACATAATATTAACTTCTTGTTATCCTTTCAAGGTGGTTTTCACTTACTTTGCTAATTTTGAGTCTCATCTTGCACTGCAAATGGAAACTCACATGCACTCTTACGGGGTCAGTAACACAGGCATTGACAACAGTATGCCTGGTATTGTATGGAGGTGGGGTTTGTTCAAATTTATTTGATCCTGTATCATCTGAAAAGCCGTTGTAATCTATCTCCAGCATTGTGTTGTCATCATCAATGTATAAAAGACTGGCCTGCTCCTGAAACAGAGTTGCAAACAAATAGGAGGAGCTGCTATCAAAGCCAGTGTTATTGTATAGTGGACTAGCAGCAAGTTCAGGACCATTGTGCTTTAAGTAGAGAAACAAGATGTATTTTCTTTTATCCATACAAAAAGAAAAAAGAATGCATTCTTTTTAATGAAGAAAATTTAATTAAAGAATTTAAAACCAAAAGAATGCTTAAGAAAAAAAAAACACAACCCATAACCTTTTTAGGTCCCCACAAGTTACTAACACTCCATTGATTGCAAAGGGCTAAATTTTAATTACTGTGTTTATCCAGAGAATGTTCTTCCATTCTTTTGCAGGATACCTTAGGTATTGTTTGGATGACTCACATGCACATAGTCTAAGAATGACCCATCCAGAACTCTTTCAACAAGAACTTCTCCAACAGTGTTTATGTCCTGAAAGAAAAAAAAAATAATAAAAGGATATTTTATTGACTATTAAGGTAGTAATTACTGTATGTGGCATTAAGGATGTACAGTGCTTGTCTCAGAACAATCCAAGAGATAAGCTTGGACTTTGGCACTCAGGATATCTGTTGTCTGTCTTGTGGCATCTGAGAGTTGAAGGACATCTGCTGATGAACTAAAGAGATGTCTCAGCAACCCACCCAACCCCCTCCTGCAAGGAGTACCTGAGAACTGGGGAGTTTAGTGTGGGACATGCTGAGACTGGAGACAAAGGAGTTCTACAGGTGGCACTAGGAGCAGGATATCCAGTGATAACTAGGCCTTGATATGGAAACCACCGACTTTGCAGGACAAGACAAGGAGTGCCAGTCTCCAGCTACTTCCTAGGACAGAAACTCCACCGCAAGGAACTAATCCGGTGGTGCCAGTTGACTCAATTTCCTCCTTTGTAATGGCTGATCTCATCAATTAGCCAAACAAAGACTACATAGCCCCTGGCATCATACCTGCCCCTGCTATCACAGAGAAGATCCAAAGGGTTTTTCCCTATGCAGGGAGAGAAGTGGGGGTGCAGTCGGCAAGGACAGTATAAAAATGCGGGACTCTATGGGTGCAAACAAGCACTTCTCCACCTGGAACTACTTCCCCAACAACGACATCGAGAACATCGCTGGACCGTGGGTGGTAACTCTGCTCTCGCTTTCTGTCCTCGTATCTCTCTGCTTTCTCCTCTCTTTCCTGTCTCTGTTTTCCTGCCTGTCCTATCTGCTCTAGGGGCTTTTGTTGTGTTATTGCAATAAAAGTTTGTTGTGTGCGCGACATCTGACCTTGTTCGTGTCTTAATTTCACCATTTGGGATCACCTTTATTTATTAAAATTGCCACGTATCCGAATACCGGATACCTGAAGCAAGATGAATCATTATGAAACTTGAAATAAATGAGACTGACGAATGCAGAAACAGTCAAATTCAGTGATTATGCAAAACCTAACAATGCTAATGCTATTTATTAAAGACTCCCATTTGGTGATGCATGTTATATTACTGTGTATAAATTCTCAAGTCTTAGCTATACTTTATTAAGTATGTTATGATAAGTGAGCTATCATTAAAGTGCTATCATACATAGGTCTGTTTCCACCATGTGCATGAACTATAGGTTCAGACTATTAAGATGGTTCTTTGCCCCTGCCCTCCATTTGCACATCATTGTCTTCAGTGCTTTTGCCCCATTAAAAAAATGTTTTGTATCTCTCTTTGGGATTTTGTCTGCCTGAGTACCAAAGATAAATACAGGAAAGCACTAACTGATGTTCTTGAGGAATTCTAACAGCCGGTTAATGTTTGTGCTTCTTTTTGTATTTTACAGCCCACTCAGACAGCTAACAGCTGCAGCACCTTGCAGAACTAAAACTGATTCACCTTAGGTTCTACAGAATAAAATGCGTTGTTGAACTGTCACTTACAGTACGCAGGTTTTCATTTGAGGGTCTCCAAGTAATTTATAAACATAATTGAGATGTATGCTACCTGTTAAGAAGTGAGGTAAGGGGGTACCATTCCCTTGTCCCACCATCAGACAGCAACAGAACTGAGAACAAGGTGGCACCTCTGAGTACTAACTGTGCTGTTTCTGAACATACCTGCCACACTTCATGACTTCATGGTGCAGTCACCTGCCCAGTTCTTTTCATGAATTCTTGATTGTAAAAGGTGTGAAAGAAGAAACACAGAAAAAAATCAAGTCCAGTAGATTGCAAATACCATTACTCACTATGTAGTCTTCATAATGGAGTGCATGTCTGAGTTGAAGATGCCTTATAAAACTTCTGCTGAAGTAGCTTGGTTCTCTCCCGGGTGTTAAAAAACAAATTGGACAACACTACAAAGAAAATGGAAGGAAATCTTCAATTTTCATCTTGCAGGTCTTACAGAAGAAATACTATCAATGTTTAAAAGAACAGAAATGTTAAATAAGTGGATCTGTTATAGCCAACCAGCATTCTCTGAGCAAGACAAATACTGCTTAGGCCCAGTGCACTTCCAGATCAGCTGTCAATTATGCTAATCCTTGCTGTGTAATTTGTGTCTGCAGACATCCCAACGACTGTCAACCTAGTAGATCTGATTATTAATAAATTCCCTTCTGCTAGCTACAAGAGAACAGTCATGTAAAAGCATTTGTTTTACCCAAAACAAAATTTATCATCCCAACAATTCATGTATCCATTTGTTTATCATTTGAATAAACAAATAAAAAACAATCCATTTGTTTATCATCCAAGACATTTTTTGGATGACAAAGTGCTAAGAAACATACAGGATTTCTCTGGTCATCAATAACAAATTGATTCACCTGTGTGCTTACAACAGAACTGCCTAAAACACTTGTTCAAAAGAAAAGCTGAATTACTTCCTGAGGGCTCTCTGCAATATAAAAGTTGCAGTTGTTGCAACATGTATTTCTTCAGTGTTGTGACAATACTCTGTGTATACTAAAAATGCGATTATCATGGAATATACCATGTGGGAATATACTGTATGAATATACCATTTGTATACTAAAAACACCTTTATGACATGTTCTGGTTATGAACATGATGACAAAACACACCAAAAAATGCAACGCCTTTTTAGAACTAGAAGTCTGATGTGCTTAAGTTTGAAATAAGAAGGTTGAAATAGCTATGCTGAACCACTTTTTCACTGAAATCCTGAAACAGTTACTTCAAAGGTATTTCAGAATTAAAGGGAAGTCAGTGTGTCAGTAGCAAATGACAAAGTGCACCTCTCAGCATGTTCCCTCTCTTTGCTTTGTATTAACAATATGGTGTCATAGTTCATACACCAACTAAAGTAGTTATGAAACCAGTATGATTTAAAAGATCATATTTTCATTTCCTTGCTTATGATTTTCACGTTATTTGTGGGCGAGAATCATTCTGAATATTGTTTGTTACATTAGGTTTCAGAGAACCACACAACAGAGGCTGCATAACGCCTCTCAGGATCAGCCTGTATATGCAACTCTGAATTGAGCGAAGGATTTAATAATTTTCTAAGCATTAAGGCTTAAATTATGCCCTACAGCTACACAATACAGCTATGTATGCATTTGCCCTGAGTGAAAAAATGAGAGCTTATAGACTGATAGGTGTTATAAGAATTATTCACAATTATTTCGGTTGACCAAAGTACACACAGAGTCTAATCTGAAAAATACAAAAGTTAGCAAAATCTTACACATTAAAGCATTAGTTCAGATAAAAATGAACACTATACACTGATGAGTAATGCTGCTAGAATTAATCAATTTAATGTGTATTCAGTAAAATATATACTTATGTACGTTACCACTGCTCTCCTTTCTGATCTGTGGTAAGTGAGACAGTGGTCCATAAGCTCATCCTCATCTACTTCACACTGACAATAAGGACAGGAATATCTGGAGAATAAAACATAGTAATATTGTTAGTGGCTGCAGATAAAACTAATACATTCTTAGTGCTACAAGCAATAAAAGAAGTACTTAGACTTCTTTGGTCAAATATCATTAGAAGCTTCTTTTTGCCATAGCTAAAACACAGCATGGGTGTATGCCGTGTACCTGGGTGTGATGTATGTTGCGCTGGCCAAAGGTCACCCTTGCTAATGGACACTGCAAACACTGCACAGAACTGTGCCAGCATGTCAGGATATTGATCCAGAGAAGCACTCTAACATAACCATGACCTTAGAGATGAATGGATGAAAATACTGAATGCTACAACTACAGACATTTGATAAAAGCATCAATTAATTGCTGTGATACACTTGGAGCACACGTGACCAAACTACCAATTCTCAGGAGCCATCATTAACTATTAACACTTTCTCGCAGAGGATTCCTACTTAGTTTTCAGTACATTTCAGAGCATTGTTTTCTTGCACAGTGGAAAAGTTATTTGGGGGCTAGTTGTGTTTTCAAATGCATATGGATAAATATTCAAGTTTCTGTGAGCATCAAAAGAGCAATAACTGGGACGAAGACAGGTCTTCACAGCAAGCAATCTGAACATGTAATGTAGGAATACCAGTAGCAGTGAGTATAGGGGCTTCAATTACATGTATCAAAAAAGCAGTTTAATAATTATATGAAAATCCTATTTGTTCATGGATAAAACTAAAGGCCATTGAACTTGCAGACTTGCCATTCTAGAATTGCTACATGCCTAATTGATTGCTCTAATAGATCCTGCCCTGAAAAATAATGAAAGGGACAAATAATTTGAACTTTTGACATATGACACACATATATTCTATAAATATATATATTCTCTTTATATACTATATATGTAAATAAGAAAAGCTGTTAGTCTTCTTAATTCAAAGCTACTTCCAAAGAACAAAGTAACAGATGAGAGCAAATTAAATGTAATTATTATTAATCTTCACTCATTCTGGAAATAACCAACACTTTCAAGGAGCTTTATTTGAAAGCAAACATTAATTCTTCCCCAAGAAAAATATTAAAAACTGCTAACTTGTAAAAACATTGTTGTTGCTACAGAATAGGTGACATGGAGCTAAATTCTATCAAAATCATACTAACTGCAAGTAAAATGTACTATTTTGTAGTCATACACCAAAAAAGGTGTCAATTTTAAATACTACTTGAGTATTATAATTTTTAAATACAGGTAAAGGATTCATGCTTAAGTCTATTGAACAGAAGCAAGTTTCAATTGAAAAGAAAATTAAAAAAAACTAGAGAATCCTTTTACCAGGTTGACTTTACTGTGTTGGGAAAATGAGCTCGAAAGTGCTTTTGCAATGTCATCATCACTAAGATCTACCTTGTTACAGCAGCTCCAAGCTCCTGTAGAGGTCCATATTTTTCTATATATTTTTCACAAGTTCTTAAATGAGCTCTCATTTCACTCAGGCATACCTAAGCAATGAGAAGAAGCAGCTTGTTATGTTTTATACCATGACACATTCGTGCCAATGTATTATTCTGAATATTTTCCCAGTTCAAAGCCTTATTACAACACTGTAGCCATACCTAGGGAAGAATACGCATCTCCTTCTCCTACTGGCTCAGTTTCTCAAGCATTATGTTACTGGTTCTGTATTGCTGTAATACATTTTATAATAATAACATTTGTCTTATGACAGTAAAGTTAATTAGACTGAAAAAGTTACTAGTTTGTGGTAATGTTATTTGTTCCTTTTATTTGCCCTTAATATTTTTAAATTAAATTAGGGAGGCAATAAGGAAACATTTCTAGTCTGGGGAGGGGGACCCTCTCAGTTCACTTTTTGCAAAAGTGAAATAGGAAATTATAAGAAGTCACTATGTTGAGATATTAAAATATTATTTGCACAGAAACAGTACACAGACATTAATGTTTCTTACAGGTTATTCTACATTCTTAACCTTTAAACACTGATGACCAGTTCCAGTGAGTCTTTGGTGAAGAAACTGAAAATAACCCTGTCCCAGATGTCAATGCTACGGCTCCACTTCAAATTATTATCCAGACTGCAGATGCAGCAAAATGAAACGTGCCCATGCCTTCAGCCACTTCATTATGATTTCCACTCCCTGAGCAGATACAGCAAATGAAATTATTTTTATACTAACACAGCAATCCATGCACTGGTGTGACTAAGACCACAGGAGCATTTGCCAAGGGTAGTCTGCCAAATATCAGAAACAATACACAAAGGTGTATTGACACAATAATGCACTAAATGCACTCTCCTTTTCAACATCTCTTAGTGGCCTCACTGATAGCTTTATGCAAGAAATACATCCGGTCCTTTCTGCAGCAATAAGAAAGATCAAAAACCCCTGCAGATACCCATACTCAGGTCACTTCTTGCGTCCTGCCACTGAACAGCAAAGGGAGTCCTTAACTGAGAAACCCAGCTAAGCCACATATAGCTCAGCACTTGTTAACCTACCTGTTACAACTGGGCTCCTTCTGCAAAGCTCAATTTTTAAAAATATTGAAATTAAATGCAATATTTAGCTACTGTTAATAACAAGGTGTTGCAGTTCATATATCTCATTGTTAGTTTTAAGCAAATTTTTCCCTGATATAAAAATCCATGGAAAGAAAAGCTAAAGAATCAATTGTTTTAACAATAAATAGATGGTTTTGTTGCTTTTTTAATGTCCTCTCTAACTTCTCACAACCCTGCAAATAGCAGCCTTTCTTCACACATGTATTTGCTGGTTTATATTTCATGGTATTTTCACACTACTATTCCCAAACAAGAAAGATTTAAGGGTATTATTTTGCAGTTGGCAAGACAGCAGAAATTATAAAAGCCAGATGTGAATCCAGAGGAGGAAGTTACATTTAAGCTGTACAATCTCCTCCCACAAAACAACACAGATATAAAAATACAATGGGAGAGCAGGAATTATGTGTTCTTTATATTGAAAGAGGCACAGAGTAAATACGTGCAGATATGGGAGAAAATACTTCGTTTTATATGAACTTTGAAGTTAACATATATTAATTCAGTCTTGGTTAACTCTTTTTCTTATTGATATATGCCCTGTTCACCATCATAAGGTACTGTTAAGAGCTTTGCTCTGCACCTTGTTTTAATGAAACATGAGTTCAAACAGCAGCATTTAAAACTTTGTTTGCATGTGAGTAGTAAGTGATGTTTCAAAGGCTTTATTTAGATTTAAGGAAAAAGGGTCAGTGTAGGTAGCTTTACCAAATGTGGGGGGGAGGGGAGATGTTTAAAAAAACAATCCACAACATTTTGTATCTTTGTCCTGCACTGTAATAGATGCAATCGTAGCCAGGATTTTTATAAGGAGTCAAGAATCAGAATGGTTAGGTTGGAAAAGACCTTTAAGATCGTCCACTCATTAATCTAATTCTAATCTCAGTGCACCACTAAACTATGTCCATAAGCACCACACCTACATGTCACCTCTAGGAATGTTCATTCAACCAACTCCTTGGGAAGCCTGTTCAAGTATTTGATAAACCCTTTCAGTGAAGAAGTTTCCTCTATCTAATCTAAACCTCCCCTGGAGCAACTTGAGCCCATTTCCTCTTGTCCTATCAGTTGTTACTAGAGAGAAGAAACCAACCCCCAACCTCAATACAACCTCCTTTCAGGTAGCTGTAGAGAGTGATAAGCTCAGCCTCCTTTTCTCCAGGCTACACAGCACTCCAGTTTCCTCAGCTGCTCCTCATCAGATTTATTCTTTAGACTCTTCACCAGCTTTGTTGCCCTTCTCTGGACTCACTCCAGCACCTCAGTGTCTTTCATATAGTGGCCTGAAAGCGAACACAGTATTTGACGTGTGGCCTCACCAGAGCTGAGTAGAGGGGCACGATTCAGTTCCTTGCTCCTGCTTGCCCAAACTATTTCTGATGCAGGTCAGGATGTCATTGGCCATCTTTGCCACCTGGGCACAATGCTGGCTGTTCATTAACACCCCCAGGTCCTTTTCCTCTGGGCAGTTTTTCAGCTACTCTTCCCCCAGCCCGGTGCAGTGCACAGGGTTGTTGTGACCCTAGTGCCAGACCTGGCACTTGGCCTTGTTGATGTTGTACAATTGGCCCATCAATCCAGCCTGTCCAAGTCCCTCAGCAGAAGGACCTTCACCGGGCCTGTCTACCCTCAAGCAGATCAACACTTCCACTCAACTTGGTGTCATCTGCAAACTTACTGAGGGTGCCACTCAACTCCCTCCTCCAGATTCAGCTCCCATAGGTTTAGGCTTGCACTTAGTATTTTCAATGGCACTGGCAGAGTGTTTTAGAGCTCTTTTAGATATGGAACTTTATAAATCACGATTTATTCTTTCATTGTCATGCTGGTGGAGTTTCTTTGTTTAGACATGCCCTTAAAAAGGGATGTTAACAGTGTCAGTTCTCATGCATGGAGACATCTCTGGAATTATTTAGTAGTTAGTGTTTGAGGCTGCAAACCTGTGTTTCACATTCTGTGCAATTTTGGTACGTGCTCTCCATCTTCTTGGCAATATCAGTGGCTGGAATTCCTTCAGAAGGAAGATAAGCACGGCAGTAGGGGCACATCCATGCGTTATTCTTTAAACTTGCAGAAATACAGAGATGACAGAATCTAGATATATAAAGAAACAAAAACAAATGTGATAATGCCCCCAAAACATGCTTCAAGTAAGGCAAAGTATATAAAAAAGAATCAATTTTTTTTGCACCAAACGCATCCCCAGCCTAACATTGCAGGGTATTTGTTCTTCTTGCAATATATTATTAACAACATTGTGAGTATTGTTCTTGCAGCCCTACATGCACTAAGGGGAGCACTGAAAACTGAGAAGCTGAGCTTCCTGGTAGCACTGAAATGTAGGTGACTATGAGAACTCATTTCAGAGCAGAAGTGAGGAACCTGCCCCCCACGGGCCAGGCAAACGTTGCATGCAGTCCATCATTTCAAAACCTGCCATCACAGTAAAGAATATTTCATTTCTGTAGTGTTGCTTCTGGACAATGTTACATAATACACCCTCTGCTAAGTAGCACAGACCTGCAGCAGAAGTGCCAGGAGCAAACATGTCTGAAACCCCAGCTGCACAAATGCAACATTTCACTTAGATTAACTGCTGGCTTCGCAATGAAACAGGTAAGGAGCACAAACAACATCTGCTCTGCCAGTTCTGCCTGAAGATTTAAATGCTGTTGCTTCTAGAAGACAGGCATCTGTCTTCTTTAAGAAACCTTAAATCACTTGGGTCAAACCAGCTAGTACTGGTGGTCACACTGTGCCAATTTAGGATGTTTTTACTCACACCCTCCGGTGCTGCCCTTCTGCTGAAGGTTACTCACCTTTCCTTCTGTCTCCACTTCCAACAGCCCAGTGGAAGGATTCATGTGCTTGTATCTCTCAGACACTTGTACTCAGTTTGGTGTTTTAGTGCAAATCCACCTGATTTCCCAGTTGCTGAAATGCTAACCTTTGCACCAGAGCTGCTAAGTCCACATCATCCCCACAAGCTCTGCTATGTAGATAGCAACCCCAGCAGAGGAGTGGAGCTGGAAGCTAGGCAAAACCTTCTTAAGCCACTGTAAAACAACTTGCCAATCTCACCAGTGCACTCTGCAACAGCACTCCTAATATACTTAATAGCCTGCCAATCGATCTATTGGATGATTTCAGATGTAATCTCTTCTTTAGAAGCCTTCTTCATATATAGCTCCTCAGAGCCATGTAAAATGCTATCAAAGCCTAAGTCAGATGTAAGGTGGTATTCTGCAGTTACTTTACAGCAGTATAAATTACTGCACAAAGTGCAAATAGAGTACAGCCAAGACCCAACATGCTCCCTGTCCAAGGATAAACTCTTATTTGTTACACACAGTTTGCCCTCTGGTAGGTTTTAGCTTAGGTTATTCCCTTACTTTAGATAGGGTTGAAAAGGTTCTTTGTTTCCCTGAGAAACAGAAGAGTCTTCTATAAATAACCCTGTACAAGGTTCAAACACACTGTCTGAGAATTCTCCCCTTTTAATGCCACAAAATATAAAATCAGATTATTCTTTGCCAGTTTGTTCAACCCCCCCATAAAACTGTTAGCAGCAGGAAAAAAGGTTAATATAGAAGATGCAAAGATTGGTGAAGAATAACTACACCTCTCCACCAAATTTATCACTCTGATTTTTTTGCCCAGCCTGGATCTAAACATGTAAAAGAAATAAGCAAGCAAAACTTAAACCACTGCAAGTAGATGAAATAAAACCTAAGCAGGTCAGGATACTGACCACAAACACTTGTAAAGCCCTAATTTCCCTTCTGTTTATCCTACAAACAATTGTCCCAGCACTCTAGTTAGAGGCTGTGTAACACTTCTCAAATTCAACAAAAGCCAATACAGTAGCTCTTGAAGACAGTGAGGGTGCTGTAAACAGTTGAATTTTTTGACATATATATGTGTGTGTGTATATATATATGTGTGTGTGTGTGTGTGTGTATGTCTCAGGTCAGGAGCACATAATTTTCCTTGATCTGGAATAAATGATCAAAAGAAGCCTCACCAGGCAAATAACAGAAAAGGCACAGCTTCTTAGCTGGCTTTCTGTTGGGATGGCACTCTGCTAAGTTGCCTATAATTTTTCTGAGGCAACAAGTGGTCCTGGAAACGAAGAAGGGGCTCTGAAACTTGCTAGAAAGCCTTTTATTCTTTTTTCTTCCCCTCTCCCCCCAAAAACAATTTATTCCTAGTCACTGGCTGAAGTCATGCTTCCAACTGCCGGTATCACCAGAAGGATGCCTGTGCCAGGGGCCACGTGTGTAAAAGGAATCACTAACAGATGGTTCACATTTGCTCTTGCAATTTACACCTGTACCCATCACTCTGTGCTGATCCTAGGCAAGATCGCTGTGCTATGTGCTCGCACGTGGTGGAGGAGATACAGATTCGGGGCGACACTACAGTTATGGCTCACATTAAATTTGCGATTGAGACAACTATTAGAAGTTGCCACTTGGAATCTGAGTCAGGAGCATACTCAAGAACAGCTGGTTTATGCATTGATTTTTTTTTTTTCCCCGCAACTGATTTTTTTGGCAAAACCTGCCCTGCTTTACCTGTGCACCCGCACCCTGTGCTGCTGGTTCACCTCACCTATCTGTAAATTACATTAGGAAGAAATGTTCTAAATCCTAGAAGAGTTGGATGAGGAGTTTTCTGATTTGCTGTTAATTATTGTTAGCAATTCTGAGCATACAATAGAAGTCCTCCAATGCTGAACTCAAACAACAAGGTTGACCTAATCAGTTATAAAATGTGAAAGATGAAGTTCAGTCAGTAAATATATATTGATGTTCACTAACATGATTTTAGAAATAGGACTTGGCAAGCTGAACTCAGGTTGTACTCTGATGAAACTTACAGATGTAATTGGGTTTTGTAAGTGTATTGATGTTATACACTTCTACAGGCCTTCAAATTAAACTAACTTAACAGTATATAATGTGAAAAAGATAAGAAAAGCTGTATCACAGATCTTACAAAGTAGCATCAAAAACATACATGCCTGCCCATAGGTATGTATCATACCTTCTCATCCGGGAGAAGAGGAGGCTGAGGGGAGACCTCATTGCTCTCTACAACTAGCTGAGAGGAGGTTGTGGTGAGGTGGGTGTTGGCTTCTTCTCCCTAGTGACCAGTGATAGGACAAGAGAAATTGGGGTCAAGTTGTGCCAGGGGAGGTTCAGATTGGATATTAGGAAAAATTATTCACAGAAAGAGTGGTGAAACATTGGAACAGGCTGCCTAGGGAGGCGGTGGAGGCACTGTCTCTGGAGGTGTTAAAAAAATGAGTGAATGTGGTGTTTTGGGAGATGGTGTAGTGGTTAGGGGTTGTAGGGCTGACTGTTGGACTTCATGATCTTGAAGGTCTTTTCCAGTCTTGATGATTCTGTGTGATTCTGTGTAATATTTTAATTAATAATCTGGAAACAAATATAAAGCCACCAAGTGACCGTATTTGTAGATGCCAAATACACAGATGAAGTGATGAATCATGATGGCAGTGGGCATTGCACAGTTCTATCTGGATTCCAGGAGAAATTGGACCCATTCAAAGAGAGTGAATCCTAAAAAGTCAAGTGCAAATTCATATATCTAAGGGAAAAAAATGTGTACTATACTTCTGGACAAGCAATTAGTAGCTGAACACAACCTTGCAGCAGGGTGGAGAAGCAGTGTGCACTTCCCTGGTAGCACTGTTATCAACGAAGGCAGATGATGTTTTGACTGGGGTAACAACAGTAGAAATTGAAAATGATGGTATTTATTGCTTTCAATTCACTGCTCTAAGTGCAGAACAAGTGAAGGAACCTCTGCTTAGTGTGATATGCCTGTTTTGTTTTTTTTTCTTTAATCAAGAGGTAGAATTAAATCCTTCAGCTGAGTTGTTTGTGTGAGTGCACCTTTTACTCATTTTTGAAAGAAATAGTTGCAGTACACCACAGCTCAAGCAGGGCAAAGCTTGGCATTTATTGATTCATATCAGGCTGCTTTTGGTACTCAGACATAAAATCTCAGTATTTTTCAGTTCTTTACTTTTGAGGGCTTTGAGCATCATTAAAATAAATATTCTGGAGAATCACAAAATTTAAAGGAGCTTGTTAGTTCTGGAGTGACAGTCATGCTCATTCACAAGTTTTCAGACTGATTCCTCAGAGAGGTTAAAAATTAATCATTATCTCTGTATACATATAAATCTGCCTGGCGGTGCGTGCTCTTGCAAGACCCTCTGCTCAGCAACAGAGTTGCTCTGTCAAGACCTGAACTTTCTCCAGTTCCTCACTCAGAAGTGGTCCCAGCTCCATCTGTGACCACTGAGCTGCTGCCACTGCTCCATACACCAGTGCCAAGCCTCCCCAGCACCCTCTGACGAGGCAGCCCCAGAGGTCTGGGGACTGGAGATCCTCACCCAGTACTCCCCACAGGGAGGGTGTCTTGGGGCTGGTTGTTGGGGCAGGCCTGAGAAAAGAAAGAGACATATTATAGGAGAAGGCTCTAGCAGGCAGTAGCTTGACGAAGCTGAGCTCAGCCTGCTAGCTTAGCTGGTTTTATGAGCTCTGCTGACAACAGCCAGGGCAACTGAAGCCATGATATTTACAGAACACAGTCTCTGTTGAAGAGATATGAGCTTAGCCTTGAGAGAGAAGAGCTGGGAGCATTGTAACCTGATAAAACAATTTTCCCTTTTGGGCCATTCATGTGGCTTCACTGTCCCTTCAGTCTAGGCATAGTGTACTTCAGACACCCCATGCCCACAGATAATCTACCCAAAATCACATTAAGGACATGGGGATAATTGAAAGGGATGAGACACAAGGCCATGTTTCCTGAGCAGAGATTCTGTGATACATTTCCCCTGGTGTAGCCTGAGCATGTATATGATGAACACTGCTGCTGAACCACAGAGCATGTTCCCACCCACACATAACCCACAGTTTTACAGCTGAAAATACATGTTGAAGCACAACAATGGATGTTTGTTGACTGGCCTAAAAAGAGCACACCAAGCTGCCTTTCCTCCTTCTTCCCAGTCCTCATTAAAAATAGCAAGATTGTAGAGGATTTCCTCACCCGAGTTTCCTGTCATTTATGCAAGTCAAAGAGAGGCAAGTATTTCCTGCTCCCCAAAGGGGAGACACTAGAGCATAGACATAGGTCAGGCAGGAGTGCTGTTGCCTTGAAATGTGAATTTCAATTTCAGTGAGCTTCTTTACATGATGACCCTTCATCTATTTACCTGATTTTAATGAAGCTATTATATGAGAAAGTAATCTCTGACAAGGATATTATTTGATACAGCTTTCTAAAACCATAATGTCTTAACCTTTCTTAGAGTGAGTCATAAAATTAAGTAATTGGGTAAGGTCAGTTGAAGTAGACTTAAACTGTCTGGTGCCATGAAGCTAGTTTTATAATGGTGTAATCTCTTAATTTCTGCTTGTACCTTGAGGAACTATGGAGCTCACCCAGGGAAAACCCTTGTGAATTCAGCTGAAAAGATAAGCCATATAATCACAGATATTTTTAATGAGAAGTTTTAAAGTCTTCTTGTTAATTTAGGAAATTACTTAGCTTCCATGTGTCTTTCATTGAAAAGCAGCAATTAAAAAAAAACAACAAACCAGTGTCTGAAATTTATTTTTTGTTATCATCATATGGGAAAATAATCTGTTTAAAGCCAAATAACTCTAAAAACTTCCTTTGGTATTTTGATTTCCCCGTTGTCATATTTGTCTCCAGCTCTCATCCTATCTATAGTTCTGGCTTCCACACAGATTCACCAACCATCCCACCACAGCCAGAAAGGCCTTCCTTGTCTGTCCTTCACTTACCCTCAGACCATTGCTCTGTCTTCCCTGTCTGAGATTCAGGTCCCATGCTTTTTCCTTGCAGTATTGCCCTTCCAGGTCCAGTTTTGTGCACTGGTGTGGCTTTTACCACCAATGTTTCTTTGCAAGCTAGTAACTCATGTCTGCTGGCTTAGTTTCCTGTGTTTTAGACATTAGAAATACATATTAGATATTAGAAAGAATTAGATATTAGAAAGAATTTATTTACTGAAACAGTGGTTGGACGCTCAAACAGGTTGCCCAGGGAGGTGGTGGAGTCACCATACCTGGAAGTGTTTAAAAGCAATATAGATATGGTGCTTAGGGACATGATTTAAGCACTGAATGGGTAGATTAAGTTATGATTGGTGCATTTAGGTTATGGTTGGACTTGATGATCTTCAAGATCTTTTCCAACCAGGATGATTCTGTGATTCTGTTTTTCTATTGCTTTTTCGTGTAGTTTAGCCTGACCAGTAGTATTCAAAGTAGTCCTGCTTTCCTGATCAATTTGATGTATTTGTTATAAGGAAATGGGTTTTGGTTTGGTTCTTTCGATTGCTTGTTTTTGAAGAGGTCCCAGGGGTAGCATGAGCAGGTGTGAAAGGGGAAGCAAGCTATCACAAAGGCTTGAAATTCTTTTAAAAGCATGTAGCCACACAGACCACACTCAGAGTCACTACACTTCTTTGCCAGTCTCAGATGACCATATGATGACTTTGAGGAGGTATAGTAGGTGTAGATCTAATAGGTAAATTCTGTCAATCAAGACATTACCTCATTATTTTTTTTCACCTTAAACTGGAACGAAAGTTGAAATTTTGAAATCTCCTACCAGCTGGCATTTTGGAAGGAGAACAAACTTGTCTGAAGTCAGCGGGAATGTTTAATTTTTAAAAAGCTTCTGTTTTGACTTGGCAACACCACACTTTTGATGTGTAATTTGGTCTGTAATGTAAAGTAACTTTCTGAAATAAATATAATAACTAAATGTAAAAATTAAAGCAGCCTGTTTGGAAGAGGTTACAAAGTTTGGACTTTACCTGGCTAGGACTGGTACAGGACACAAGATGTGGAAGAAAAAGAGATTATGTTCTGTGGTCATGGCTTTCCAATTTGGAAGTCAGCCCTGTCAGACTCAATCCAACATATTCCTTTTCCTTCCTCCATATCCCTTCTTTCCCAAACAGCAAAAATGTAATTATCCTTTTGATTTTAGCAGGGAGGAGGGTTCTTTCTCATACTGGCATTGCTCTGTCTGGAAGCTGCTGGTGTGGAGTGCTCTCAGTCTGTCTTGTCTTTGACCCCACCTCTTCCCAAGCTAAGGACTATAACCCTACAAATACTAGAGAAACAATCGCATATTTGACACTAAATTCAGTGGCTTCTGATACAATTCAGGTCAGAATTAATTCCTTTATGCTTCAAATGATAATGCAGCAATTGAGAAGTTGAATAATATTTCAGAATAAAAGCAGTATTTCTTACATTCGGCAGGAAGACTTCATGCAGAGTACAAACAAATTTACATGTTTTTTATCTCCCTGTTGTCAACCCTTTGTCTTGCCATTACTAAGGACGCAGCTCTGGTACTTTCAGTGCAGACAGTAGCAGATGCTGAAGTTACCCACCAAGTGGAGCTGAGAGAAGGTAATGACATGGCTATGTCTATATTAGGAAGTAGTGTGTTCCAAAAGGAGTCGATTTTGTAGACTAGAACAGTTGACACTTTTCGGCTGCTGGACTGGGCTCCCATGAACAGCATTTTCTAATTCAGTTACACCAACACACGTTCCTTCATACAAACCCAAATTGCAGTGAGCAAACATGTTTCTCATCCAAACCAAAACAGTGCCAAAGATATATCCTGTGTATTCCATCTGCAGGTCCAGTTTATTCCATCAAAGGAACATTTCATCAACTCCATGGTGGTTTTGCAGGCAGCTGAGGTCACACCCAGCCCAGGCTTCCTTTGAAAGGGCTGGTCCCATCTCCAGCCCAGAGCCACAGCCCCTCTTGTGTTTGTGCAGCTTTGGTCAAGTGGTAAGACAGAATGCTTCTTAAAAAGAGAGTGCATTTCCAGGTGCATTAGTTTATTGCTCTGGGTGATTATGTGTCCATTTGAGAAAGACTTGAGGAGGCACAAAGTGGTAGCACAAAGTGGAGAGCAGGTGGAGAGGGTGGAATTACTTATTTATTTTTTTTTCCTTTTTTTTTTTTTTCTGTCAATAAGCGCAGCTTAAGTTGGCTTCAATTATTTGTGAAACTATTCCATAAGTAGACATCCACATGATGGCTTCTAAGATAAATAGAAACACCCAGTAGTTATTTTTATTGCTTCTTTTAATCAGCGAGCACTGGGGTTGAAAATATTTTAAATCAGGTAGAACTCATGCATTTTACGTGCTGTTTGGACTGGCTTTTTTTGTTCAATCCATCTGTGGTGTGATAGATGAATTGCATCTACTTTACTGTGACTGTTAAACTTTAGCAAGCTGGAGATGGTCTGTCTATGGCTACTTAGTTGTTTCTAATGCATCGAAATACCCATTGCAGTGAAAATTCGCACTGTTGATTCAAAGACTGAATTTCTTTAAATGATGATTTCTTAAAGCTTATTTAGTCTTTTTGCTTTGTTTGGTCTCTTACATGAGGTAAAATGAGTATGTTTGTGGAAATACGAGAGGCAATTCTAATCATAGGAAAGACAGGAAATCTCAAATTGATTTTATACTCTGGAGTAATAGCTGACAAACAATGGAACACTCTGATGTTATCATCCCAAGGCATTTTGTTATTGTTGTGTGACTTGGAATTATGTAGCACTTTATTTATGTAACTAAAAACCTGGGGAAAAAACTTTTTGTGAGCCATGAAGATGTTGTTTGTTAAATGACAATCTACTGTTTGGTTCATTTTCATGTTCTGTCTCCAAGACTAATTGCTTAAAAATGTTAAAAAGCAGAAGAGAAAATCCAGTTGAATAGAACAGTAGTGTGCCACTACTCCCTTTTAAGAAAAAGAGACAAGAAAAAAAGAGAATTAAAATGTCTTTGCAAGTTCCTTTGCTTAAGGACATGGCTATTTGACTCAAAATATTAAAATGTAACTGAATAGCAAAAATTTGTAAACTCAGTATGTCAGATCTTTTAACTACACAGCTTGCACAGGTAATGTGAAAATGTGTCGCTTTCCTGTGGACATGCCTAACAAAAATCCAGATGCTGGAAGTATTGCATCTGGTCTTAAACCTCAATAAAACCTAACAACATGGAAAGCAACTTGAGGAAATGATAGCTTCTCAGTCCCTCCCTGGTCTTGTCTATGTCAGCAGGCAACAGCACTGCTGCCAGTGGCTGTGGCAGCCCAGGATGGCAGGGGGCATCATTCAGGGGGGAGCATCGTTCTGGTATCAGTTTGGTGGGCTGCCACAGCTTTCATGGGCAACAGGCTTGCGTGGACATGAGCCCCAGCTACTGCCCCAGTGTCATGCTGGTGATGGAGCGTGTTGGCAAATTGCCTTGCAATGACTTATGGGAAGGTTGGTTTTCATATGTGTCATGTATGGTCTAACTGACTGTAAATTTTTTGCGAACTAAAATAGGTAGCTTCAGTTCAGGATTCATCTAGTCTTTTGCTGTATAGAATGGCATGAAAAACAGACCTTTATGCTAAACAGAAAAAGCTGTTTATTTTCATGGCATGGCAATTAAAAGCTTTTTTTTTTCTTTAATTTCAGAGGATTTTCATATGAATTTATCTCAGATGAACAGATGTAGTATGTTCATGATTACATAATGAAGAGTTCTGAAATCATAATCCACTTGACAATGCATTTTCACATCCCCAGCTGCCTCCAGATTTTTTTTAAATTATTGTCCCAATCAATAATTTTTTTCTTTTGGTGACTCGATGTCATATAGTAGGGGCTACATACCTAGGAATTCCTCTGGCAAAGGGGCCCTCCAGAATCTGGAGGATTATCCAACTACAGTTTAAAGAAGCTTAGCGCAAGGATGCCTGATTTAAGGTAGAAAGCTCTGAGTTCATTAGGAGAAGATAAGTGTGAGACAGTGTGTGTATGAGAGAGCGAGCATGTGCTCACTTTCTTATGAGGAAAATGAAAAGAATTAAACCTGTCTCTAAGTTTTGTGGTGAGTGGAGCCAAGATTCCCAGTGCTGAGTTTAGACCTGCTTGCTTTCATTCCTTTCTTCTTTTCTTCTACTCTCTCTTTTGTTATGTGCAGGCCTCATATTTCTTTGAAAAACTTATATTGATTCTTATGGAGTCTTTTTAGGTTTGTCTCTGTTAATAAAAAGAGCCTCTTAACTTGCAAGCCTTGGAGCAGTAAGGCAAAGAATTAAGGATTGCTGTTAATCCTGGGCTGAGTCCAGTGAGTGGTAGATGGCTGCTTCTATGGAGAAGAAGAGAGAGGTTCTAGAGAACCGTTACCTTGGAAATCTCACCCAGAGCAGGATCATCCAGAGCTACCAGCTCTTCTTAGCTCTGTCTAGGTACCAGGAGTTCACAGAACAAGGTGTATTATCATGCCCGGAAGGAGAACTGCATGACCATGTGTTCCCATCCCACACCCATTAAAGGCTCTGGGATCCTCCAATTGGCAGGGAGAATGTCCCATTGATTCAGAAGAGCTGGAGACTGATCATCTGCTACCATCTACTCCTCTTTATGACCCACCCTGTGGCAGGGCAAACCTTACCATTTAACCCCTGCTGTTCAGATCTGACGGACTTGAGACAGCATGTCTGTGAGTCAGAGGATTGCCTGGGTGCATTTCAGCCACCACGGGATTGGTACATACATGGAAGCGCCTGGCACAGCTCTTAGCACTGTGATGTGTAAAATCTTCCTTCAGATTTGTTTTTTCTTTGTCTTTTGGGAAAATGTGTTGATATTGGTTTATTAACAGGTGAAAAAAACCCTACAAGTTTACAACTTCCTCAGCAGCAGCTCAGTCCAGCAGGAAGCTGCTCTATGCCTCAGTGATCTGCATAAAGGAATCACAGAACTTGTAAGTTCATGAAGCTTCCAGCCCAAGGGAGCGAAAAAGCACTCCTGGCAGCAGCAAGGTAGAGGCTAAAAGTTTTCGAGTCCAAATTTTACACTCATGGTTTTTTTACAGTTGAAACAGTGGACACGTTTTTCTGTCTCAGTGATGTTTTTTGTTCTGGTCTATTAAAAGACACTTTCTTACTACTCATTTTATTTTTCTGCTCTCTTTGATTGGCCTCTCCCCATACTATACAGTCTCACTTCTGTTCTCTTGCTGTTTCCTTTGGTCTGTCTCTTCCTCTGTAAAAAACAGTATTTTCAGTTATATAATTCATATGGTCAGAGCATAGATTCATTAATTTGCATTATCCCTTTGTACCTCTGTCCACTATCTGTCCTATCCATTTGCACTGTCAGACTTTGAAAGTAAAATTTTGTGCACACGTGGCTTCTGCCTTGCAAATAAAGATAAGGTTACTTGAATCCTCTTTGACTACACTATTTTTAGCAACAGATCTGGGATACAACGCTTTGAGCTATCGTGTGCATTGAAGACGGGGTTGTTTATTCCTCCGTAGTAGGTAGGGCAGGCAAGTCAGAGGCTGCATCAAAGGTTCTCTGTCATGGGAACACGTGGCAGCACAGCCCATGAGATGACAGAGCCGTATGACACCAGCATGACAGAACCAGTCCCTGGGACAGTGTCATACTGGGAGAGAACTGCCAGGAGAGACACAAATTCTAAGGACTGAATTCCCAGTGCTGGGTTGAAAGAAAATGTGTAAAATGTTTTCATATGCAGATAATGAACTTTGAGCACACAAACATAGATTAAGAATGCAGTGCTGCTCTAATTAAACAGAAATCCAAAGCATTTACAAACTTTGCCCTGTGTGAGCAACTAAAATGAGTGAGTTCTCATTTGGTAACAGCTACCGAAGATGGTGAATAGCCACACACTGCCTGTTTGGAGAGCAACACATTCACAGGAATTGAATCTCTGCCATAAAGTTATAATGATGGTCAGAATTTTAAAATAATTTTTAATGTCAAGTCATTTATGGGCAGGATTGGGACTTTTTCTGATCCACTTCAACCTGTTAGGTGTAATTCCTGTACTGTTCTGAAGGATTAAGAGGTGTGGGGGAGAAGCACTGCTGTTCCAAAGCATCCATGTGGAGGTCATGTCTTAAAATATCTGTGGAAAAACTTTATTTTGGAAAAGCTATGGGGAGTTTACAAATGTGAATATGCCATAAATATTTGCAGAATGTTTGCCTGCAACTTGTTCTAAAAAAATCTGTCAAAGCCACTTTTTAATATTTTGCATTATTTAGTAGCTTTTGGGTAACAATCTCCAGAGTTAATCCTGAAAAACAGGGAGTTGTATGGCCTATTTTTTTTTCTTACTGCCAACATTGAATTAATAACTAATTTTTCATTCACAGAAGTTACTGACCCAATTTATGCAGATGAATGGTTAACACTAATTTCCAAATTACTGAATGTGTTAGGGAAGACAATGCAGCATTATTTTCCCGAGTTTTATTTGGTTTTCAATTAGGATGTATTAATTCTCTAGCATCAACTACAAAAATAACCTCATCTTCCTTTTGCTTTTTTTAAGAAAAGTTTTTATACATGAGGATTTACCACGGAAATTAGTTGTACATAAAGAGTATTCTAGCAGTGGAATAAGTAATGAGGCTTGGCTTCTTATGCCTTTATAAATCAAGCGTATGAAAAGTAATGTGTGATCTCCCACTGAAACTGAGCGATAATAACATCTCTGCCCCTGACATTTGCATTTCGGAAGGAGTGATCTCATGTTTCAAGTCTTCCCTCACAATAAGCTTTCTCTCCTGTACTTAACCAGGCTCTCTCGAGTAATTTGTAAACACTTCCTGCCTCCGGCAGGGCTGTCAAATACTCTGAAATCAGCTCGGGGTTCCCAAAGCTATTGAAACCGCGCTGTACGATAGCCCGGTTAAGCCTTGATTTCCAAAGACACAAGGGGTTGTTGACACTTGACAAGCCCTGTCGCAAGGACCGTCCCCAACAGCGGATTAAAGCCCAACCCTACAGGACTACCCTGTGTTTAAACAGGTATTAACGATTACTCAGTAGTCACTGATCATTATCTTCCTTCCGTGCCACTTCCTTACTCAGGCCGTAGCTCCGCGTAAACACACATTAACGAGTGAATCTCAACAATGAAGCTGTTTTGCCATTAATTTCGTGCGTAACAGCTGAGCAGCGACGGGTCCGCCAGAGAAACGCCCAACAATTCTTTCACTTTTTAACCAGCCTATTTATTTATTTATCAAAAAACCCACCCCCAAACCTCCAGAAGTGTTTGGTTCGGGGTTTTGTGGGGGGTTGTTTTGTTTATTTTTTCTTTTGGTTGGGGGGTGGGAGGAGGGAATTAACAGCTCGGCGGCGGTTGGCGGCCGTTGCGGC
>NW_009970725.1:5139231-5139734 GCF_000747805.2 Chaetura pelagica
CGGGGGCACCTGCCGGGATTGTCCCAAGTGGCTGTTAAGTCTGTTTCTTCGATCCGTCCTTCTCTGTGGGACCTTGGAGGTTGGGCTTCTTCTGGAGACAGGACAGAGCACACGGCTGAACAGAAGGGTGTCTGTAAATCCAGCTCTCCCACACTGATTTTCTTCTTTTTTTTTTTTTTTTAGACGACTTTACTGCAGTTTATGATTTTATGCTAATACTTGTATCTGGCTCTTGTTGTAGATGATGGCACACTTTTAAGGCCGCTAGTAAAATACCCAGTCGTTCAAAGTATGGTCAGTCTTTCAGAAACATTAATTGTATTTTCAGTTGTAGGTCCTTGCTTTTACCTGTAGCTTTATGATGTATACTTTTTTGGTTAATGCTTCTGTGAGTAAGAAGATGGGATCTGAGCTGATTATGCGGCACAGGTAAAAATCACTGTGTAAAGTAGCAGCAAAACTGGAAATTGGGAGTTTTTCTCACTTGAGAGAAACAACAACAT
>NW_009970725.1:5139776-5180276 GCF_000747805.2 Chaetura pelagica
CTTTAAGCACCAAAGCTATGCTTTTGGAGCCACTAGTCAGGATAGTATGGAGGGCAGCAATTGGAATAGAACTGCTCCTCAGAATAGTAATGCAGTGACATTGGTCAGATTTGCTGTGTGACAGACACTTATTTTAAGACTACAGTCCCTTGTCATATGTTGAGAAGACAGTACAAGAAAATGAAACTTGTCCTGTTATTTGTGTTAGATTTTCACATTGCTATTTTAAAAAATGGCAGCTACTTAAAAGCTACTATGGTTTAAAATCTGCCTTAATTCTGTGGCAAGTCTTAATAACTTGTGAACTAAACTTGTTTTTCCCTTTGTTTAGTAGCACTCTGGAACTATGTGAGAAAGCAGAAGATAAAAATAATAAATGTGAAAGCTCACATGCTTAGAGTTCTCTTTAGGTTCTTTGGCTTTCAAAATGCATTTAGGCAACAAAACCAGGTAGACTATTGAAAATGAAGAATTCGTTCTGAAGAATAATTAATTTGGTTGTCACTTAACTCTTCTTGTTCCAGCTATTGTAGCAGTTAAGGAACTTGCAAACATGAATTGAATGAAACAGTGTTCCTCATGTAAATACAAACTGCAATAGTATGTTGATGTTTATAAACCAGGCTTCACCCTCTTTTAATAAAGAAGTCAGTTATGGCTAAAGATTAGACTCCCTCTCTTGACATAATGTAAGACTTTGAGCTCATTACTTGGGAGAGTGATAGTGACTTGATTTCTGCTTTCTTTTCTAAACTTGTGAAGGAAAACACAGTTTTATTTTAATTATTTTGTAGTATTTTTTTGTGTTTCCTTAATTGGTTTTCTGCATGGTTTGTCATGTTATAATGAATGCCCTCATGAACTGCATCTGAATCCCGATGATAAAGTTTCAATTACCTAATTTTGCAGTTGTTGCCGTTGTGATGAATCTTTGAGAAGTGGCATCCTGGCTTTTCTGTGTAAGCTGTCTAACTTTGATAGTCTGAATCAGTCTGTTAAAAACCTGATCTGAGGGTCTGGGAACTAAGAAGCTGCAGCTTGGCACAGTGGGTTTTGCTGCTGCACTTCTGTCTCTGTGTTCTGATTCAACAGGCCACAAGCCTTGACTGCAGTTCTTCACTCTGTGACTTCCTCTTCTGTCTTAATGGAAAAAACATTACTGGGCATGCTCTAACTTGTGGTGGAAGCCACCAGAAAGCTGTGCTAGGCATTTTGTCCAGACAGAAGAGTAGTTCAGTACAGTAAAACTTCTCATGAGTTTGTGTAGTGCAAAGCAGTTTCTCTAGCTTCAGCATTTGTGGAACTCTTACGACAGGGAAACATGCTTGTCACTTTCTGCACGAACACTCTTCAGTAATCATGTGGCAGTAGGGTTGATAATTTACTTACATGATAAGATGGAAAAAAATATATTCCCTTCTTGGGCTTTCTGATAGAAATGCTGAACTGGATCAGTTAAGTTTAGCTATGCAGTTGACCTCCTCTGTGTTGATACAGCTGTGTGATGAACCAGTTCAGCCTGAAACTTATAGCTGAGAAAACCCCATGGTTTTTCAGGTGGTTTTGGGTAGGACTGGTTCTCTAAACTCTTGAGAGTTGTACTGTGGAGCATGTGGTAGCACCAGCTGTCTTAGATAGGCATACTCATGTGTCCTGCCTGGACTTAAAGGCTGACTTGCTTGGTGGTGCTTGTGATTTGAAATAGGGAAAATGACATGAAAAATCAGAGCAGATACAGAGTTGTACTGTCTACTTAAAATGTCATGAGTAGTTTTTTTAAACAGATGGCTTGAGGGAGCAAGTTTCACAGATTCTACAAAGCGAGCTCTGCATTAATGAGTCATGTGAAGCTCAAATTGTGGCTTATGATAAAATGTAGCCTTGTGTGTAATTGCAGCCCAAACAAATATTAGTGAAAAGATCAGAGCTAGATTTTCAATAGAAATATGGGCCAATATGCATAAGTGTAAAAAAAAAACACAGAGCCTTGTGTTTAATAATTTTTGCTATTCAGGAGACTGAGCCTTTTCTGAAAAACAAGAACACCAAAACAAAAGCAAGGACTTGGAGAATAAAAGCAGTCATACATCTGTCAGTAAAGGAAAAAGTGTAATCTGCTTATAATAGTTTTTTAAATGTATAGAAAATAGAGGCACCCTATGTATAGTTGTCATATATGGAATTTCAGCTTTAACTTTTAGTTGAATACCATTGATCATTAATCACCTTTCTGGAGTTTGCTGCTGCCTTGTCTTTTAGGCTTGGTATTGACACCTTTGCATGAGCATGAAACTTCAATTTTAGTGATGTTTTCTGTCTGATGGCATTCTTGGACAGGTTGGTCTTAATGGAAGGAAAATATTTTTTTTGATAAGTGACTCAAAGGCAAATAAGTGTAAGTTACTGTGTGCTAATAACATAAGGCTAGTACCACTCTTTAAAAGTTTCATTTAAATAACAAATCTGTTTCTTTTTTGGAATATTATTTTAATTGGTAACAGTGTGCTTGATCTTGTCCAAATAAGCAGCTTCTCCACACCGACAACTTGCATGCTTGTCAGCTGTTTGTAGTTCTGTCATAAACATGAAGTCCATGGACACTATAATTGCATCATTGTTGTTTTTTTTGAGGCTGCATGCAATAATTCACTATTTGTCAGGCATAACTTGCATATAATTCTGAAATAAAAATTTAATACTCATAAGAATTTTTTTTAAGCCAGCATTTTAAAGTGATTCAGACACACTGATATTACTAACATTTACCTTTTTTTTTTAATTTATTTTTTTTTTACCAAGAGTTTGTCACTCAAGAAATATAACTTTAACAAGACTTTCAAAAAATGAGTGATGCCTTTTGAAAAACAGGAAAGTTCTGAAACAATGTCTTAAAAAAAACCCAAACAAAACAAGCTAAGATAACCACACTGTAGTATTAAAGCTAAAAGGATACGTTCATTTTGGATTAACTAATATAATCAAGTTTTTTGATGTTTGGTATTTTGTACTGGGGTTTTGTTGGCAACTGGGGACCCCTTGGAATATGAGATGTTATGTGACATCCATAGATGGTTACTGTAGGCTTTCTGTGCAGGTTGAGTACATTCAACAAGGAAGGGGGTGCAGCAGTGCAGGGCATACTTCCTGAGTACTTTTTTACTCTGAATGGATATTCTTATAAACCAGGATCCTATGCTCAGTTTCATCAGTCTGCCTAGATGAGCCTAAGGTTAAACAAGAAGAGACTTCTTGCTCTTCCCTTCCCCCCCACTCTATTTTTGATATTCAGCTATTACCATCTGTGCTTTAAAATTGATGGAGAGGTTTGGCAAAGAAAATAATCTCAAAAGAAAAATAAAAATGCTGTTATACTCCTCAGTAAAGCCTGTTGCTTGTTTGTTTTTTCTCTTAGTTCACATGAGAGATCCTAATAATCAGCTTCACATAATTAAAAATCTGAAGATCGCTGTCAACAATATTATTACTCACCCACCTCAGCCTGGTGCCATTCGGAAACTTTTGAATGATGTTGTGTCAGTCAGTCAGCCTGCTGAAGGACTAGTAGCTAATGTGATCACAGCTGGAGATTATGATCTCAACATTAGTGGTATGTAATGATATTGTATTTTTCTGTAACTTAAACAGGAATTTACTGTGGCATATATTAAAGATACTCTGAGAGCTGATCAGTTTTGAGTAATTGTTTTTGCTGATTCACATTTATGAAATAGTTTTGCTTATATATAATCCTAAAAAAGCAGCTGAATTTAATAACTTAATTTTCTATTTCCTAATTTGTAATTCTTCTGAATTGGTGTTAAATCGTATTATTTTAATGTAGAAAATACTCATGCTTTGGTTGTGTTAGCAGCTCATGACAGAGGTTTTTATCATTACAAAACTGATACAGTAACTTGTTACACTTGGCTGGATAAATATCAGAACTTATTTACAATGTTGATACTAACATAGAGCTTTAGGTTGATCTTAGTCCTCCAGGCTTCTTTTGTTTGTCTTGTTGCTTACTGCGTAACACAGAGTTTGTAAAGTTGTCTAAGTTTAAAGATAAAAGGTTTTGAGAGAAGGTGAGTGATTTTTTGACTTGTATTTCTGCCATGAAACTCAGTGCTTCATCTCTCACTGTCAAAATGTCTACCATATTCTAAAAATGTTTTTTTCAGATCTCCAAGGGATAAGGCATTGTGAATGATAATAAATGAGACCTGATCTTGAGAGCTGAGAAGATTAAACTCCTCCCAATTAAGACCCTAATCCATTAAAGCCTTTGAGTACATACTTAATTCAAAGCATGTATGCATTGCCCTATTTAAACAGAAGTAATTTATTGTACTTGGAAGTTCAACATGCAATGAGAAGTTTGTATGTGCTATAGCAAAATTAGTAACTGAGGATTAGTAGCTGATGTTGACATATAGTACTTTATTTTTTGTGTTGGTGATTAAAAATTGCATAATTTTACCTCTTTGATACCTGATTTACAAGCCACATCCTTAACTTGATGTGAAATATTGATAGTAAATGGAAAGACTAGAGCTGTTAGAAACTTGTACCCTGTACTTTTTAAGTCTCCGTGCTTCCATTTATCTATGAAATTGGTGAAATGCTGTTTTGTTGTGAAATTTTGGAGTGAAAGTCTGCTTCAGTTCTAGAGACTGGAAGACCCTAAGAAAGCAGAATGGTTTAAGTGAAGAAACTTTTCCATAATATTGCTAATGACCTCAATTTAGAAGTGAGGTATTAGAATAAAGTGGAAAAAAATAGTGATTATATCAATCTGTGCTTTGTAGATAGAGAAGCAAATAACTCCTTTTATTTTCCTTATTTGCTGCTGGAGCCTCAGATACACAAATGATCATACTTGACTTTGTTTAGTCTCTCAGTGCTTAGGTTCTTATTTCCATTCAGACCGGCCATATGGTTAAGATTGTACAGAAGGACAAAATCATGTACCAGCTTTGTAGCTTTGTGGTGCTCCTTTTTAGGGCTTTAGCACAAAACACTGACACTGTGTTCTTGGTGTTGAAACTTGGATCCTATTGCACTGTAGGAGGATGTGAGGAAATCCCTATCTTGTCAGGTAAACACTGAGTGTTTACTAAGAAACTTGCTTTTTCGACTTTGTCATACCTTTTTATTTAAAACCCATGGAAGCATTCATTTCTGACCACAAGATACAATCTTTTGGCACAGAAATATAAAATGCTGTAGTATGTTCTTTAATTGGCTTTTTTTTTCCTTTTGGTAAATCAGTTTTCTAAGATAGTAATGCTAGAACACATTTCCTTAATCTTTAATGAAGATGAGGTACAGTATATTTTGAAGGAATACACAAACATCAAGAAGTTAATGTAAGAGTGCTTCCAGCACTGGGATCATGATCCTACTTTTTTTTTAATTTTTAGAAAAATTGTGGAATCCCTGAAGTGAACTTGTTTAATTTTTTTGTAATCCCTCTTTACCACACTGTTTGATAGTCTCATAGTTCCATAATCTTCTTGTGCTGAGAGACCTGGTTGATTGCTAAAGGGGTGCTTCCAGCCATGCCTACTTCTCCCAGGTACTGGTGCATAAGGAGGGAGAGGAAAAGTGATCCCACTGAAGACTTAAATTTTTTCTTCTCCCAAATAAGTTTCCACCTAGGTCACTTCCCTTGCTGTGTTTGTTCAGGGCTGCATGATGATAATACTGGCATGCAGCAATGCAGGAATATGATGGAGGTAAGGGAGAAGGTTGGGGCAACCACTTCCAGCAGTTAACATCTTATTTACTTTAACTGTAGTACTACAGGCTGAGAAATCTTAGAAATTAGTGTATTCTATTTTATAGTATCTTTCAACTGGAAAAATAGAAATAATATCTAAATATAGTTCTTAATTCTTTATACTATATAGATTTCAATTTTTATTCAAGCCCATAATTTTGGGCTGAAGCAGAAGTTAATATTTAATTCTGAAGTATACTGTGAAATGTGGCAGATCCTGAAATGCTCATGACTGAGGTTAGCTGAAATCAAATGTCTTCAGTCCCTGATGGGCCTGCATGGTATAGATTTTCTACTTCATGGTACCAGAGCATAAAAGCCAATAGTGTGTTTGCACCTGACCCTTTTTAGTGTAATAATATCATGTTTTTTCTATCAGATCGCTCAGTTAAAGCTAGTGTTCCTTGGTACAATAATTGGAAAGAGACACTGATGGAACTGAACACATCCACGTTTTATTCAGGTATTTTTTGTGGTTGGTGCCAATTTGCCAAATTGCCCTTTATTCCTTTTCCATGTGCCCCATCCACCTTTCCTTACCATTTGCTACAACTGTTTAGCACTTTTCTTGGCGTAGATGTGTGTTCCTCCATTTTTTTTTCCTGCAAAAGAAAAATTGCTGATGATGGTTGTTTAATTTCTCTTTTAGTCACGTTTCTACTCCTCTTAATCATTTGGTCTTTCTACGGAGTCAGTAGGTGCAAAGTGGTGGTGGGAAATGACCTGATGCTGTAAAAGCACTGTCTTGTTTGACCCTATGAAACTGTCACTGTTCTGTATCTCAAATGTAAATACTTTCTGCTTCCCTCTAGAACTTCCCTCTCAGGGAATGATAGCACTTCTCAAACTGCAGCTAAACTGCTGAACATGTACACCTCTGCTATATTGATACTCTTTCTGGAGTATGGCTCTCTTTAAAAAAAAAAAGGCAAAAGCAAAAAAAAAAAGCACCTTTGTAGTATATTTTCACCTAGTTTATAAGACTTGCTGCTACCAAAATGCATTGGTTATTTATTGATCTCTCAACTTAGAGTGAAAATCTGTATTTTGATTTATAAGAGCCAGATTTTGGTGTTTTTTCAGATTTAGATATTAACAAAATTTATGCTTTTGGTTAGTAATAGCTATCCTTGCACTAGTGTCTGATCATCTTAGGTAGCTAAAAGGTACAAAACCTCATGAAGGTTTATATTCTTATTTTTGTTTGTTTAATATTATATTTATAATTTATCTTTAATAATAAATACACTATTTACACAATATTACTGTACTCTTAACATTCTTATTGTTAGGCTATTATGCACAAATATTACCCCAGATTTTTTCTTACTGATTTTTGAACACATTAAGAAGTTTGCCTGAACTTTATCATATGGGAAACATGTTACTGGAAAAATTCAAAACATGAAGGTTTTGTAACTGTGTACCTAAATAGCAGTGTTGCTGTGCACCACTGTAATGTGTTAGAATGTTACATCTGTGAAATGTTTTCCAGAGACTGTTTTTGTTTAGAATACAGTGCATGTTTATTATTTAAGTATCTGCTATAAATGGTTATGATCCTTTAAATTGGCTCCTTGGGTGAATACTGTTAGTGTATGTTGTGGTTGCGTAGAGGGAATCCATTTGTCTTTGTAGCCATTTCTAAGGTTCTTAATAGGCTGATTGAGAAAGGGGGAGGGAAAGAAAAAAACACCAATCCACCCTGTAAAACAAAGTATTACTTCCCTGTCTGTAGCTGGGTCAGATTAAAAAAAATAATAATAAAGATTCTTTGCCATGGTTTAGCTATAAAACAGAAATGAAAAACTGAAAACAGAGCTTGAAACTAAAATGCAGTTGAAATTTCTACCTGAAGTAGTTTATTAACCTTTTTGGTTGGACCCTGATTTGCTACAAGGCTTTGAAAAATACCTGTGAAAAATGTGTATGTAAGTCAGTTTCTCATGATTTGTTCTTAATAACAATCTGTGTTTTCCTTGATTTAAATGGTTGGTGTATTTACATGTAAGAGGTAGGAAAGCCAAGAAGAACTTTTTATACCCTATGAGTGCTCAGAGAGCAATTGCTGGAAAGGCTATAATCAAAAGATAAAGGTTTGCCTCTTGTTGCTCTTTTTCTGAGATGTGTTGACTGCTAGACTGAGTTCAGCTATGAATTGTGACCGTATCTGACTTGTGTGTAGATGAAGTCATAAGGCATAAGATGGCTTTATAATGTAAGGTTGAACAAAGTGCATTAACTTCATGCGCTTTACGATAATTTCAACATAAAAATGAAACTCAGTTTCCTAAGATCAGCCAAGAAATGAAGGCGATTTGTTTTCTGGGAGGGGCAGTGAAGTTTATAAAGCATTAAAAATCTGTATATGAGTTAAATCAAAGAATATGTCTATAAAGAAAATTAATACTTTCAGGATTTCTTATTAATGCATTTTTGCTGCTCTGGTTATTATTTTCTAGTTTGCAGATGAGTTTACACTGATTTCACACTGAAGTTAGCTGGAAACTAGGTTATTGGAAGTGGACCTATTTTGCTCTGGGGTCTTTTTTCCACTCCAGGGAAGGAGTTGTAGAAATGAGATAAAACAGGCTTGAAAGAAGAAATAATATTTGCTAGACTGATAGTTGGAGTGGAAATAAGTGGACAACATAAAATTCAGTTGTTATTTGGATGTTCCAGGCAATACTTGGTTTCCCTTGAATTGTTACTCTTAGAAAAATGAAATCCCTGTTGTAAAAGGGCATTTGAATATGGCAGGTTAATGTTATAAGGCACTAATGGCACAACTCAATCTGAATGTTTAGCTTTTTGTATCTCTGTTTTGCCAGTCGACCTGTTTATTTTGGCAGGGCACAGGAAGAGGACTACTCTCAAGCCAAGTCACAACATATGCAAAAGCTTTAGACAAACTGACAGGATAGGGTTTTGATAATCCCTAGTTTCTCCAAATACTCAAATTAATTTTGCTTCTTGGTCAATTCTTACATTCCTAGCCAAAGCAAATTGAATGCCTGCTAATTTTTTTCTTTCTCTGAAGTTCCAAGGGGTGGTTTCTCTAAGAACTGAATACACCTGGGATTGCAATTCTGAGGAAGCTGGTGCTTAAGATATTAACCAGTTTCACAGATTTGATTAAAAATGTTACTGTTTCTCCCACTCATGTGTATTGTAGATGCTTTTTCCTTAGACTGTTCCCCCTTCTTTGCTCTGCCATGCAAACCTTGTCAAAGTTTGCAAGCTTTGCCTTTAGTGTAGTCTTTCATATTTCCTTTTCATAAATGAGTAAATGGAAGTTTTGCTGAATATTCTAATTTGTCCTGTTTTATTGTATATTCCAGCTACTACTCCATGGTTTGAGTCCTATAGAGAGTGCTTTCTTCAGTCCATGCCTGCATCAGACCATGAATTCTTAAACCACTATGTTGCATGTATCCTTCAAGTGTTACAGGGCTTCTAGTGAAGAGTGTTAGAACTGGTTGCAGAAGTGTAATGTAGATGTTGAAATTCTGTAATAGTTCTTTTTGTCATTATGATTTGAAATACAGCTTTTTTTCAACATGTCTAACTTTACAGGCTAGTTTTGTAAGGAGGCTGGTTTTTCTTTGTGATGTGTCAAAGTGAACTCTAAGCTAATGCCTGTAAAGTAAACTTGCTCCTGTAAAACAGAACCTTTTAGGTATCTGTTGAATGTTCCTTATGTACACAAGAGGCATTTGTGTTCAGGATGCTCCTGCTGTTTCTTACGTTTTTTTCTAGCAGATGGAGGGAGGAGGCTGAGAAAGGTGTTTGGAAAAATTGGTGAATGATGGGGTTTTTTTGTTTGTTTGTTGTTTTTTTTTTTTACAAAATCTTAGGTCTGATTTGCTTGTCTACAGAGAAAATAAAAATTTGCACTGTTTCATGATATAGCTGATGTTTAGCTTCACAATAATTATAATGCTGCAGGTTTCCTAACACTGTTCCTGACTCTTTAATGTACTTTATAATTTCAGTGTGATGGAATAGATATGTTAGTAACTATTAGAGAAGCATTTGTGCAGAATTAACTTTGTAAAATACCATTTTTGGCCTTTGACTTATACATTTTAGTAACATTTGCAGTACAACTGGCTTTCTGGCTTTCCTGAATTATAGTATTTGATTTGGTGAATAGATGTAGGAGAGCAGGATGTTCCTTGCTAATGACTGTTTAGTTTCATTGCAGTAAAAATCTGAACACCTCTACTTTTTGCTAAGATGTTGATGGGTTTAAGAATACTAGCTGTTATTGTTGATCAGGTGATACCTTAAAGTCCCAGTTCTCCTTAAAAGTTGAAAACTAAAGTACATTGGGGTGAATTTCAGTTATGTTTAATATATGAACAGTTAGTCTGTATCTAAAATCGTAAATGGGCTGTCAGCTATCATATATCAGCTTAAACTTAGATTCCGTGTCAGAATTGGAGCAAAATCGTGTTTCATCTCATGTTACAGATGTTAGTTAACTGGCAGTTCAGTGTTTTAGTGTTTACTTAGGATAAGGCCAAATTCTAATTACATACACTTTTGTGGTAGTGTGTTTTACAGGCTTAAACATTATACTAACCTGTTTTATTTTGTACACTTCCTATTTTACTGTGTGATCACTCTTTGCTCATGAGTTCTTCTGGTTAATGTCCTAAACGTGAATTTAGGTATGCTTGTAGTTTCTTCTAGTGAACCAGATCCTGTGGAGCAATTTCTGAAGCTGTCTCAAGAACAACACCGAATTCAGCATAGTAGTGAATACTTATATCCCAAGTGGTTTATACCAAACACACTCAAATACTATGTGTTACTGCATGATGTAAGCACAGGAGAAGAACAAAGGTAGGTCTTCTGGCTTCACTGAATGTACAGCTGAACTCTTTGAATGTTTGTGGTTATAAAATCTTGAGCTTAGACATAACAACAGGATCCATTAACTGGTCTTCTGACTATTACCAGACTGACTATTATTTTATATCCTAAAGCAGTATTTTTAGTTCTAGTTGTGGCCATATAAAATGGAAGTAATCAGTCCTTGCTTCTCGAGGCAGATGCTTTATTTGATAGCTTGGTGAACTGATTCTCAGAGATTCTCAGTTTCATTCTTGCATAAAGGACTGCTTTAAAAATATGAGAATTTTCCTTCTTCTTATCCCTATGGATAATAGTATAAAATAGCTTGTTGCAGTGAACAATTAAAATAGAATTGGTTTAATATCAAGATAGCGTAAATGTTGTTTTATTTTTTCAGAGCTGACTCAATTTATGAAGAGATGAAGCAGAGGTATGGAACTCAGGGTTGTTATTTGCTGAAAATAAATTCTCGGATGTCTAATAGAGGAACAGATGAACAGATACCAGATCCTTGGAGTCAGTACCTTCAGAAAAACACTATCCAGAACCAGGTATTATAGTATTCTAAAATAAATGTATAAGGTGCATGTGAAAGCCCATTTGGGGAGTGTTAAATTTCACCTTTATAATATTCTGTGTTTCTACAGAATGGGCTAATAGGCAGTCACGATACCTAGCTATGATTTTTTTGGTGAGGGTGTGAGTCCTTTCTCAAAGAACTGTCCTTGAGGCTACTTAAATTGACAGTGAGGAGCATTGAAATGTTAAGCTGTCTGAAATAAACTGACAAGCACTGAAATAATAGGCTTCTGCTTTTTACACTCAGAAAAGCAACATCAGAAGTGTCCTATTCATGGTATCTTCTACCTTCATTTTGATTAATTTTCTTCACTCTTCAAAATTGAGGGTTTTTTCCAGGTCATTTTTACTCCACTAAGCAGTGTGGGTGTATTGTTTTGTGGGGATATACATGGATTTCTGGCAACTTCTTGCATCCTAGTCTTGGTCTGTCATCTGCTAAATAGCAAATTATAGTGTGTTAGCTCGGAGTCTTGAGTTAAGTTTGCCAGTAATGTCTGTATCTTTTAGTTCAGAACCCAAAATTGAGTTTGTTTTTGACTGATACGCAGTTTTAACTGCATCTGCTTAAAATATTTCTTTGTGGAATCCTAGTTCTTTACCAAATCTAACCAGCACTGGAAAGTTAAATCATCTTGTATTCTGTAAACTAGGAGGATCAGTAAATAATATTCCACCATGAAATAATTGGAACTTTTTCTTTCTGTGACACGTCAACTGTACAACATAGATTATTGTGTGAACTGATTAAGGAATTGCTTTAGGGAGCATATTTTCCCTGCTATAAGCAGTGAAATAGCTAAGAGTTGGACTTGGTGTCTAGTTCACAGAAAAGCTGTTTGAGCTAGCCAGAAGATACTTGCTTCATTTGTTGATGAATATAACTTTCAGGTTCTTAAAGCCTCACAAACTACTTAAATGAATAAATTAAAAAAACAACAACAAAACCAAAACACGATGCTTTCTTAATGATTCACTTAATTGTTAAATTTAACAACTACTGTTGACTGAATTCTCTATGTGTGCTCCAGTGTCCTTAAAATTCTAACTCTCCCCCCACCCCATTTTCTTTTTCTGGCAGGATTTCTATGATGATGGTCCATATACTGTCATTGCAAACAAGAATACCGATCACTTGATATCTGATGGTTTAGACAGTGAAATTAAAGGTATTTTTATAACTTCCATTGATGTGCTAGCATTTATAGAGTTCTCATGTCTTCAGTACTAATCTCTTCAGTAACTTGTTACAGAATTCGAAGTAATAATTTTCGAAATGCTCCAAGAAAATGTAACATTGAGTTCCCAAAGAAAAACACTGGAGCTCATCTACTGGTTTGGTGGTAATTAGTAGATGGCTGATGATGCATTTTGGCTCATCTTGTGTAATCACAGGCAAATCGTCTGCAAACTGACAATTAATAAAAAGTAACATAGGATTAAATTATTAATTTTCCTCATAATAAAAGTTCCTGGTAGTTTGCTCTGATGTAGCTTATAAGTTGAGGTGTGTTTTGGGTTTTTTTGTCCTTATTTTTGGTTTTGAATTTGGATATGACTAAATAGTGACTTAAAATTAAGTTGGCTGGAAGAACTTTCCTTGCAATTGAGTTTGTGGATGGCAGAGAACAGTAAATGAAACAGAGTAAATTAAATGCATGGTGTTTCATAAAATATTTTTCTAAGGCAGCTGTGTAGGATTCAGATGAGAAGCGTCATTAAATAGGGAAGAAGTCGAGGTACCCCACACTGTCTGGCCTGACTCAGCTCAGATCCTTCAGACCTGAGGTAAAAGGCACAGGGGAGACCTAGCATATGTAAGAGATCTTGCGGTTGCCTGAAAAAAGGGATTTTCTAGAGCCTTACAGCCCAGATGTAATTTGCAAGCTGCTGTTTGAACTATACATACCTAGCTTGACATTTCATGAGTAAAATCCATTAAAGATTTGCTTGCACAGCTCAGCTTTGCTCAGTGCTACCTAGAGCCATATAAAGTAAGCTGATTTTCTTATGTAGAAAAGAAATAATAAATAAGAACTATTTCAGTCTTAGACTGAAGTGGCATCTTGGTCTAGTTCAAACATCTAGATACAATAGCTGTTAGCAGCCCTTCTCACCAAACTAAGAGAAGTTTATCAGAGGTGGTTTTACATCATGATTGCTCAGAAAGGCAGGGAAAATGAGTTGTTGCTTTAACAGAAACAGAAAAGACTGAATGGATCCAATGGAGCCATTGTAGTAATTGCTATATTTTCAACTTCTCATTAATATTTGACTTTGATTTAAATACTTTCATAGTTTTCTTTCCATGTTGTTGATACTTGGGGATTCTTAGTGCTGCAGTTAAGAACTAAAGAACTAACAACATGCATACTTAACCATGTTGTAGTTCCTGAGATTCCCTGAGCTTTCTGAAGAATTTCAGGAGTGATAGTGCTTGCATAGTGCTCTGCTGCTACCTGTTCAGCGTTGGCTTGTAGTGCAGAATACCTGGTGAATAGCTTTGCATAATGGAGTTCTGAGTAAGGAGAACTTTAAGGTACGCTAATAAAACACTACATTGAAAACCCGAAATGTTTAAGTAACTTAATACTTACTGGGGTTTTTGTTTCAATCTTTCAATAGATGGACTGTCAAATAACTTTAAGACTCACCCCCTTCAACTGGATCATCCTAGTGGCAGTTTGGATAGCACTGATTACATGAAGGCTGCTGCAGCAGCGCAGGACGTGAAGAAACCCAATTCTGCAACGCCCCATGGTGCTTGTTTAACACTCACAGATCATGATCGAATTAGACAGTTCATACAGGAATTCACATTTAGGGGACTGTTGCCACATATAGAGAAGACAATTCGGCAACTTAATGATCAGGTCAGTTTACTTATAAAATGTGCTTTGTGCTGTAATAAGAAAAAAAACAGTTGGGGTAAAAATCCAGTTACCCAAAAATCTGTTCTGAAATGATTGCTTCTAAATCTAATAATTCAGTCATCTTACTGAAAATTATAAGTAAATTTAAGAAAAACAGCTATCACATTTTTTGCTCAATCTGTCTATTTAAAACAAAAAAAAACATAAACCAATTTGTATTAACAGAGCTTCCGCGCAAGGTGGCTTCTTGGTGAAAGCCTATCTGAACTATTATCAGGGTTATCTGTCCTTGCTTCTATTATCTTAGTATTTTATGCTTCTGGACAATTCTGAACAAAATGTACTTCTTGTTTTTAAACATTAGGATTCGCAACTCAAGAAATTTATTTGTATCAATAATTGTCAGCAAAAAACCTGCATGCTTCAGTTTCTGCTTCTTGACACGGAGAGAGCTGCATGGACACCCAAAATCATGCAGTTCTGATTGGATCTCAGCATTTTTTGCAACTGAGTATTATTTCAAACTAGGATTTTTCTGGAAGTGTGATAGTTAATACCATGCATGTGTTAAGTTTTACTTTGACTTGTACATTCAGGTTATAGTTTTAAGTATCAGGGGTTTTGTTACTTGGTATCATCCACTCTAAGGAATGCTGTCTCCCTATATTGACTTTTGGGAGCTTGTATGTCTTTGCAAAATTTTACGAAGAAACAAAGTACATTTCTAATGGCAAGGCTGTTTGCTACACTTTAGGAATGTAATAATTAATTCCTAATAATGGTAAGAAAAGAGTGATGTTACAATTTAAAAAATTATTTTACAAAGAGATGTAGTTTGCCTTAGATCATGGAATGGTAATTCCCTGTGGAAGTTTCCTCATTAGTGAAAATTACCTAAAAGAATGCCTGCAGTTATGATTAGTACCCTTGACACTTGAAATCAATATTCACAATGTGATAGTACTTCATATGAGTGGTGATGGGGAGAAGGTTTTCTTTTGAAGTAGATACTTACCCTGGAATCTAGATTTTAGGTTGGACTAATACCAGAAGTCAGATACTCTGTCAAGTTCCAACAGATGCATTAAATGTTTCAGCTCTTAGGATTGAGATATCTGCAACCTACAGTAACAATAGTGAACCTCAGCTGTCTGAAATAGAATAAATATATGAATTGCAATTTTTGTCTCAGTGTCAGGGTTTTAATCTAAAGGAATGTATTCTTGGTTATCTGTTTTTATGTATTGTTTATGGAAAAAAATGGGAACTTAGGAAGTCTTAAAACTTGTGGTTTTGTATTGATTTAACTTACATTGGTTTGTCTTACAATGTACTGCTCTGATTGTCTATTTGCAGTTAATATCCAGGAAGGGCTTGAGTCGATCACTGTTTTCTGCTACTAAAAAGTGGTTTAGCGGCAGCAAGGTTCCAGAGAAAAGTATAAATGAACTGAAGAATACTTCTGGTTTGCTGTAAGTAACTTCAGTCCTGCCCTTTGGATGTGAAATGAAAATTTACCTTTTTCTGGGGGAGGAGGGAGAGCTTGTGTTTATTTGATGGTGTTCTGCAAAGTGACATAAATCAGCGGTATCTTAAGATTTTAACTGGAGAAATCTGGAGTGTGCAATAAAGGAGTAGCAGAACTTAAAGACAATAAAGGAAACACTTTAGTGAATTATCTTCCTAGTATATGTAGAGTGAAGCTTTTGAGTCACAAAGAATATACATTTTTAAAAGTAATAGTAATAAAAAGAAGCTGTGGTCTGCTGTAAGGGCTTTTAAAATTTGTACAAGCTTTTCGTTTTCTTACTTTAGCCAAACCCTATGTATAAGTGTAACATGTTTATGGAACTATGTAATTTACTGCAGTATTACTGAGTGTTGAGTATATTGCTTTTGCAAGTGCATTTGAGATCTAGATTAAGGGGAATTAAATTTTTTAATTTATTTTTATTTTACACTTAAACCAGTTTCTAGATTTTACCAGAATATTCATTCTGTATGCTTTCCCTCTATGGATGAGGATGTATAATGATAAAAAGCACTCTCTTCAATTGTCTTATCTTAAGCACAGAAGTCTAAGTAGTTCTTGGACATTACCTAGCCAACGTTCGTGTCCCTGACACAGCTTTAAATTTCCATGTTCCATGTTTTTGGATTCATAATAAGAATGTCCATAATTTCAAGTTTCTATGTTGAAATTGTAAGCATGGTTTGCTTCCTACAGTTAGACTAACAAGTGTCTGTGAGAATGTATTTGATTGTCACTAACCAAAAGTCAGACTGATGCTTGCAGAGGACAGGAACTTGCCCAGTGTTTTGGCATAAGGCATGTTCTTTTAGTGAGTTATTACTTTTAAGAGAAATGGAGGAGGTAGCAATTACAGCTAGGTGAACATGGTGTTAGGTTTTTTTCCTTCAACTCTCAATTAGCTATAACAGTTAATCTTAGTGAGCAGTTTCAGTGATAGCTGCATACTTTTTTCAGTATTTCTTGGCTGAGATAAATGGTTGCTTTGAATGTTAATAGAACAGTGAATCTTGTTAACAGGAAGGTAAGGTGTGAAACCAAGTTATATGTGGCAGAGAGGAAGCATCTTTGCTTATCTTAGCTGTTTTTTTGGGTGAGGCTGAAGCAAGGCAGTTTTTGTTCCTACTTCATCAATAGAAATTAAGATGAGAGGGAAAGACTTTATAGAGCATGTCTTGCTCTAGTTATTAACATGATGAGTTTGAATGTAAATATTTGTATTTATAGGTATCCACCAGAAGCACCAGAGCTTCAAATCCGGAAAATGGCAGACTTGTGCTTTTTGGTGCAACACTATGAACTTGCATATAGCTGTTACCACACAGCAAAGAAAGACTTCTTAAATGATCAGGCAATGCTTTATGCAGCTGGAGCACTGGTTGGTACTTTATATAACATAAACATTCTGTGAACTTTTCTTAGTAATCTCTTAATATTTGTGTGAAGGTAGTAAAATGCAATCTTTTCCCTCCACCTCCAAATTTGTAAGAATCTTGCCAAATTTGCTGCATAACTTTAGCAAATCCTAAAGTGTTTTCAAATCTACTGGCTGCTGTTTCTTGAATGGAACAAAGATATGAATAAAAATTGAAGAGTTAATTCTTAAAGTGTGAAATATGGAAAGGTGAATACTTGGTATGCAACCTCCAGCAAAAGAAATCTTTAAATTTGTAGTCTGATAACTCAAACAGGTGTGAAATTATAGAATCTCTTTTTAGACTTTGGCAAAATACTTATTTTCCAGAAAGTAAAGACTGTGTCACTTTAAATATAATATTGTGCCATTTATTTTTTGGTTAAGACTCTTGAGGGATATAGTTTGAGTATGTTGCTGCTGAATGTCGTTGTAAACACATACTCACTAGTCATTTCTCTTGAGAATGAAGATCTATGTGATTAAAATAATTTTCAGTAAGATACATGGGAACACTGGGGAAAAATAAGAAACTTTTTTAGACTTCAGTCTGGTTAACTTGATTAAATTTGGAACTTCACTTTGTAAAGCTATGGAAGGAATTTGTACACTGTTCCATTTGATGTAAAATCTTTAACTGTATTTTCCTGGTATAGGCAGTTGCTCTGCATTTGGTAATCTGAAAAGGCATCTTAATTTCTTAATATTTAGTAGAGGTCTTAATTATGATTTTTTGCAACCTACAAGTCTTAGTCTTAACTTATTGAAGAAATGGTTTGCAATCCTGTCATCATTCTGTAAGGAGAGAAGTAAAATTTCAGAGTGCATGTTTATTGGAGTTTCCCTGAAAGCTGAGAATGTAACTTCTTTTAAGTAAAACTCAGAATGGTGCTCATCCTAAAAAAGGTGGTAGAGCTACTTTGTCAGAAAGGTTGTTCCTGTAATAGGAAATTATCTCTTGGGCTTGTAAAGCAGTATTGAATCAGTGCTTCTGCATAGTGTTGGGGGTGCTATCGACTGAAAACACGTCTGTGAGTGTGCATAACTCTTCACAAAATTGTCCTGGTTGGAAAAGACCTTCAAGATGATACAGTTCCATCACTATGTCCAAGCAATCATTCAGTCCAACCTCTTGCTGCTGTCTGGTTGGTCACAAGTAGAGTCATAAATAGGCTATTGCATTAAACCTTTTATCTGTTAACAGTGTGTTGGGAACACTCTTATATTCGGTAACTGATTAGATGACGGTCTCGAACTAGTAGCTGTTGAAATGTGTTTCTCAGCATTTTGAGGTTTATAATTTTTTGAAACAACTAGCAATACTGAATTTCTCTTGTAGGAAATGGCAGCAGTATCAGCTTTTCTTCAGCCTGGAGCTCCTAGACCATATCCTGCTCATTATATGGAAACAGCAATTCAAACCTATCGAGATATCTGCAAGTATGTTGTTTACTTTCGTACTGAACCAGTGAAAGCTGAAAGACCTGGTGACTTATCTCTCTTGCCCTGCATGGTGGTAGTGTCAGATGACTGAAAAATCACAGAACTTTTTAAGGAGTAAGATGTGTTAGTTTATCTAGGCTAACATGAAAGGGGACCCACACCGTACTTAACAGAGTGTTATTAAACTTGTGTATTGGATTTACCTGGTAAGATTTTGGTGGTGCCATGGCTGCTGGGATGGCTTCTGTGAGAAGACAGTGGAAGTTGCTTTCATGTCAGATAGAGCAAGTTTTCACCAAGGTCCAGAATGGACCTGCTACCCAAAGCTGAGCCTGTTGGCAATGCTGGTGGCATCTCTGTGGTAACATACTTAGGAAAGGATAAAAATTGCTGTGCAGCAGATACAGAAAAATGAGAGAAACAGGCCTGCAGACAACAAGGTCAGTGAGGAAGGAGGTACTTCCTGGCAGCCTGTGGAGAAGGTTATGGTGAAGCAGATTGTCCCCATGCAGCCTGTGGAGGATCACAGTGGAGCAGAGATACACAGTGGAGCCTGCAGAGGACCCAGTGCCAGAGCAGGTGGATGTGTTTTGAAGGAATCTGCAGCCTGTGGAGAGCCTATGCTAGAGCAGGTTTCTGGCAGAAGCTGGCACCTGTGGGGAACCTGCACTGGAACAGTCTGTTCCTGAAGGACTGTACTCCATGGAAATGACCCATACTGAAGAAGTTCTAGAGCTGTATCTGTGGAAGAGATCCCACGCTGAAGCAGGGGAAGAGCACGAGGAGGAAGTAACAGATGAAATGTTATGAACTGACCGCAACTCTTTTTCTCTGTCTCGCTGCACCACATCGTGGGGATGAGAAGTTAGAAGTGTTGGGAGTAAAGTTGAGCCTAGGAAGAAGTCAAGAGAAGGTGTTTTTATTTTTAGCTATTCTATGCTGTTATTAATAGGCAATAAATTAAGTCAGCCTCCCCTGAACCAAGTCTGGTTTGCCCATGACTTTACTTGATGACTGATCTCCCTGTCCTTATCTCAACAAATGAGCTTTTAAATACAGTTTTCTCCCTTTGTCTAGCTGAGGAGGGGGTGTGATAGAGCAGCTTGGTGGACATCTGGTAATCCACTAAGGTCAACCCAGCACAACTTGTTTCTGGCTGTTGGACTTAGATCATTTAGTTGGTGTGATCACTTTAGTTGGGGTTTTATAACTACAATACTGTCCTCAAAAATGCTCTCCGGCTTTGATTTTTGAAAAGTGGATATTAAGAGTGGAATGAGACATCTGATGTGTCAAGCTGTGGCTGTTTTGCAGGGGGATAAAGTTTCATATATTTTAGTTTAAGGATAAACAACAGAGCATCAGTCTGATTTGATATGGAGAAAATCTTGTCAGATTTGAGGTGAAAAGTTTTCCATCGTGGTTCATTTTGATAAATATTATTAATGCACTTATGTTTTTTGCTCTAGGAACATGGTTTTGGCTGAACGCTGTGTGCTGCTTAGTGCTGAAATCTTAAAAAGTCAAAGCAAATATTCAGAGGCAGCTGCTCTCCTGATTCGTTTAACCAGTGAGGTAAAACACTTCCTAGTTTTTCCACACCTGCCCTTACCAGTTTGTTTCCTTACCCAGGCACTTCTAGGTTACATTCTGATTCTTGTCCTGTGATATTTTGTAGCCGGAGGTAGCAAATGAGCCTGTATAAAGTATGAAGAAAACTCAGTTTACTGTGCAAGCATGAAGAAACTAGTGCTGTTACTCTTTCTTTCCAGTCAAGTGATTTGCTTGACTTATTTAAACATGCTAAATGTGTTTGTTATCTTTGGCTTTGCAACTAATTTTCTCTAATGTCTGCTTACCTCTTGTGTGGCATACTTTCAGTTTAAGAACTCATAGGTTAAAATATTAGCATGGCTTGCCAGAGCTGTAATGGATACTATCTCACATATAATCAGAAGCAACTAAGGCATTAATGTAGCTCAGCAGTTATGAATCATTAGGATCTTGCTGTGTAAGTGAAAAGTAGTTTGAACACTTCTGTAATATTAATTGGTGGAAATTAAGCATGGGATTAGCTTCTAAAAGCCCAGAAAGGTGCTTGCTTGAAAAGGAGTGAAACTTTAGCTTGGAGAAGAGGAGGCTGAGGGTTGACCTCATGAACATTTATAAATACACAAAGGGCAAGTGTCAGGAGGATGGAGCCAAGTTCTTCTCAGTGATGTCCAGTGATAGGAAAAGGGGCAGTGGGTGCAAACTGGAGCATAGGAGGTTCCATGCAAATGTGAGGAAAAACTTCTCTACTTTGAGAGTGACGGAGCACTGGAACAGGCTGCCCAAAGAGGTTGTGGAGTCTTCTTCGCTGGAGACAATTCAAAACCCACCTGGATGTGTTCCTGTGCTCTAGGTGATCCTCCTCTGGCAGGGAGGTTGGACTAGATGATCTTTCGAGGTCCCTTCCAACCCCTAAGATTCTGTGAAATGTAATACCAGTAGAGCATCTTCTATGTAGCTTGAGAAGAAAGACCAACTGCTGTTAGCTCTGGCTTTGTTGTCTGCACCAAATGTCATGCTTCAGAGAATTTTCCTGGGACAGTTTAATCTTGGAAAAAAAAAGTGCTTAGTTATACAGGTTTCTCTTTCAGGTGTCTTTGTAGCTTCATTCTTGCTCTCTTAACTTAAGCTTGCTACCAAAAATTTATGTGAGCAGCATAAGTTATTTAAGCAAGGAATTCAAATGCTACTGGCTCGGTAAAATCACTTTACTTAATTATATGTAGCATGCTTGTTGTGCCTTCTGGCAGTTTTAAGGAAAATCTTCACAGGATATTATATAGGTGTTGCAGTATATTTGTAGTCCAGATGTGCTTGGACATCACTGATAGCATAGAGTTCAGTTGTGGTTAAGATCAGGTAGATTCTGTTCTGACTGGTTGAAGTAATATAGCTGTGTCTTTACGTGACAATGAGGTGTTGATAATAATAAGTTGTACATTAATAAGAAATCATACTGGTTCTTGTGATACAAACTCAGTAAGTTCATTACTCCCTCTGTTTTTCCTTCATCCTGTTAAAGCTCTTATTTTTTGTTCCTAGCTTTAATATCAGCAGGGAGAGGGAGGGCGAAAAAGGTGGTAGGGTGCTTCAAAGATAATGGAAAGAGTTGGAAAGCATAGTGTGAGTAAGTAAAAAGCAGGAAGTTGTTTTTTTTTTTTTTTGTCACTGTTACTGAAACAGGTTGATATGTAAGTATCTCCACTGGAAAAAATTACCAGAGTGTTTGGTACTGAACTCTATAGATACAGCAAAGTGAAAGTACTTATTTTCTTCAGTATGCACACATACACATGTGCTCGTATATAAAAGAGTATTCAGTTTCACAACACTGTTACATCTTACTGCCCCTGTTAGCATTAAAACAAGGCCATGGTTTGTTTATATTCAACTTTGAGACTAATTATCCTTTTTGCTTTTAAATAGGATTCAGATCTTCGCAGTGCACTTCTGTTGGAGCAAGCAGCCCATTGCTTTATAAACATGAAAAGTCCCATGGTTAGAAAGTTTGCATTTCATATGATATTGGCTGGCCATAGGTTTAGTAAAGCAGGACAGGTAAGTACTATCTTTTCATATGGAAAATATGTTTAGTATTTGATACTTAAATTGTGAATGTATCATTAGCCTAGAAAAATATTATTGGCTTCTGACACTTGTATTAGTCAGAAGTATTCAGCTGCGTGACCTCCTGAAAATGGCTTCTGCAGTGATCAGCATAGTCTTTTACTTCTGTATATGAGATAATACTGAAGATCACTGACTTGGAGCTTAAGTGGCATGTGTTTTCTTTTCTGGATCTCAATGTTATACACATTGAAATATGAGGCTTTTTATTTGGATCAAGTTCAGTTACAGAAGTGAAATGAAATGTGTTAAATTCAGCTTATCTTTTGAGGCTTGGCAGTAGAGCTGTGTAGACTTTAGCAGTCAGTCCTGAAGCAGCACAGAACACTTTTGAAGTAGTCTTCTTCTTATTTGTTTTTTTAACTTACTGTCTGAGGACACTAGTCTTCGAAAACATGAACTTAGTATGCAGGCTAAGCTCTGTAATCTGGGTAACCAATGCTTTTGTGCTTAGATTGTAAGGTTGACCAGATGCTGTGAGGTATAGTTCTGCAGATGTTACACTTAGCATGGTGGCATTGGTGGTAAAAACTTGAGTAACTTTTTTGACTTACCATTCAGTCTTTCTAATATTACAGTTACAATGAGTGGTTAATGGGATTTATCTGAGAAATAATATTTTTTTTTATTTCTTTGTTTTTTCTTGCAGAAGAAACATGCATTACGTTGCTACTGTCAAGCCATGCAGGTTTACAAAGGGAAAGGCTGGTCTCTTGCCGAAGACCACATTAACTTCACTATTGGCCGCCAATCCTTTACACTTCGTCAGCTTGACAATGCTGTGTCTGCATTCAGACATATTTTGATCAATGACAGTAAACAACCTCCAGCTCAGCAAGGAGCTTTTTTAAGAGAGTATCTTTATGTTTATAAGGTAAAAGGCTTTCCACTGTCTTTATTCCTTGAGTAATCAGTTATTTTATTACCAGTAATTTTCTATTAAGTCATTACATAATTTTCCACCATACCTGCTTTGTTCCAGCATGTGTTAATTTCATTACTTTAGGCTTAAAAAAAAACCCAATACAGTGCATCTAGTGTGTGTATGAAGTGTAACTTTATTACAGTAAAATGAACTCTTCCTTTTGAGGGTCGTGGCTGATCTGCAGCTTGTCATAGTTCAGTTTCTTTTAGGTTAAGTGGATCTGTTTTGTTTTGATCAATTTATGATTGTTTTTGAGACTTTTGATAATAAATATTTAATGAAGACTAGGTAGCTCTGACACCTTTCCTGGTACTATAAAGTACTCCCCATCCATGTTGTACTGAGTTTTTATTTAATATGGGCTTTTTATAGATGAAGTGACTCATTGAGTTTGCTGTAAGTTTGTGAGTGATTCTGGATTATAGTATTCCATGTACATTATGGGGTGTTCAGTGCCAATATCACCACACTACTTGCAGCTGTGCAGTTTCTGTATTTTAAAGGTTGTAAACAGAACTTGTTTGCTAAGTTATAGTAGGCCTTACTTGAGACCTTACAGGCATTTGAGTCCACAGCTCAGATGTGTTGAGTCTTGTGTAAATGCTGGTGGAGTAGCAAGCGTAGTTTATCAAATTTTGAGTTAGAGATTCAAGCTTTGGATCAATTAAAGCTTTTAACAGCCATGCAGCCACAGCAGTGATTAGAGTGCTGGATTAAAATAATTACTTTGTCCATAAAGATATCACAAACTTTAAACTCTGACTGAAGAAAATACTACTTTGGACTGTCAAAGCACAAGCAGGTATCAAAACATCTTAAAAAGACTACCTGTTCAAACACTGAGTGCTTATAACTTGGCTTCCTTGTCATTCAGTCGTTGTTAATGGACAGCATGGACATTATATATTTGCATGATGACTTGATGCTGTTTTCCTCCAGAACGTAACCCAGCTGTCACCTGATGGTCCCTTACCACAGCTTCCTTTGCCATATATTAACAGCTCAGCAACCCGTGTTTTCTTTGGCCATGATCGAAGACCAGCAGAAGGTTAGACAATTTTCTGTAAACTGATGGAAGTGCCTTATTTATGGAACCAAAATACATGCAAGAATAAGTGTAATTTAAAAAACCAAAACATTATGTAAAATGAATGTGACAAGGTAACTTCTTAAGTAAGATTTCAAAAGAAAAGCTTAAGCTTAGTATATACTTCCTAGATGTTTTCAGACTTGCTATGAGAACATGAAATCCACATATGCAGATGTGGTGACTTCTGTTTTTCATATCTTCAATGCAAGTCTGTAATGAACCAAATTAAAAGGATTATTAATGCTTTAGGAAATGCTAGATGCTAGTGCCAATCCTAGAAAGTAGCTTTACAGTTAACTTGCTCTCAGATTAACTGTTTGAAAGGCTGTGATTCCTGAATGTAAATTAAGCTAAGTGGAAATTCTTGCATAAAAAAGGGCTGTACTACAGGTCTGTAATCTGTCATAAAGTAAAAATACCTGGAAGCTGAGTATACTGTTTGCACATAGAAGTATACTCAAATTATTCTCAGTATTTTCTTCCATGTGTGTTTTTCAAAATAGTTTTCAATTCACTGACTTAAGTAAATTGTAACATAAAAATAGCAGTGCCTGTGAACTTAAAATATCTTTGTACTTAAGTAAATTGCTAGTGCAGACCTCTGTTGCAAGTGTTGTGTGGTGCTGTTCCCATCTTCTAAGACTGCTTTACTCATACTAGGTGAAAAGCAGGCAGCTACACACGTGAGTCTGGATCAGGAGTATGACTCGGAATCATCACAACAGTGGAAGGAACTTGAGGAACAGGTTGTTTCTGCGGTTAATAAAGGAATGATACCTTCAAACTTTCAGCCAACACAGTTCTGTTTAAATCGCTACTCGGATAATTCCAGATTTCCACTTGCTGTTATAGAAGGTAAAGTTAAGATTTATACATTTAAAAAATAAAGAGATAACACAGGAAATACTGTATAAATTTATTGTAGATTTAAACCAATGTTCTGGTGCAAGTTGTTTGCATGAGCATAGTTTGAGGTAGGTGAACTGTGGTGGGGATAGCTCATTGTCATTATTCTCTTGCACTTTTTTAATAGAACCAATAACTGTAGAAGTGTCCTTCCGAAACCCTCTGAAAGTTCCCCTTCTTTTGACTGATCTTTCATTGCTGTGGAAGTTTCAACCTAAAGACTTCAATGTAAAACATGCTGGAGAAACTAAAGAGCTGGTAAGGAAAGCTTAATCCTTTTTTTAAACGAAGTCAAACAGCTGCAGTCATATATTAACTTAATATTCAAAAATCTGTAGTATGAAACCAGCTGTTTTAAGTGGAAATGAAAAAAAAAAAGGCAAAGAAAGCCCCAACTAGCTACTGAATTTCTTCATGCATTTTTTAGATTTTCTTAGATCCGTATGGCACAAAGGAGCCAATTTAACAATTGTACTGTAATGAGTATTGTAAAGCTTAATGCAAAGCAAAATACTTCCAACCTTTCATTGTATGTGAAGTGCATCCATTTTGAATCACACTAGCTTTGACCAGCAGAAATAACTTGCAGTGTTGATAGGTGTATTATCAATTACCTTTTTCTTACTCGAACTACTGGAGCAGCTGTGTTTAGTGAAATATGTGTTCTGAAGAACTGTGCTGATATGACATAGGAACATCTTGGTATCTTGATTAGAAGAAAAATTAAAATGTATTGCATTAAAAATGTTTTGTGTACTTTAACTACTTACTACTGTTTAATTTAACACTTCAATTAATAGTGTCAAAACTTCCCTCCAAAGGACTGTTCTCATATTCATATTTTTAAGGCTTTAATATATTCTAATACTGAATATTACAGAAAATTCCTTAATAATTTGGTTTTTCTGGCCAAAAGCACTTGAAACGTAGTGATCTCTAAATGTGCTGTGTTTGCCAGAGTTATAAACATGGTTTCATATAGATAAGTCTCAATAATTGCCATACGTTTTCCCTTCTGTTCTGGTCTGAACTGATACTTTAATGATATGATAAATACTTCTGTGAGTAGCAGTGGAGTTGATTTGGAATGGTTCCAATTTATAGTGATAAATCTCAAATTTATCTCAAGTAAATATTTACTGAGCTCTCTAGCTGCTTTAACTCTGAAAGCCTGAGAAGCTGGGCACACAGCACCTGCTGATCCTAAATGTCTGCAGTATGAAATTCTTTTGCTTTTTTTCCTTAAACACTTTAGGAAAGATGTGGGAAGTAATATTCATGGCACTTTTTCTGCCTAAGTGTAATAGTATCTGAAAAGCAGTTTCTTCTTTTCAGGGAACGGGCGTTGATGACACGATAGGAACAGAGGCAATATCAGAATTTTTAATTAATAGTGAGGAGACAAAAGTGGTAAGTACTGTACTACTTAAAACAATAGTCTTTTCAGTGCTGAACTTTAAGATGGAGTTCTTACTTGTTATGGTCTGAACTTAATGCTAAACTTACAGAAGACATTACTGATACATGAAGTACTGGAACTTCTGAATCTCATCAGTGTGTATAAGTATTTGAAGGGAGGATGTGACAGGACAAGAGGCAGTGGGCACAAACTGAAATACAGGAGGCTCCATCTGAATATTAGGAAACACTTTTTTTACTGGGATAGTGACTGAGCACTGAGCACAGCCTGCCCATAGAGACTGTGGAGTCTTTGTCTTTGGAGATACTGAAAGCCAGTTGGACATGATCCTGGGCAGTTGGCTTTAGGTGGCCCTACTTGGGCAGACAGGCTTGACAAGACTACCTCTAGAGGTCCTTTCCAACTTCAACCATTCTGTGAGTCTGCCTCTGTTAAAGTTAATTTTTTCTTTAAAATTTAGGGTTATTTCCTAATGTAATGGGCAGCTCTCAGCTGTAGGCTGGTTTGGTAAATTTTATGTATATTAAATTTTGAGTTTAGTAAATGACCTGTAGTTATTGTGTGAAGTTATATTTGACATATATAGCTTTGAGTATCTTTAGCAATTGGACATGTAAATGTAATAATACTTTTTTTCTAGTAGCAACAACAACAAAAATTTAACATATCTCCACAGGCAAGACTAAAGCTCTTTCCCCATCAAACAGGGGAGCTACATATTCTGGGAGTCGTTTATAATCTTGGCACTGTTCAGGGTGCTGCGACATTAGATGGGATAGACCCTTCTATTGGACTACAGACAGGTAAGCCTATTATTCCCTTAACTTGTGTGTCTCTGTAAGAGGGAGATGTGGCTTCTGCAGAGCAGAACTAAATTCTAGTGTGTAATATTTGGTTATCATGACAGGAGGCCCTTCCTTTGGGTAAGGGTGTGGAAACAAGGGAAGCAGCTGGAACAGGAAAAAAATGAATTAGCACTTGTAGGAATCCCATGAAAAAGGAAGTAACATCTGCCAAACCCATACTTATTGTTCCTCCTAAGTCTGTGAAAATTCTGAAAATTAAACTCTGAAAATAAAAAAAAAACCAATAAATTTTAAATATTCCATCTATGCCATGTTGCATCTATAATAACTTTTGTTGATTCTTTTACCATTTGTTTTCCTTCTGGGTTTTTTCCCTTTGAATAGATTCCCAAATTTTGATTTGGCTGATAAAATGAACTTGTTTTAGTATCTTGACTTTATTTTGTGTCTCCTTCCTCTATATGAACAAATAAACAGCTTATTAATTGCATATTACGTGATCTGTTTTGTTGAGTAATTCATCGGAAACTGTAGCTTGCAGAGAAAACTTAATTGTTGGAGGAAATCGGGATTAAAGCAGGTGTTTGAAAATGTCTAAAAGAAGTATTGAAACTTATTCAGCTATCTACAAACTGGAAACCTTTGGAATAAAAAAATGTTTGGAGAGGAATGGTGTGTCTTTGAAGGAAATAAAAATGTTTTGTGTTACTTTTCCAGTTTGGCAGAAATGGGGAAAGGAAATAAATACATCACCTTCATGCTCTGTGATCACTCTCCCCATCTCCCTCTAGTTGTAGTCAGACTATTATAAGGCAGAGTAAGTCCACAGCTGTGGATGGCTGTCTGTCTGAACTCTTAATAGCAATGCATTATCTCTGATGATAAGCTTTGAAGAAGCTGCTTCATCAATGAATGCTCCATGTGCCCCATAGCAGAAAAATAAAAAATATTTTTAATGTTGGGTAGGGAGGTTTGGATCACTTCTCAGAAAAAAGTTAGGAATTGCTTTTTAAAAAAAATCATTTCAGGAAAGTTTGTCTCCAATGGTTTATCTGTACGAGGACGGCAAGACTTAGAAATCCAAGGGCCTCGACTTAATAACACAAAAGAGGAAAAAACATCTATTAAATATGGGCCTGATCGACGTTTAGATCCCATTATTACAGAGGAAATGCCTTTGTTGGAGGTATGTGGCTACTTTCTCTTGGCAGTTTTGAGCAAATATCTGAAGCCAGAGCTTACAAATGTAATGTAACAATGAAGTCTTAGACTTTATTGCCTAAATCTTTCCAGTTAACATCTGAGCTGTCAGTGCCAAACTTTTTTTCAGGCATTTTTTTCAGGTGAAATTTGAAGCATCCAAATAAATAATCACCTGAAATTGTTATATTCCCTTCTCAGTTTTAGGTGGCTTTTTTAGCCAAGTTTCAAGGTGAGCAGGAACAGGCAAAGAAGCTGTTTCTGTTTGCTTGCCATTGATCTGGGATGGTTCTTCAAGTTGGTTAATTAAAACAGACATTTTCCTTACTAGTGTCTTTAAAATGGTCTGACTAGCTGGTTAACGACAACACTCTATAGAATAGAATATTTCAGCTGAAAGGGACCTACGGTGATTGTCCACACCAACTACCTGACCACCTCAGGGCTGACTGAAAGTTAAAACATATTAAGGGCATTGTCCAAATGCCTTTTAAATGCTGACAGGTGTGGGACATAGACCACCTCTCTAGGAAGCCTGTTCCAGTGCTTCCTAATGTCTAGTCTGAACCTCCCCTGGTGCAACTTTGAACCATTAATTTGAACCATGAAGTGGGAATGGGAGAAGGCAAAAGAGATCAGCACCTCTCTCTCTACTCCTTGTGCTCAGGAAGCTGTAGAGAACAATGTAATTTAAATATATAGGTGACTGTTTTCATGTGCATTTGTAACTTGGCTTAATGTTCAGATTTTTTTTTTCCTCTTCTCTCCCATACAGGTGTTCTTCATAAATTTTCCTACAGGGCTTCTCTGTGGAGAAATCAGAAAAGCATATGTAGAATTTGTAAATGTAAGCAAGTGTCCCCTTACTGCACTGAAAGTTGTGTCCAAGCATCCAGAATTTTTTACTTTTGGTGGAAATACTGCTGTTCTAACGCCACTAAGTCCTTCAGCTTCGGAAAACTGTAGTGCTTACAAGACAGTTGTGACAGATCCTACCTCTGTGCATACAGCACTATTATCTTCAGCTTCTTCTGTAGACTTTGGGGTTGGGACAGGAGGTCAGCCTGAAGTAATAAATGTCCCACTTCCTGATGCTATTCTTCTTCCTGGGGCTTCAGTGCAGCTGCCTATGTGGTTACGGGGACCAGACGAAGAAGGTGTTCATGAAATTAACTTTTTGTTTTACTATGAAAGTATTAAAAAACACTCAAAAATGTGGTAAGTTTTTATATAATTGTCGTATTTATTAGACATATTAAGCAAATGCATAAATTTTACTGAATTTCTCTTAATTGCTGTGATGATGTACAAGTGGCCTGTTACCTACTATTCTAAACAATACTTATTTTTTCTACTGTATGATCTAACTTATATTTTAACCTCCTATGGCAACTAAGCTCCACACAGCTGCTTGCTCTCTCCCCTCCAGTGGGATGGGGGAGAGAATTGGAGGGGTGAAAGTGAGAAATCTCCTGGCTTGAGGTAAAGACAGTTTAATAGGTAAAGCAAAAGCCATGCACGCAAGCCCCTTATACTTGGCACTGGTGAGGCCACACCTTGAATACTTTTGGATACAGTTTTGGACCCATCACTACAAGAAGGATGGAGCTCCTGGAGTGAATCCAGAGAAGGGCAGTGAAGCTGATGAAGGGTCTTGAGCACAAGTCTTATGAGGAGTCTTGAAGGGAACTGAGGTTGTTTAGTCTGAAGAAGAGGCTGAGGGGGACGTTGCTGCTCTCTACAGCTACCTAAAAGGAGGCTGTAGTGAGGTGAGTGTTGGTGTCTTCTCCCTAGTAACCAGTGGATAGAATAAGAGGAAACTACCTCAAGTTGTGCCAGGAAAGGTTTAGATTGAATATTAGGAAATACTCCTTACTGAAAGGGAGTTTAAGCATTGGAACAGGGTGCTCTGGGAAGTGGTAGAGTGACCATCCCTAGAGGTGTTCAAAAAAACATGTAGACTGTTTACTTGGCGTGATGCTGTTGGACTGACGGCTGGACTGTCTTTTTCATTCTTAATGATTCTGTGATAAGCAAAAGCAGAACAAAGGATTTGTTCACTATTTCCCACCCCATCAGCAGACATCTCCAGGAGGGCAGGGCTTCATTATGCGTAATGGTGAATTGGGGAAGACAAATAGTGTCGCTGTGAACATCCCCCGTTCCCCTTAGTTATATTGCTGAGCATGTCGTCATATGGCATGGAATATCTCTTTGGTCAGTTGGGGTCAGCTGTTCCAGCTGTGTCCCCTCCCAGCCTGTTGTGCACCCCCAGCCTGGATGCTGGTGGGTTGAGAAGCAGAAAGGTCCTGATGCCATGTAAGTGCTGCTCAGCAGTAATGAAGACATCTCTGAATTATCAACACCGTTCCCAGCACAAAGTGAAATCGTAGCTCCAGAACAGCTACTGTAAAGAAAATGAACTCTGTTGCAGCCATAACCAGCACACCTGATCTCTGTACCTATTCAGGATGATGGTGGGGAATAGGGCTACTTCAGATGAGCTTGTCGCAGGGCCTGAATGTTGTCTTGTGGCTGCAGCTTTAAAGAAATCATGTACTGTTGGACTGCTCCATAATGTATACCAGAGTAGAGTAAGTTGAGATGGTCAAGAGAGTGGATCAGCAGCGTATTCCTGAAATCAAATTAAGTTGTGAAAATGTACCCTTAGCTTATATTTTTTCAATAACTTCTGAAATGCCAGTTACATTTTTATTTGGCTTTTAAGTTGGTCTGTAGGAATTTTCCCCCCTACGTTGTAGTTACGTTACTTCCATTTTATTTTTTTTAAGAACAGAACTTATTTCTCCTTGGAGTTCATAGTATTCAGAAAGTGAGGTGTTTCAGAGGTGGAAGATGGTTGTTTGGGGAGTTTCCCTACTGTATTGAAGTTTCCAAGGCAACTTAAAGTGATCTGATATAGTCTAATGGTCTCTTTGTAGACTGAGCATGGCTTCTATATTTTTAAAAATTATTTTATTTGGGCCACTTGAAAGCTATGCAGCCATCTGTATATCTATCTGAAGGTTCACTGCAAAACTATGAAGCTTATTCTGTAGATCGTGACATTGTGAGGTAGAGTTTAGGAAACCACCAATTTCTTCTCCCCCAGCATATTTAATAGGTAATGCATACCCAATTTTTATGTGCCTCCAATGTTTCCAAGTGAAAGGTATGGTAATACAAAACTTCTTTGTGGGAAAAGCTCATGCAAATGTCCAAGAATGCAAGTTTACTCCTAATTAGAAAAACAGGAAAATAAGTTTTACAAAGGGCTTGCTGGCCCTTCATGTTGAGGGTGTTGGGAAAAATGCAGAGTAATGATGGTTTTGGGAGTAAACTTTCAAGATCTTCAGTTCAGGGAAATTTGTTGAATGCATTGGTATTCTGTCTAAATGCTTTTTTTTTCCCTCTCTTCCTTCCCAGCCACAGAGTATTAAGGCACACTGCAGTTATTTGTACTAGCCGTTCTCTGCATATTCGAGCTACTGTCTGCAGAAGTAATGCACTTGAAGATGAAGAAGGCAGAGGGGACAATATGTTGGTGTTTGTAGATGTAGAAAATATCAACACTGTAAGTTCTCTTCTTATGAAAAGCTCAGCAGATGTGTGTCAGCAATAGGAGCAAGACTTAAACTTGGGTTTTTTTTTCACCTGCTTTGTTGTAAACATTTCATATTTAATCATTCCAGTTACTGTTGAAAAGAGAATACTAACATTAAGTTGTATCTCAACTCTCTGGAAGTCTGCTGTAACTGTCAATCCTAAGAAAATTCCAAAACTGTAGTTTGGAGTCTTTTTTCTTTTAGAAGGATTTTTTCAAAATTCATTAATGTTCTTGATGATCAGTGTCATTCTGAATGAGACAGTCTGTGCTCCCCAGCAACTTTTCAGTAGAATTAGCAGTAATGTGAAGTCAAAATTTAAGCTCCAACTTGAAGGAAGCTTTGGTGTTGACATTTTATTACCAAATTCTAAAAGACATTTTTGCAAATATAATCCAATTACAGATATGTTGTGATTTGTTGACTTAGCAAAGCAGATGAAAAAATTTCAGTTTTCATACCATGCTAATATAAATTTACTCATTTTTTTGGTAAAGCGGCTTCCACTTTTTCAACCACAAAGCAAGGTAATTGAGTGCTCTGTTTATAGAATTTCTAGATACTTTGGTAGTGGAATCACTGAGTTGATTTGTCATTTTGTTTTAAGTGTGTACACTCTGTTCTTCAGCTACTAAAATGAATATTGTCCACTCCTTCTTTGAGAAGGAAAGGATGTTTTAGAAAGTACTTACCAAGTTAACAGATAACATTGTGTGTGAGACTTAATTTTCCTGTAATTGACTATATATAAAAAAAAAATAATTAAAAAATTGAGATGTATGACGTAGAAATATTCCTAAAGTAGCCTTAGAAACTAAGTGGCCATGCAGACAGAGTTCTATATTGGAGTTAAAAGCCTTGGCTTACTTATAGTCATCTCAAACTAAAATGTTGGCATGCATCTATTTTTCTGTGGGATCTTTGTTTCCTCTTTGTGTGACTTTCTTTGCTGGAATTGGAAGTTGCTGTGAGCTTGGACTCTTTTATGTTATAGTGGGTCTTAATTCTCTTTTTCTCGCAATAGTACTGTATTGTGGATAGTGTGAATAATGAATTAAATTAAGATTCTAACAATGACACCTTACAACCAACACTTACTATGTGATACACAACATCACAATTGTGATTGGTCTTATTTGGCATAATTTTTGTTTCTTCCTCAGAGTGAGTCTGGTGTTAAAGAGTTTCATATAGTACAAGTTTCAAGTAATAGCAAGCATTGGAAGCTTCAAAAATCTGTTAACATCTCTGAAGACAAAGGTATGTATCTTTATCACCAAAAGGATGGTGAGTCTAGCCTGAGGCCTGACAAGAACAGTTAAAATGATCTTAGAAGGAGCTGAATTTGGTTTTCAGGATAAGTAAATTCTAAAAACTCTGTCCCTTTCAAACATAGTACAGGCCTTTTTTTGTTAATGTTTCACAGGAAGTATATAGACAGATAACTTTCTGATTTCATGTATTTTAAAAATAGGTTTAACTTACAGTTATTTCTGTAGAGAAATCCATGTCTGGTTTGGCTGGCAACTTGATTCACAAGAAGTATGTTTGTGTTTCTTTTGCTTATTTATACCAGTGTTAAGTTAAACTAATCAATGGAGTGTCTGACAAGTACTCTGTTCAGTATGAGAAACATACCAGAATTGCTAGTGCTGTATCATGCCTTAGCTAATAGGAGCTGCTCATGTTTGAAAAGGCCAACTACCCCAGACAAAAAGTGCTGTTACTGTATCTAACAAGTACTACCTTTACTGGTACACTGATATTGTATGTACTTAAAAATTAGTCTAGAAATGTATTCCTCTTGTATTAATACTGAGCGTGAAGCAGTGAGATAAAATTTATCTCTTGTCTACTGTTCTTCCTTCTTTATCTCCTTTCTGTGTTATAGCTCACTTCCTATCCTAGAAGTAGATGGAAGGGGGGGTCAAGACAAAATACATTTTCTTCACTACATCATTTATTATCATGCAGTTGCTCTGCTTGACTAGTTATGCTTCTTGAGTATCATCAGTGTGTTTTTTTAATTTCTGTAGTCTAAAGGCTAATTTTTTAGATAATGAGGAGAGACTGATTATGTTGAAGGGGAAAAAAATCCTGCAACCTTTTTCTTTCAGATACTAAACTTGCGAGCAGAGAGCGAGCGAAGTTATGTTTTAAAGCAGTAAGATGCAAAAACTCAGAAGGTATGTTTGGTCCTGAATGTGGTAACTTTTTGAAGAAAACACTGTTTGGATGCTGTGTGCTGAAGTTGTGACTAATCCTGGTGCTGAAACAATGCTTTCTCTTTTTATCCCTTAGAAAATTACACATTTGCAGATATTGTCTTTGGAAATGAGCAGGTAGGTGAACTGATGCAACTGCATATTTTGTCTTGTGCAAGGTGGCCCTGTCATGTGCAAGTATCCCAGTGAGTGTCTTTTTTTAAATTTAAAAATGATAATAGTGCTTTCAATAGTTACAAAGTTGAGTTTTGTGTGCCAAGAACTGTTGACCTTCTAGACCAGCTTTCAAAAAAGAGAGGTAGCATAAGCTGGTGGATAGTCAGAAATTTAAATTCCCAGCTCCACAGCTGAACTACTTTGGCACCATGTAGCGATGCAAGCTTTTTTGCTAATACTTTTCCTTCCTCTCCAACTCTTCAGAGTGGTTCTTTTTCAATATTTCCCAGTCCTCTAGTTGTCTAGTAGAGATTTGTGAATGTCAGATTTTTGTTCTATTGTACTTTTAACTTATCTTGGTAAAAATATAATTAAGAAAAATTCTAATTGCGTTTTATTATTAAAATAATGTGGAATCCTATAATGAATGTAGGTACCAAATTAAAAAACTCCTAGTGCAGTTTGCAGTCAGTTTAAGGAGTTTTCATTTTATTTTTCTTGAAATTTAGGATTCTAGGCTACTCTGCTTTTGTAATCTTTTTAAGAATACAGGTATTTTATGAAAAACAATCCTTTTAGCAAGTGTTTTTCCAGAACCTGGGGAAAGTAGGCCACTTGTGTCAGATCAGAAATTTACATTGGCACAGTTAGCTGGATGTCAGATTGTTTATTTTATGCTGAGTGTACATTTTCCATATAGGTATCCAGCTGATACAAGCCAAAGAAAACCTACTCACTGCCATTTCATTTTACAGGCATATAAATTCGTTAGGACTAAAAATCTGAGGTAGATGATCCCTCTTGGCATTTTTTAAAGTTGGATGAACTGCATGAACTTCAGCTTTCTTGTAATAAAATGGTTTCTAATGGGAACGATGAGGAGGCTGCCCTCCCTTCTAGACAGTGGCTCTAAAAGTAGATTGACTCCATGGGTATGAGTAATCTATAGCTGTTTCCCTATGCTACCTTAGCTCAGTAGGTAGGGTTGATCTCTGACAGGATGAGCATGGAAACTGAGATGTATGGCATCCTGTGGGTTGCCAAAGGCATGGGGTGTTGATTGACAGCCAGCTGAACACGAGCTGGCAGTGTGGTCAAGGAGGCCAACAGCATCCTGGCTTACATCAGGAATAGTGTGACCAGCAGGGGCCAGGGAGGTAGTCTTACCCCTGTACTGGGCCTTGGTGAGGCTGCACTTTGAGTCCCATGTGCAGTTCTGAGCACCACAGTGTAGGAAGGACATCAAGGTACTGGAGAGGGTGCAGAGGAGGGTGACTAGGCTGATTAGGGATCTGGACAGGTCTTATGAGGAAAGGCTGAGGGAGTTGGGTTGGGTTGGCCTGGAGGAGGCTGAGGGGAGACCTCTTTGCTCTCTACAACTAGTTGAGAGAAGGTTGTGGTGAGGTGGGTGTTGGCATCTTCTCCCTAGTGACTAGTGATAGGACAAGGAGGTGGGGTCAAGTTGTGCTAGGGAAGGTTCAGATTGGGTATTAGGAAAAAATTCTTCACAGGAACAGTGGTGAGGCATAGGAGCAGGCTGCCTACAGAGGTGGTGGAGGCACCATCCCTGAAGGTATTAAAAAAATGGGTGTATGTCATGCTTTGGGAGATGGTTTAGTGGTCATGGGGCTTTGTAGGGCTGATGGTTTGACTTGCTGATTGTGAAGGTGTTTTCCATCCTTAATGATTCTATGAAAGCAAAGTGAGATGACAGAACTGAAATACTTCTGTGATGAGCTCTGTTAAGAGTAACTTGTGTCAGCTTGTGTCCTGTTCTGATAGCACTCTTTCTTGCTGTTTTTTATCCTGTAGATAATAAGTTCAGCCAGTCCTTGTGCAGACTTTTTTTTCCAAAGCTTGTCCTCCGAATTTAAAAGAATGCATGTGCAGTCTCATACTCCTCATGCATCTCAAAGGGCTGTGAAGCAGGCATTTGATGAGACAATCAGATTGATACAAAGATGCAATGAAGTCAATTTGAATATTGTTGTACTGTGGAAGGTATGTATGGTTGTGGTTGTTGTGGTAATTTGGCCATGAAATATGACTGTTAGAAAATAATTTAATATGGCAACCTGAGCTTTAATGCATGCTTATACAATGTTTATACAGAAAATATTTTTCTGAAAACAGGCAAATGAACTAAAATGGTGTCAAGAAGCAAAGACAATCTTAATAGCCATTCCTGTAATAAATATGTTAAAGTGGGTGTATATTACTCTGGATGCTCTCAGTTCTTCTAAGTTCTCTTCTTAAAAGAGATAATTCTGAAGTCTTAAACCATCCTAATGCTTGCTTTTATCATTGAACTGTATGAGTGACCCATTCTGCTTTGAAGAAGAGGATGTGTGCCAGAATGCAAATATTAAGTAATGGAAATTTGCAGTCTAAATTTCAGCAGTTGTCTCCGATTGTGAAATCAAAAGTATACACATAAAACATAAATGTTACGCTAGCTTTTGTTTTGAACAGCACAATATCTTCCTTGTGAGGTATTGGGCAAGCTAGTAGTTTTGTATGATAGTTTATGACATTTTCTGTTCTGTTAATGCCTTTGTATTATATTCTCTAGGCATATGTTGTGGAAGACAACAAGCAGCTTATTTTGGAGGGCCAGCATCATGTTGCTCTTCATACAGTTGGGAAGGAGGCTTTTTCGTTTCCTCAAAAGCAGGTAATCTAGAGTTAAGTTTTTTCTTTACAATTTCTTCTTTTCCAAAATAGACTTGATGTGCTTTCTTGTAAATAAGTGGAATAATTTTGGGTGCTTTTGCAGAATCTTAATATCAGGTACCAGTATTGTTGAATTAGCAGGTATTGCTAAATAATTCTAACTTAATTACTTCAGTTTTTACTAGTCATCTGTATTGAAATAGCTTGACTCAGCTGAAAGATGAGAAAAGCAATATATAAGTAGTGATACTGCCATGCATTTTTTGGGGTAAGCTGTTCCATGCTATTTCAGGGTAGAGCTAGGAGCTTAATGGTATTATAGAAGTTAATCATTATTTCATAACAAAGTTAATAGTAAAATGGTGGAATTATTTTTTAAGAGTTGCCTACAAATTCTACTGTTGTGCACAACTTTTAAGTGAAGACCTTTAGTGTGAAATTTTAGAATGGCTGAAACACTGGAGCACTTAAAAAGACATGGAAAGTTCCATTGGAATTGATCAATTAATAGCATATTACTTTGAAGTTTTATAGCTTGTTTGATAGTTTAAAAAAATAGCATCTGTAAGAAACTAGTGGATGTCTCCTGGTACAAGAGTCAGTAACAACTATGGAAACTATAGATAAGTTTCTGTAAAAACATCTATTTATGTATGTGAAGAAGACTAATGTGCAAAATTAAAAAGAAACAAACCTTGTACTTGTTTAGTCTTCTGAGCACTACATTGCTGTTCCTTTTTTGGTGCCATTCTCATCATACAAGCTTTTATTGAGCTCTTACTGTAAGTTGTAGTACTATACATAAATTTATTTTCAAGAAAGCAGTATGAGACAAATGTACGTTTCTCTACATATCATGCTATAATGTAAGTAGTGAATTACTCTGAAGCTGTGCACTTGGCTTGTTTAGAAGCCTTTAACTATTTTTGTATCATTAAGATTTTTCCATTTAGTTCTTTGCACTATTTGTTTTCTTCTGAGCACTACATTGCTGTTCCTTTTTTGGTGCCATTCTCATCATACAAGCTTTTATTGAGCTCTTACTGTAAGTTGTAGTACTATACATAAATTTATTTTCAAGAAAGCAGTATGAGACAAATGTACGTTTCTCTACATATCATGCTATAATGTAAGTAGTGAATTACTCTGAAGCTGTGCACTTGGCTTGTTTAGAAGCCTTTAACTATTTTTGTATCATTAAGATTTTTCCATTTAGTTCTTTGCACTATGAAGTAGACAGGAATAGGTCAGAAGAGGCATATAGTTTCAGCTAAACTGGCTGGTGTTCATTGGTACTGAAAAATAGGTACATTTAAGTTGTTACGTCTGAAGCTGCTTTCTTCACTTAGTATCAAAAAAAGCCTTTGCACACTTGGGCTCAAGCTATGCAGTGCAATACCAGGCTGCGTAAGCCTCGTGAAAGCTGCCTACTCTGGCCTTGTATTTTGTGTCTTAATGTGTATGTAGAACAGTAGAGCCCACTGCTCAGGTTAGGAGAGAAAACATTGTGGATTTCTACTTCTGAAGTAGGAACGAATCACATCTGCACCATAAAATAAACAAATGATTGAACATGCTAGAGATAAGACATTTCACATGTATTTACAATAAATGTGTAAAAAACCTAGAGTTTGACATCTGGAACTTAAGTTGTCTGCGTTAAATTCAGTTTCAAACTAAAAGAAATGAATCCTACTACCAGCGATAAGGAGGATCCAGATGTCCCCAAAAATTATTTTGAGGAATAAATGCTACTATATTAACATTCCCTATTTATAATCTGTTAATCATCAATTATTATTATTAAAACTGCATCCAGAGAGGTGCCACATTGATTATTTTATTACTTCAGCATAAGGAACATACTTCCTTTGAAGCATTTGGTATCTTGGTTGGAAAAAAAAAATGTATCTGTGTTGTGATGCAGTTGAAATCTGGTATAAGAGTAATGGTGGTTGTTCTTAATAACTGTGTAAATTGTTTCCTCATGGTGAGCCAAGCCCAGATTTAACTTGGATTTTAGGAGCCTGTAACATGAGGACTGCTAAGGATTGAGAAATTTCATATACTTATGTACTACTATTTTTTTTTTGAGTTGGCACTATATGCTGTGAGGAGAGTAGATGAACCTTGGAGGTGAAATATGAGGTGATTTGAGACTCTTTTCACTCCACATTCAAGAATTAAAAGAACCCCCAAAATAGGATTAAATGAGGCTAGGTAGAGAAAATAATATGCTTGACCTATTAAGGATTTCCTTTGAATTACCTTGCTTTTGTATTAAAGCTACACAAGCAGTAGAAAGCTGAAAGGGAGAAAATCCCAAACCTGAACATTACTTCTAATTTAACATTTTCAGTGTGTAGTTTCAAGACTTCTAATGTAATATTCATATAGCTTGTCTTATAAATCTGTATTTATTATCTAAGTCATAAACAGATTTGGAAACTCTAGGCTGTCCCTGAATGTCTTGTGCTGAAAATGTAGAAGTGGGTTGCTTTCTGTAGTGTAGACAGCAGAGGGAGGTGGAGGTGCTTGCTTTTTATCAATGCACATTGGTTACCAGACCTGAAGTGGGAAAGGGCTGCTCAGAGCTGAAAAAAAACAACTTGCACATTCTAAACAGTGTCACCTAAGATGCAAGAGTCCACTCCCTGCATTATTTGTTGCTTTTCTTCAGGGACTTTCTCCTTGACTTGAACTGTTTCAGTTTTATACTGTTGGAACCAGTGAATGAATTTCTGTCTATGCAGTAGTACAGTCAATTCCCAACGAAGAGCAGTCTCACAGTAGACATGAAAACATGTACAAGACTTCTTCCTGCACCCTTTTTGTTTTAAAGCCCTCAAATGACCCAAATTAGCTGAATTCATCAAATAACTATGTTGAACAAATCAAGATAACTTGCTTTATATTTTGGTTAAATTGTGTGTTCTGGTTGGATTCTGCTTATTTGTAAACTATCATCTCAAATACTTTGCCAGCTTTTAAGGTTTTAGTTTAGACTTGAAAGCTTCTAGAGCTGTTCAGGGCAAGAAAGCTCCAGTGAAGTTGCTGGTAGGTTAGTAGCTGGCTGCACTGATATAAAAACCTTTTTCATATACCTAAGCTAACATGCTAGACTGCTGATGGAGATGCAAGGATACGTGGTTGCTTCTGCTTCGTTCGTTGTGGAACACATGATACATAATGCAGGGAATAGACAGCGAGATGCGATTATTCCTTTATTGCAGTAGCATAACTTGCCTTAGTATGATAAAATGAAGATAGAACCTCTGGTTTCCATAAAACCAAGATAGCGGGTTTTTAAGGAGAGGCTTAAAAATAATCT
>NW_009970725.1:5180436-5185785 GCF_000747805.2 Chaetura pelagica
GCTGAAATTTCTGTATATACCCACACAAAAAGAAAGTAACAGTAGAATTTCATGCACATTTTACTTGGATGTTCAAATGCATGTGCTTCTTTTTCTTCACATCTGTTCAAAATAGAATTGTGAATGCTACATTTTTTCATGCTAAATGAGACAAGGGTAACTGACTTTGAAGCTTACTGGTTTTCTTTTATTGAGTAGTTTTGTGTACAGGTTTTTTATCTAGCTACACAGCACTGCTTTTGAGCATAGGTTACTGGACACAGCAGACTTCTCAGGTGATGACTACTTGCATCAGTGTGTTGTAGAATTTTGGAATCATAACACATAGTATGCTGAAGGAACACTTAAAGAATATTGACTCTGTTAAAGCATTTGGTTGTTTCATATAGAAAGCTGTCTGAATAATATGGAAAACCTCTGTCTTCCTCTCCTTTTTAGTGTATTTTTTGCTAAAGGTAGCAAAAAATGCTAAATATAATTTATTTCCTTGAATCAGAAAGAAAAGGTGCCACAAAGTGACATGTTATAATCACTAGCAGCAGAATGTGAATCACATACAGTGTTAGTAAAGTGAATAAGTCTGAACAGAGTCCAAATAGTAAAAGCCTCATTAATAAAAATTAGCTGGATATTTGTAATTAATGGCTTCTGCCTTTTTTGGAGAGCAATACTGCTATGAGTTGTTTTTTACTTCTGGAACTTGCTTTCAGGAGTCAGATTATTTTAACTGAAGGTCACCTTTATGATTGCATCTGAAATACAGCTGTTCTTTCTATTGTTTTTGACTTCTCTACCCAAACTTAGTAAAAAGACGAAAGCTTAAAATGCTTTAAATGTCTATTCACAGTTGGGGCTGTTGATCAATATAATTTCTTATTGCTGTTTCCTACATTTTTCTAATATGGTGAATTTAATTCAAAAGATTCCAAAGGAAAAACACAGTGTATTATGGTGAGATAGAAGAAGCAATGTGGGCCTGAAGCAGTTGCCACACTTCTGATTGGCAAAGATTTCACACTGATGAAAGGTGAGAAGCAGTCTAGTAGAGGTTTGTCACTTAGACGTGTTAGCATATTGGGAATAGCGCATCTGTACTTAAACTCATTAGCATGTGAGTGTAAACTTAGTTTTGACTGAATTCTAGATGTTATAAAGTGCCTGATGTAAAACACACAGACATTTTTGTAAGATACTATCCCCATGTACGTCTCTCTGTTTTCATGGTGAAGTGGTCTTGTACTGCACAAAATTAATACCTTCCAGGCAGAATTAGTCTAGATGTGTTCCAGCACTTTACATGATGTGCTTCTGTGCTGCTCATTCATGCCTTTGGATTAGGCCAGTGCTAGCCCAAAGTAAAATGCATAGAATGCATATAGCATGGATGCAGGGTTTTTGACAGTGTTTTTTCCTAGGAGTTGGTAATTTTTTGGTAGCATTTAATGTAGATGCATCTTAGTGAGGTGTTTGGTTGGAAGTAGGAATTTTTGAAAGGTAGAAGAGGGTTTAAATAACTATTTTTCCTAAAAGTGAATGATGACTGGAAGTGAGATATTGTGCTCATCCATAATTTTTTTACAGAATGCATGGGGAGGGACACTTTGAATCAGAAATTGTTGGAATGGTTTTAAGACTTTCTTTAAACCAACTTAGTGTGGGGAAAGCAGAATTCTGAAGGGTAAAACATCAAGAGCTGAAGTGTGCATTTTTTAATCTGTCTGAATTAATGTACCCATTTGGGAGGACTGGCTTGTGTTTTTGTCATAAATTAAATATTCCAAATAGCTGAAAAATGTTATCTGTTGCTTTACTTATTGAGGGACTGCAGAGTTGATGATTCAAATTTGTGCTTTCAAATGTCACTTCTATAGTTAGGAGTTAGAATGAATATGGATTTGCATAATGAAGGAAACCAACTTGAAACTGAGGCTTGAAAATGGGAGTTCACAGATTTAAAATGGGAAAGGGAGAAAGACACATCACTTAAGATCTGTTGTCATCTCACTTTTATTCTGTTGCTTTCATATATTCTGTTTTTACTTAGGCTTAGCATTGTTGAAGGGTTTCCTATTCAGGTTTTCTTCTATGCTGTGCACATTGGTCCTTCATACTTGACCAAGCATGTTAATAATCCTTTTGGCTATGTGTAACTTGTGATTTATGGGGCAAATGTCCTGAATTTCCATACAACTTGGATATCAAATTGTGGTGTTTAATTTTTTTCTGGTATGTTTAAGAGCACATTGACCCAGTCATTGAGAAGATTGTTTTTGAAATTGAAAACTTTGTCTAATATTACATAGAAAAATGATTGCAAATGAAGGTAACATTATTATCATCCATCAGATGAAAAGGAAGAGCTTTTCATTTTGAAAGCTCATTCTAAGAGATTAAATAATGTTTTGTGGGCAGGCCTCTGTATTACATCTATCAGATAATGCAAAAGATTATTTGAACAGTGTAGGTTTTGATTTTTCCAACTTTCAGCTTGATACTGTTGCAAGAGATATCTAAAATCAATTGTGAATGACTAAAATGCAATTTCGTAACTGTAAATAAGAATAATATACAATTTCATTTCAAAGTAGCACAACATCAGTCTCTAAAGGTCCAGGCTTTTTGTAACTACTGAATAAGTGAAGGTGTGGAAATTATTCTTAGAACAGTAAGCTTAAGGCTAGTTTTAAGTGTATTTGCTTGAAGCAGGCTTTTGCAGGTGGCTTTGGGCAACAAAGGGCTGGAGTAAAATAGAAACAACTTTGCTTTTGGAAAGTAACTGTGGGAGCAGTGTGGTTCTGATGCTACTGCCTGTTGTGTGTTTCTACGAAGAAAACAAAAAGCTTAAATGTACAGCAATAAAATTTTTAAAAGTAACAAAAAAATACTTCCTGCCCCTCATACAGTTATTCCAAACTCTTCTTATGATGAAGGCTTTTCCAGTAAAGCTTATCTGTACCTCTACCAGTATGCATGGGTAAGACCTTCAAATTACACCTTAGCCATTTTTTAAAGGGAGTATCTTAACCACTGTTGTGACCTTCTTGAATGCAATATATGGCACCTGTTGTCTCCTGGAGCCAGTGGCGCTTCTGGAGGTTTTGCAAGGAGCCATAATGCGTCAACAAGCAGGCTTTAGATATCAGAATTTCGTTTTGCCTTTAAATAGATAATACTTCATTTGGGCTGATACTCTAGGAGTTCAGCATCAAAATACTGCCTGTTTAATTATCAGTTTTGTTTTACTTTGATTCTAAGTGTAAATAAATCAAGTCTTGGGGCTGTTATCTGCCTGGTGCATAGTCTTAAAGGAACAGTACAGATGCCCAGGTAAGTATGGGCATCTTTTTTGTAGCCTTGATCCAATTTTCCAAGCTCTAGAGTAGAGCAGGAGTTTAATGCATCCTTAAACTTAGCATTGATTCTCTTCTAAACTATTATATAAGAGAATCATGTGCTAAAAATCATGTCTTAGCCTCTGTTCAAGGTACATAATTACAAAGAACCCCAAGACTTTGAGCAGCTGAACTCGAAGATGCAGACATTTTGTCTGATTCTGACACCCTGGGGCTGGCTGGAATTACGGTTTAGCTCTGTGATGGTAAATGGTTAATCTTCTTTCCAGACCTTCAGCAGAGGTGTAATATTAGAACTAAAGTTTTGAAGTATTAACTCTCTGCATTTTCAACAGTAAATGTTCCTTCTGCTTTTCATTGTGTTCTTGTCTATTTGTGGAGATAAACCTTCGTATTTGTCTTTTGTAGGGTTTAAAAAAAATACTCGGGAATTCTGATTGGGAGGACTTGGAACAGGTAATTGACTCTAGGGCGAACTACAGTATGTAGGATATTGATATGAGGCTGAAGAGGACATGGAATAATTGGCTGGACTGTAATTTGAGGGGAAAGTTCAATTTAAATGAAAACCTGTAAGCTCCTCTCCTGCTATATTTCACACTGTCAGTTTTCATCAACTTAGATATCTATAGGGTAAGGTGGACATACCAAGTTCATTCAATACTTAAAATACATTTAATCGTTACTATGAAATATCGTGGGTTTTTTTCAATTACTATTTAAGAAAACTAGTCTTTCTTTTGAAAGCAAAGGATTGCAAACCTGATAAAATACTTGATGTTTTCCTCGTATTACCGTCACAGGCAAACAGGGATCAAGATGTTCATATGTACTGCAGAATGTTTAGCGTGTCTGATATTTTAAGTCAGTTTTTGTTGCCTATAGTATTTATTTTCAACTTAGAAGGTACAATCCATCAATCCCTTAAAAGAAAGTATTACTTTGTTCCACTGTGCTGACTTATTGGGGGCTTTTTAAAATCTTCTTTTGCACACTTTTAGTAGTCAGTCACACTTAACTGCTGCTAATTCTTCTTTCTTCTGAAGGTGGACTTTTTGCAGAAGGCAGCCTCCTAAAAGGCAGCCCCTTCCTGAATAAATCCTGCTTGCAAAACAGATTAGATGATGATAGATTAGTACTGTAATGCTGGGGACCAAATGGAGCCTGATTGCCTCATTTGGTGTTGCATCTTTCTGTATCATCTAATTTCTTCTGCTTCAGAGATTAATTCTGCCAACAAGGTTAGGATGAATCCCAAATAGTGTGTCAGTGCTTGACTTGCACTTTCAGCTGGGGACAAAGGTAGCTTTCATATCTGCAAGAGCTTGCTATACAGTTTTTAAGATACTCTGCATTATTAAATCCTTCTGTCATTGTCAGCATGTTCCTATAAACTTTTGTTTGCTTTACTTTGGGTCTTGTTTGGGAAGCTTGGGTATTTGCTTTGCTGTTGTGAACTCTCCAGGGTAGGTGGTGAATTTTTTTTTTTTTTAGGTACAGCTGCTGAGTAGGGAACAGTGTAAATGCTGTCCCTTTTTCTTAGCAACAAAACCCAGCAGTGACAAACCACTGCAAAAACAGCATGCCTTTGTGAAACCTGTACAGCTAGTGTTTTCATAAACAGCACTGAAATTTGTCTTGGTAGAAGGTAACAAATAAATCATATCAGTTCCTTATCTAGCACACTTGAATGCAAAACACATTGGGGAAAAAGCTGTAAGCTTCCTGGTGCTGTGGACTTATTTCCCCGGAATTATAGTTCATAATGGAAAAATTGTAGCTTCTCTAACTGTATTTCTTGTGTTGCATTGTACAGTACCTTACATCAATGTTTTAAATGTCATTCCAAATTTGTGTTTCAGGAATTGCCAGAAACAGTTCTCTTAAAGTTTTTTCGACCAGAAAGCACACCAGTACCTACAAGACCAACACCAGAGCAGCTTTCTAATCTTATCAAGACAAGTCTTCATTATCCATAGTCTTTCAATCACTCTTT
>NW_009970725.1:5185865-5208583 GCF_000747805.2 Chaetura pelagica
TTTCCATCAAAAAAGGTTAATGCCACGTTTTGTTTAGCAACTTTTAAAATACCATGAAGTTGACATAAATCCTATTGAGAGATGCTCTGTGGGTTATGATACAAAAGATAAAAGTCTGGTATGCAAAGGTGAAATCTTGCTCAATTCTTAAACTCACTGCTTTGGAATTTTGTAGATAAAATGAAAGTCTCATGTAGAGAAACAGGCTGTAATACCACAGTTCAGTTTTAATATTAACTAGTAATATTACCAAACTTACTGAAAGAAATGTAAACACTTGGATGCCTGTTTGTTTATATTTGGTGTCAGAGTGAAGAGTGTGACTACTTTGAGAAGCTAGACAGAAAGTAAGAGGTATTTTTAAGTCAAAAGAACTGTTACGTCTGCAGCATCTGATTTGCCAAGATTAGCTGCACATTATTCTAATTCATGTTAGAAGATGGTAACAGTTTAGATCACTGGGTCTTGTCTCCTGCAAGAGTATCAGAATTAACCTCTGTCAATAATCAGACTGCTAGACTGAATTAGTTGGAGCCTGTAAAATCTGTGAGCCCTTCAACACTGAAATATGAACAAAGCTCTCTGGATTAATTTCCAGACATGAAATTAATTGTACTTGAAGCATAAAGGTACTTATTTAGGTTTGAGTCTTTTTCTGAGAACTCTGTTTTAATTTTTTTCTAAAGCTTAAGTTAATACAAGTTGCCCCAAAAAAGGTATTTATTTATAAAATCTAACATGTTTTATAAGGTGGCACATTTTAATGACAGTTACAAAGCATGCATTGTTCTAGTAACAAGTTCATATCTTATAGTTGGTAATTGTTCTTCTCATTAGTCAAATTTGGGATATTTAAACTGTTAAACAATGGTAAGGAATTCCACTGGCACAGTAACTTACTGCACATGTAGAGTTGTTTCAGCTGCAGTAGTATGTGTAGCTGCCTGTGAATATCTTGTGTCTTTCTTGCTGCAGCATTATTTATAAAAACAATCATACTAATTGTGAACAAGCAGAGTATCAGCTAACTGTATTAGTTTTATTCAGGGTAAAGGCTTAAACACTAAATATGTTTGTCCTGTCTGTTCTGTCTGGGCATGGTTCTGGCTAAAACTTTAGGCCAGATGCCAGCAGCCCCTCAGTGAGGGGCAGCGTGGAAAAGTATCTAGACAAAATGTGCTAAACAGGGTTCAGAGAATAGCATACTGGGCCATGTTATCCCATTGTGAAATGCTCTTGTCAAAAAGGTAGATTTCCTGTAAGCCAAGGTATTATTTATTCTTTTGTTAGCCTTTCCCAGCCTCTGTTTGCTTCAGTTAGCTTCTATTATAAGTAACACTTGTCAGTGTAAGTGATTTTATTGCTATGTACACTCTGTTGCATAATAGATAAATACATGTTAATTTTTATATTAATTTATTGTAACTGTTTAAGACTTTATAAAGTAGGACTGTTTGTTTGTTTTTTTTCTTTACTGTGGAACTGTTTTTCTTTGCAGCCTCTGTCTGGTACCTGTCACTCTCCTACTTTCCAATTGTTCTCATGCTGTTGTAGATGTGATGATTGACTTGCGGCATAAAACAACAAGGTAACGTGTGAATGTTAATTAACAATATTTTCTGAGAATGCTTCCTAGTTTTGGGGAGTTTTGTAGTGGTTTAACTGTATTGAATATCTAGAATAGGATTTTTTCAACACTGGATTCTTTGAAAGAATGGAGGGTGGTAAAAGCTTCATATAGTCAAGTGGGAGTCTTCAGTCAGTGTTCAATTTTACTTTGCTGCCGACTGTTGCTAAGACAGCACCTTGAGTTGTGACTGTTGAATGGTAAAACTCTTCAGGACTTCTCTAGGAAAGTGGAAATGCTTTTGAAATTGTGAAATACAAGCTTCAGCTACCTTAATTTATTAAATACAAGTTGTTGGGTTTTCATTAAAAAACAAGTAATTTGTAGAAAACTTCTGAAGTTCAAATAAATGCTTCTTCTTGCAATTTGAGTTAGTATAAAATATTGTAGAACCTTATATATCTTTAAGACTTCCCCATGGTTTATGACCTTAATTGTTATGACAGACTTTTTGCTTAAAACTGTAGTATGTGCGAAAATGTTAGCACTAAGGAAATGTTTTGTGAATTGCTTCTAAAAATTTTAGAAAGTATTCTTGTGGGGGAGAGAATTAACTGCCATGATGTTCTACCATTTTATTCTTCCACTTCTGTTAAAACAAGCCAATTTAATTAATGTAATTCAGTTGACACCCTCTTACCCCTGCTGTTTCCCCCATATACATAATGCTACTTGGTCTGCTTACCACAAAATAGTGGGTTCCTTGGCTGAGTATTCCTGAGGTGTGTGTGTCTGTGTCAAATTGTGAGGATATCCAGGTAGACTTAGTCATGGGAGGACATTGGTATCTTACCAACAGTCCATCCAGGCAAGTAGGAGGGCCAAAGCACTGATAGAGTTGGACCTGGCCAGGGATGTTAAGAACAACAAGAAAAGTTTCTACAGGTATGTCAGTGGTAAGAGAAGGACAAGAGAAAATGTGAGCCCAGTTCAGAAGGAAACTGGAGATCTGGCCATGCAGGACATAAAGAAGGCTGAGGTACTCAGTGACTACTTTGCTGCTGTCTTCCCTGTCAAAGCCTCTGGTCACACCATCCAAGTTAAAGAAGGTGAAGGAATGAACTGTGAAAGGGAAGATTTCCCCACTGTAGGAGAAGAGCAGGTTCATGATCATCTGAAGGACCTGAAGGTGCACGAGTCTGTGGGGGCTGACAGGATTCATCAACAGCTCCTGAAGGAATCAGCTGACAAAGTTGCAGAGTCTCTGTCCATCATATTTGAAAAGGCTTGGCAGTGTGGAGAAATTCCCACTGACTGAAAAAGAGGAAACACAACTCCCATTTTCAGTAAAGGAAAAAGTGAAGACCCAGGGAACTATATACCAGTAAGTCTCACCTCTGTGCCTGGCAAGATCATGGAGCAGATCCTCCTGAAGGCTCTGCTAAGGCACGTAGAAAACAAAGGGGTGATTGGTGACAGCTGCTTCACCAAGGGCAAATCCTGCCTGACTAATTTAGTGGTCTCTACAATGGGGTCACAGCATCAGTGGACAAAGGAAGAGCAAGCAGTGTTATCTATATGGACTTGTGCAAAGCCTTCAACACTGTCCTGCATGACATCCTGGTATCAAAACTGGAATGATACGGATTTGATGGATGGATCAGTCGTTGGGTCAGGAACTGGCTGAATGGTTGCACTCACAAAGAGTGGTGATCAATGGCTTGATGTCCAGATGGAGACCTGTGATGAGTGTTTTTTCTCAGGGGTCAGTACTGGCACCCACGCTATGTAATGTCTTTTTGTTGGAGACAGGGACAGTGGCACTGAGGGCACCCTCAGCAAGTTTGCTGATGACACCAAACTGTGTGGGGAGGTTGATGCACTGGAGGGAGGAGATGCTGTCCAGAGGGACCTTGACAGGCTTGAGTAGTGGGCTTGTGCAAACTCATGAAGTTCAACAAGGTTGAATGCAAGATTCTGGACCTGGATTGGAGCAATTCCAAGCACAAATACAGGCTGGGTAGAGAATGGATTGAAAACAGTCTCAAGGAGAAGGATTTAAGGATGATGGTGGATGAGAGAGGCTCAGCATGAACCGGTGATGTGTTGGTAATGGACCGCGGGAAACCAGAATGCATCCGTGATGTTCCTGTGTTCCTCTCTTCCAGTGAGGGCTTTTTAAAGGGACCGAGGGCACACGCGGCGCTCACCTTGTACAGAGGATCGATTGCAGCTGGAGCGAATCTTAGAGCGGAGACTGGAAACACTGCCCTCACCCCGCCCAAAAATTTACTGAGAGCGGTGTTCAGTTTAGGGATTAACCGCTTTATGAAGGGCTAACAAAAACGGAGGGACCAAAATTCGGGAGAGGTATGCTAGGGATATATCAGGGAAATAATTCAGAAGTACTATGCCCTTATTAAATGTATGCTCCGAGGGAAAGGTGTAGAATCAATGGAGTAAAAGGGTAGGAGTTGAGCCCGGCAGGGAATTTAAGGGAGGGTGTGTGTGTGTTGTGGCTATGTTTATCCCTCCCCATGGCTCCTGGGATGTGGCTTCTTTTCCATGGCAGGGCTCGGTAGCAGGATCTGTAGGGTGCCAGCTTCCCGGCAGCCGGGGCTGCTCCCCGGCAGCGCCTGGGCAGGTGGGCGCGGCTGCTCCGTGAGCCGGGGCAGACTCCGGCCCTAAGGCAGAGTAGGTGGGTGGACCGGGCAGGCAGGTGACCAGCGCGTCAAGGGAGGTGATTTCTCCCCCACTACTCTGCTGTTGTGAGACCCCAGCTAGAGTACTGTGTCCAGCTCTGGACCTCCCAACATAAGACATGAAGCTCATGGAGAAAGTCCAGAGGAGGGCCACAGAGATGATCAGAGGGCTGGAGCACCTCTCCTATGAAGACAGGCTGAGGGAGTTGGGGTTGTTCAGCTTGGGAATGGGAAGGCTCTGGGGGACCTCATAGAGTGACCTGAAGAAGCCTACAAGAAAGCTGGGGAGAGACTTTTTACAGGGTAGTGTTAGGACAAGGGGTAATGGATCAAAACTGGAAGAGGGTAGATTTAGGTTAGATATTAGGAGGAAATTCTTAAGAGAGTGGTGAGACCCTGGAACAGGTTGCCCAGGGAAGCTTTGGATGCCCCCTCCCTGCAAATGTTCAAGGCCAAGTTGGATGGGGCTCTGAGCAACCTGATCTAGTGGGAGATGTCCCTGCCTGAGCTGGGGGGTTGGAACTAGATGATTTTTAAGGTCTCTTTGAACCCAAACCATGCTATGATTCTATGAAGTAAGAAATTAAAAGCCCAGGGCCTAATTCAAAGGTTCAGAAATGGAGAAGATTTAAGTCTTCTTTATGTATCAGTTAAGATTAGGAAGCTATTCGTTGATACGGTGTTTTTTTTAATAAGATGGTCATGTTTTGTAACAGCGTTGTAAGATGTCTTTGGAAGGATGATGTATGCATGTGCCTTGAAACTTCTTAATAACAAACAAAAACCTATCCCCCTTCTTAATGCAGTGTCTCTAAAGCAGTATATATCCATATTAATTATTTCTGTGTGATATGCACTCTTATTTAACTCGCACTCAGGGACAGGCCTAAGAATGCTTTATATAGGAATTCCTAAAATTGTGATAGTTTGGATCTTGTTACTACATCTATTGTTAGCATTATATGCCAGTTCTGTATAAAGCTGGGAATACACTGGAATTCATCATTGTGCATAAATGTGTAATTAATGTTCTCTATACAGTGTGAAATATATTAGGATCCAAATAAATGCTTTAAAGATGTGTACCAATTCATCTGAGCCAAGGGGAGGGCTGCTGTAAAGAGCATGTTAAGTGTGAGTCAGAACATTAACAAGTATCTGGTAAGAAGAAAGGGCCTAGAGTGAAATTGAGCTGATAGGTGGACATAGAGATGTATAAAGATACCCAAGGGTGTGTACCTCAGGTACTCATCTCAGAGCGTGTATGTGTTTGTGGGGATGAAATGGGTGTGGATGTGACAGGAAAGAGGACATGTAAACATGACTTCTTTTTTTAAACTGCATTTACTATCTTGGTAAAATGTTAAGTGCAGCTTTGTCTATACTTGTGATTGCAACTGTTTTCCTTTCAAAGTCTAGCTTTGTCTTGCTAGAAAAGATAGATACGGGAGGGTTGTGTGTGTAAAACAAAGTATGATGCATTTGGGGATGGTGATCACTTCAGAGAAATTACTGTAGACAAATAGTCTAAAAAGACTCAGCAAAATACAAGACATGAAAGACAAATGGCAGTGATAAGAGACTGGCAGAATAGTAACTTAAGTTGCCAATTCCTGACTTTTGGAAATAAGTGTTCAGGAAGCACAAGCAAGCATATATTTGTAATGGGTTGGCAATGGACACACAGTGCCATCTTGGGAGAACTTGAGGTTGGACTGGAAATGTGTTTCAAATGCAGAGAAATAATGTTGTTACGTTCTTTTGCAGCCCAGAAGCACTAGAAATCCATGGATCTTTTACATGGCTTGGTCAAACACAGTACAAGCTTCAACTTAAAAGCCAGGAAGTCTATAGCTTGCAGCTGAAAGCTTGCTTTGTTCATACAGGTGTCTATAATCTTGGAACACCAAGAGTATTTGCCAAGCTAGTGGACCAAGTTACTTTGTTTGAAACGAGTCAGCAGAACTCCATGCCTGCACTGATTATTATAAATAATATCTGACCACTTCCTGAAAAAAAAAAAATCACACTAAAAGACAAAATAAATGGGATTTTTTTCTTCTATTGCTGGTTGACGTTTTGCTGCAGTTTTTGGAAATAGCACCTCAAACATCTAACTTGTTACTAAAGATTGTGTAGGAAAGAAAATAGCAAAATATTCAGATGACTTGTCAATTCATTTCTCAATGCAACGCACGTTGGACTGAAAATACGTTTATCCTTTTATAATGTATTTCTTCTCTGGTAATTATGATATTCATAACACAAAATACTCTCTAACTTCAGATCTGAACATATTTGTATGTCCCATGCCCTGTCAAAAATGCAGCTTGACTGCTGTTACAACTTCCAGCATGGTGTGTTTAATATTTGTGGCTGTATTAGGATATGGCTCAGGAAGAAACACTCATTGGCTTTTTCCTGTCTGAAGCCATTAGTAATGATAAATCCCAACCTTACTGTGAAGTTCAATAAGGTTTCTCAAATATATTTCTGTTTCTCAGTTCTTTAGTTTAAAATTTTGAGTTTTCATGTTTATGGAAACTGGTAACTTTTGAAGGTTTACATACACGTCCCACCTGAGGTGTTTAAAAAAAATAAAATAAAATAGCTTTTTCATCCAGTTTGAATATTTTCTCATTCATCTCAACACAGAATGCACTATTTCCACAACCATGCGATTGTCATTTAAATTGTCACTTACTTTATTATGTAACTATAACGATGATCTGTTTTAAAAAAAATCTACTCAAGATTTTCAAGAAATGTATTATATTTATAACAAATGTATTGTAAATAGAATAAAACATACACCATATTCACTGTATGAACTTGTGGCCTTTAATTTTTCCTTTTTGTACAGCTGTAGCAATCTGCAGGTGCTGATGCTGTGTGTCTATTCTATATTCTCTTTATGGTGGCCTTCTTTGCTCAGGTGAAGTTCCTGTTCTGTTGTCACATTGAAATTGGTAGTGGCTGCTCTGCCTTCCGAGTTCTTAACCAGTGTTCCCATGAATGACACAGATTTCAGCTGTCTGGGAAATCACAATTACAGAGTACAAGGAAAATCCAGCACATGAAGAAACCTCAGACAGCCTGCTCTATCTTGTGGCTGAAGGACACTTCTTCATAGGGTAACAGTAGCTTATGAAATGTTCTATCTGCCTTCAGATGCTTTTTTTTTCTTTTTAGGTAAGGTTTCAAATTTTGCTCATACTCAGTACTACTGTCTCAAGTTCTGTCTCCAGGACTTAGGACTTCCTGAGAAGTCTTGCAACCCATTCACAGCATGTGTGTGACCTTTCATAGTCATACTTGATGTGACTGTGGGTCATGTTGGTAAATGGGTGGAACACTTGAGTATAATCTAACAATGAATATGTTGCTTCAGGCATTGAGTTATTCTTTTTCTACTGTTGGGCAGATTGGGAGACTAATCTTTCTAAATGCTTCTTGGCATTGCAGCCTTAAGCTGTGTCATCAGTCCTCTCTCTGTCTTGGCACTCTTCCCCTAAAAAGTAATTACTGATGCCATTCAGCTATCTAGCTCTAGGCCACAATGATCTAAGTCATGGTTGGTGTATTTTCAAGACTTCTTCAAATACTCACAACTCACATTATTCTGATAGAGGATGTTTTCACGGGAGTTTTGTGACATAAAGGTCAGAATTTTAACTGCTTTTCAGCCTCTCAGAAGAAACTGGTAAGAAATAGTATCTCCTGTGATTTTGAAGCTGCACTGCTGTGAAGACCCCACTTGCTGCAGACTTGACTAACTACAGAAACTACCAGGCTGTGCTATCATGTTGACTCACATATTACTTGTCAGTGATCCTAACTTTCAGATTAAGTAAACCATCACTTACTATGTCCATTAGTACTAATCTAGGTAAAAAACTGCGATATAACACATTATGTAGCTTGCCTTGAAGGAAATGCTGTGTCTACATGGACCCTTCCTCATGTTTCTGAGAATGTTTGTAGGCTTATGGTGAGTTAATGGTGTGCTAGGAGGCTAAAGGAGTTGAAATAATGTTTTAGTCAGTGTGGGTAAAATTAGCTGTCTCATCAGCATGCAGTTTTGATTTGGATTTCTGTATCCATGTTATCTAGACATGCGTTTTATTTGTATGTATGCCAAGTGCTCCCAAAGAGTTCTGCAAAGCTCACCAGCATAGGCAGTCAACCCTACAAATAAGCCAGGCTTTGATTATGCTATAGACACAGCATTATGTAGCCAAAAACCTCTGAACAAACCAAACTTGCTTTCTCTTCACACTGAACTGAAATTTCCTCCTTATTCTCTTCCCTTACATGATGATTCTGAAAATACTGAGGCTGGTAACTTTTCATATTGTAAGGTCATTTACTGAAAAGCAGTACCTGTGATTCTAACTTGTAAAGCTTAGGATACTCTTACAGAAGACTGTTGTCATGTTCTGTCCAAGGAATTACTGTGTTGTAAACATGAACATGCTTTACTTCTAAACTGACACTGGTTTCTTCGTGATGTGTGTCTGACTGCATGTTCTGTTGTGTAAAAAGCAAAGAGCTGTTCAGAACAGAGTTTGAATATCATCATTGGTGAGTCAGAACAGAAGTTTACTGTGTGATTGCTTAGGAGAGGAGCAAGCATGGAGACAAAGCTAAGCTTGGCTCCTTAATGCATTCTCACATGGGAAACTGCCCATGTGTGGGCACACAGTGATGATGAATAGTTGTATTGAAATGAAAATTAATCTGGTCTTGCTATTGAACAAATAAGTATCTTTCCAAAGGCTGGAATTCTGTGACTTGCAGAACAACACTCCAGAAGAATCCTGGGAACCTGCTGAAAGGTGCAAGAGTGTCCTAATGAGTCTGTAGATCTTACTTTGAGATAACTAGTATAAAATCCTTAAAAATTATTAGATCCATGGGTTCTTTGTTGTTTTTTTGAATCTAATGAATTTTCATTTTTTACTACTTCAGTAACAGAATCATGAAGCTTGCCAAACTGTAGGTTTTGGGGAAAAGTTAAATACCCGGTTTCACTCCCGGCATGGTGGGGAATTCAGGAATAATTTAGTTTTGCATTGCATAAAATGAAATTCCATACATTAGCTGACTTAAAAAAAAAAAAGGTGTGTGTGGGGGGGGGGTAGGTGGGTTTCCTCACAGACCCTCTGCCATTGCCTGAGCACAGGGAAGGTATTTTCTTTAAGCAGTTGCACTACTGGGATTCCCTTCTGGGTAGTGGACAGCAGTTTCTTTTAATATGAAATTAACTACCTAAATATGTGACCCAAGATGAGGTGTGAGCACAGGTTGCACTGTCCCTTGGCTGGATGGTGTCTAACAGCGGGTGCTGGGGGTCTGTGTCCTGTCTTTCACGAGGTGACCCAGCGTGTGTCTCTTAGTCACTGATGACCAGAGGGCAGCAGCAGCACGGTCAGTCCCCAGGCTGTGCCTTTTGGTCACATCTGGCATTCAGCTTGATCACATCTAGTGTTCAGGTAGCATGAGGGAACCGATAAAAGTTCAAGACCTGCAAGTCTAGGTAGTGATTTTATCCGAATTATTGAGGAGGGAGGGGAATGACCCACAACCACACTTTTTTTACTGGGACTTACGGTGTTACCAGCTCTCCTTCAATCATCTGAAGCTTAAACCTTGTCCAGATTAACCACTAGCTATTGCCATTAATTGCACAGAAGGCATTGGGGACCCTTGGCAGAGTGGGCTGTTCCTCCCTCCCTCCAGCAGCACCAGGGTGGTGCTGCAGCAGGCAGAGGGGAAAGGGGTGAAAATGAGAGGTGGGAGATGAGACAGGAGCATTGGATATGTCTCAAGGTATGCAATAGTTTTCTCTTTTAAACAGAGAAATATACTTAGTGTTTCTATGAGATCACTACTCCTCATCTTTACTTATGGCAGTGGGAAGTTGGAAGATTGCTTGATTCTGCTGTTGCCTACTGTACTCGTTGGCCACTTCATTGGCAGCTTTGTGAGATTTATCTATGCTGAGTTTAGTACCGAATTCCTGTCTGAGGTGCTGTGGGAAATACATAGAAACTGCATTGCTGGATATGGTATACTGCTCTACTTTTGTATCCAAGTTGAGCATTGCTGCCATCTAGTGCTTTCTGCTTCTAAATGTCTGTTCTACCTCCTCACTGTGGGATCTAGGAGTCTCTCAAGCAACCTCTTTGTGTGAGACAACTGGAGGAGATGGGAAGACCTGGGATCAAAGGCCCAGTCATGGGGCAAACCGAGCATGCAAGGCCAGCTGCTGGAGGGGTCCACACTGTATTTTCCACTAGCAGACCTTCATTCTGATCAGCTGTTTGTGTTTTTGTTTTGTTTTGATTTTTTTTTTTTTCTGTTTTGTTAAGATCAGAAGATAAGTAAAATCAGTTGGTTTAGGTTGTGAAAAACACTGTCAAAGCCGTAGTGTGAACAGGAAATATATAAGCCTTGAGGAGGAGGATAGTGTGTACATAGTATGATGAAACTGAAAGAAAGGGGATACGTATTTGTTGGCTTTCATCATTTAGATCTGAGGTCACGATAGCTATGTAATGTGAGGAACCTCACTGGTATACCCAAGCTTTCTTACTGATCTAAAGCAAGGTTTCCCTCTACTCACCAGACCACATAATCGACATTTTTATTAGCATTCAGTTGTAAAAGGCAAGTATGGCTGCCTTAATGAAAGCAGCCACCCTGCTAGTGAGGCTTCTTGGACAAGAATGGAATCATATGTGATCAGTCATGGCTGTGCTCTGATTAATGGGGACAGAATTTCACAGCAACTTTATTTCCAAAGACAGTAATGGAATATAAAAACAGGGTTTCATTTGTACTCGAAGGATTTAACTTTAAAGCTCATCTTCTAATTCAATATCTACCAATATAAGTCAATATCTAGTCAATATGGAGCTGTCTAAAGTGTTATCTAGCCCAGTTATCAAAAGTCATGTCTTGGAACTGCAGTGGATACAGCAGAGACTCCTGGATGCTTTTCACTTATTCTGCTCTTATTCCAGTGAGATAAGAGATTCTTTCTGAGTATATTAAAATATAGAGATATTTACAGTAATAGTACTCCAGTGAGAAAACTTCAGTCTTTCTTCATATGCACATTGCCATTATTTCAGTCACCTGAAATCTTACTGTTTGCTGTCTTTTTTAAATTATCCTTGAACAATTTAATGGACAAAATTATACTTAAAAAGTAAAAAAACTACCCTGGAACAGAAAATAATAATTTTCTCAACACTTCTGGTTTTAAAATGTTTAATGCTGGTTAAACATATTCCAGGACTGAGTGATTTCCTGATCCCATTTAAATCAAGATTTATTTACTATTAATTTCTATTAGTTTACAGGAGTAAATCATTAATTTGTAAAATGTCACTCGGCTAATGAGTTCTGCTAATTGCTTTAGTGGTAGATGAAAAAATGAGAAATTAATGTAGTTTAAAAATGTTGCTTACAGACTGTAGCAGTGTATAAATCAGTTCAGAGGATTCTTGCAAATATTCCTTTGGGCTTTCCTCTAAGTTAGAATAGATGTGGTGTTCTCCTCCTGATAATTGTGGTGTTGTTCCCTACCCTGTTTTCTCCAAGATGGTGAAAATTCTGCTCAAAAAAAGGACTATGACTGTCATATTTTACTTACGGAAGGAAACCTAGGTATAGGTATAGGTCTTTACTCCTGCAGGATTTCCCCATGAGCCCTAGATTCATATAGCCCCAGAAGAAGTCAAGATAGAGGAGGAGTTTGACATGGTAGATGAGGATTGGGTTAGGGATCAGTTGAGTAATCTGGACATCCATAAATCGATGGGTCTGGATGGAATGCACCCAAGGGTGCTGAGGGAGCTGGCGGAGGTCATTGCTAGGCCACTCTCCATCATCTTCAGTAAGTCATGGGTAACAGGAGAGGTGCCTGAGGACTGGAGGATAGCAAATGTCACTCCAGTCTACAAGAAGGGCAAGAAGGAGGACCCGGGTAACTATAGACCGGTCAGCCTTCCCTCCATCCCTGGAAAGGTGATGCAACAACTTGTTCTTGTCACTATCTCTAGGCACATCAAGGACATGGGGGTCATCAAGAGCAGTCAGCATGGTTTTACCAAGGGTAAATCATGTTTGACTAACCTCATAGCCTTTTATGAGGAAATTACTAGGTGGATAGATGATGGTAGAGCGGTAGATGTGGTTTATCTTGATTTCAGTAAAGCATTTGACACCGTCTCCCACAGCATCCTTGTAGATAAGTTGATCAAGTATGGGTTTGGTGATCAGGTAGTGAGATGGATTAGGAACTGGTTGAAAGGAAGGAGTCAGAGAGTTGTAGTCAATGGGGCAGAATCTGGTTGGAGATGTGTGACTAGTGGAGTCCCTCAGGGGTCAGTACTGGGACCGGTGCTGTTCAACATCTTCATCAACGACCTGGATGAGGGTATAGAATGTACCCTCAGCAAGTTTGCTGATGACACTAAGCTGGGAGGAGTGGCTGACACACCAGAAGGCTGTGCTGCCATTCAGAGAGACTTAGATAGGTTGGAGAGTTGGGCGGGGAGAAACATGATGAAATTCAACAAGGGGAAGTGCAGAGTTTTACATTTGGGGAAGAACAACACCATGTCCCAGTACAGGTTGGGGGCTGAACTGCTGGAGAGTAGTGTAGGTGAAAGAGACCTGGGGGTCCTGGTAGACAGGAGGATGACCATGAGCCAGCAATGTGCCCTTGTGGCCAAGAAGGCCAATGGCATCCTGGGGTGCATTAGAAAGGGTGTGGTTAGTAGGTCAAGAGAGGTTCTCCTCCCCCTCTATTCTGCATTGGTGAGGCCACATCTGGAGTATTGTGTCCAGTTCTGGGCCCCTCAGTTCAAGAAGGACAGGGAACTGCTTGAAAGAGTCTAGCGCAGAGCTACAAAGATGATTAAGGGAGTGGAACATCTCCCTTATGAGGAGAGGCTGAGGGAGCTGGGTCTCTTTAGCTTGGAGGAGAGGAGACTGAGGGGTGACCTCATCCATGTTTACAAATATGTAGGGGGTGAGTGTCAGGGAGATGGAGTTAGGCTTTTCTCAGTGATGACCAGTGATAGGACAAGGGGTAATGGGTGTAAATTGGAGCATAGGAGGTTCAAGGTGAATATCAGAAAAAAATTTTTTACTGTAAGAGTGACAGAGCACTGGAACAGGCTGCCCAGGGAGGTTGTGGAGTCTCCCTCACTGGAGACATTCAAAACCCACCTGGATGCGTTCCTGTGTGATGTGCTCTGGGTGATCCTGCTCTGGCAGGGGGGTTGGACTAGATGATCTTTCGAGGTCCCTTCCAGCCCCTAGGATTCTATGATTCTATGAAAAGTCCCCTCCCAGCTTCCCTGTAGGCCTCTTCCATGTACTGGAAGGCTGCTGTAAGATTTCCTCTGAGCCTTCTCTTCTCCAGACTGAACAACCTTAACTCTTTCAGCCTATCTTCATAGGAGAGGTGTTACAGCCCTCTAATCATCTTCATGGCTCTCCTTTGGACACGCTACAACAGCTCCATGTCCTTCTCACGTTGGGGACTTCAGAACTGGACATAGTATTCTAGATGGGGTCTCACAAGAGCAGAGTACAGGGGCAGAATCACCTCCCTTGACCTGGGAGCTATTTACACTTCGTGCATTTTAGGAGCAAGGCTGCATAATATGCACAATATATGAAAAATGCAAGCAAATATTAAAATTTTTATTTCCAAACCTGTTAAGATACAGACCTTTCCAGAAACACTCAGGCAAGTCTGCCACCAAGAGGCAGACATCTTGCATCAAAACCTTAAAAAAGTGGAAGACTCCATGCATAATAAGCCAGCAGTCCAAAGCTGTAAGCCCAATAGTATATATGAATACAAAAGTTCAAAAGGGAATTCAATTGATTTATTGGTACCAACTTCAAAACGAAGGAAAAAGGGAAACAAAGAAGCCCTCAGCAAGGGAATAGTACCTTATAAAGGATAACATGCACCCACCACCATTACTTCAGGTGAACTAGAAAAAAAATGTTTATTTCATTTGTGCCTTGAATTAAAAGGAGATACTATTTTTTTTTCTATTTGTTAAAGACTCTCTGGGTTGAAAGCCTGTGTCTCAATGAGGGAGTTAGGAATTTCACCATCCACAAGCCACTGTTAGCTACTACTGAATATGCTGATTGTCTTCATGAAACTTGGACCCTAAACAGATTTAGAGGTCTCACAAGGGAATGCCTAGCATGAGTTTGCTGCTAGGAAAAGGTAGGCAGAAACTAAATAGCATTAGGCCAGGTTTTAGGAGAGAAAATATTGCTTCTCTCAATGTGTAGATACTAACTGAATTAGGTCTGTCAGATCTAAATTGTTGCTCCTCTCTGAAAGACTAAAAACGCTGCTTTGTGAGCCCATGCGTGGAGATCAAGAGACGAGTGACATACTGGAATGCTGTTCATATCTCTGTAAAAGAAAAGTGAATGTAAAAAATGTAATCATACTAGAACACTGTATCTACTTTTAGAAAGTTTTGAAAGGTTGAAAGGTTCTATAAAATGTACAGAATCAAATTTCAAACTGGCACTTTCCATGCTTGCAGCAAGCAAGATGCAAAAACCACTGCTGCAAAGCGACTCAGGTACCTTGAGTGCATCTCATCGAAGCTCTGTCCATAATTACTAGTATCTCCTCCTAAAGGCATGCGTCACCTTTATTTCCCATGGACTACTTTGTTTTGCATGTTAGCATGCATGTTTTGCAGTATGGCTCACAAAAGATAATAAAAATTGTTCCAACCCCGAAGAATTTGCAGTAGCAAATACCTTTTTCTTTAAATATTAAGAGAAATAGCTGATGTTTCCTGACATATTTTTCTGATATTTTCTGAATAAAAAGTTGGTCTCATAATGTGGATAACAGGAAGTACAGGGCTTCAAAATTTAGGATGTGTCAAAATGAAAACAAGTTATGTGGTACCTAAATCACTATTACATGGAGCCTTTCTTGTTGTTTTGCAGTCTCCCTCAGTTCAGTGAAGTTCACTGCTGCGTGTGTTCACATTCCCAGTCATACAGACACAAAATCACCTGGAGGGCAGTTATTGTGCCGGTAAATAGCCTGATCTTTTATTGACAGGAGAAACCACTGTAGAAAGGCAGACAAATCTGTGTCAATCCATTTATTCACCTTGGTTACTCAGGCAGATGCCAGGCAGGGAAGGGGTAACAACACGTCTAGTGGTCCCAAACCTGAAATGTCTTTGTGCTCAAATGATTTGAACAATTTTCACAACAGTTTCTACGTGATAAAAGTTGGTAATGAAAAACAAATCTAAGCTCCATTAGCTTGCCTTTAGGAATCCGCAGACATCAAAGATGTAACAATGAAGAGATTGCAGAAGAGAATCTGAGTCAAGTTTCAAGGTTGCGTCTGTGTCGTATCTAGGAGTTTTGCTGGCTGGGGGCCTGAGCCACGGCAGGTCACTGGGGCTGCCTTGTGTTCCCTTACTGGTCTTTAGTGCAATGTTTCACTCTTGTGTCCTCACTCCAACCTTTTATTGACTTGGGGCTGTGTGGTTGATTGGATTTGGACCTCTGGCTGGATGGTTTCTGCTAGGAGGAAAGGAAGGGAGATAAGGATTTGGGATGCATTGTGTGCACCACAATGGGTAGCTGCAAAGTGTGCATGCAGAGCACTGCCCACAGCTGGAGGACTGACCTCTTCTTTCTAGAATCTGAGCCTGCCTTCTCAACATGTGCTTTGTGCAAGAGATGATGCAACTCCCAGCTGCTTTCCAGCTGTCTTCATGTACAGCTTTCTGTTCCTTTCATTTATACATAGATTGTCAGGCTGATGTTCTTGTGTGTACACTCACTGTAAGGGAAGACTTCCTGGATGGTTGTGCAACAGTAGTTTCTGTTATTTCTGTGAATCACTTTACAAAGACACACTTAAGCCCTCTTTTGTATCAACAGCAGAAAGGCTGAGGGTTTCTACTGACTTTTACCAGAGCTGGAGCCATAGCTGCATTTAGTGTTTTCCAGAATATGACTGCAACACTGATTCATGGAAAAATTAATTACAAAAGTGGGGGTTTTTCCTGACATTTTACATTCTGTTAGTATTGTAATTCCATTTTTTCATTTATCTCCTAACTAAATTTGGTGTCAGCCAGCAGATGTCTCTGCTGTAGCAATGAACCAACTCCCAAGCAATCTTGAGCTTTTATTCACTTTCCTATTGTTTCATCACGCTTCCAGAAATGACAGATCACTTAATCAGCTTCAGTTGTACCTTTCATCTGTACTATTCTTCTAGTTCAAACATGCCTTTTCTTCTGCCAGCTCCATCAGACCTCTGAGGTAGTGCTTCAGTTAAAGGGCTTGTTTGTTCATTTCTTGCAGTTTCATACATCCTCATACTTTGTTATCATGCATTTCTTGTATGATGCAAGTGCTGTGTGTGTAGATTAGGCAAATAATTTTCCTCAAGCAGAGTTCCTTCAGTGATCATGTCTATATATCTTTCTAAGAGTTGAAGATCTGTAAATGTTATTACATATCCATCTATTAATGGGCCACCACTTGTTACTTAAAACAGAAAGTGTTTTTAAGAATCTGTGTACTCAGTGAGTAAGATTTAGCATTACTTATTTAACAATTTATCTGTTATTCCTCTTTTTCCTGAAGACCAAAAGGATAATTTATTTTCTGCAAAAGAAATCACTTATTTTAGGCCTCAGTATGAAACAAATAATTTCTGTCATTATTTACAATGCTCAGAAGAACAATTAAAATAATAATTTGATGCCATCTCAATGAGATAATACTGGAATAAGGATTGGTTTTTTTTCTCCTTATTTTTTAGCATTTTGTGATTCAAGAAAGCGCAAATAATTAGAAAGGAAAACTTGACAGTTTTTTCTCTTTCTCGCCAGGAGACACCAAGATGTTCATATAAAATCCCTACTTGAAATTAAATTGGAGAATTCCTCAGTTGATACCTTTTGCTCAATGTACAGTACAAGTGCAGTCCATGCTGTGCTGGTGAAATGTACAATCCATGCAATATTGTTCCTGTTCTTAATTGGACATAGCTCTTTTAGAACATAAAATGGAAATTCTCTTTGGATAGCTCACTTATTGGTCAGGATTATCACTGGTCTACTGCAAGCAGGTAAGTTAATATACTGAAGTAATTTACTGTAGCAGTAGAAATAATAATCTGAGGAGCAACTCATGTGCTTCTTCTGATAATTTTTTTCACACAATGATGCTTTACTGTTTGTGGGAAGCAAAAGAAAACACTCCAGTTTGGTCAGAATTCTGCAAGAGTTAATTTGATTCATGCTCAGTGCAGTGTTTCATTAACAGCAGTGAGTACTAAGGGTTTGGTTCTTTAGTAGTATAATCTGGTATACGTGTAGTGATTTTTATAGGAAGAAAGCTAGTGCAATTAAAAAAAAAATAAAATCTAGTGCAATTAAAAAAAAAATAATCCAACAAAATCAATGTAGAATGCATTAGGTTTCTAAAATGGTTATTCAGAAGTACCTGAAAAGTAGTAAAGGGAAAACAAAAGGCATCATAAGCAGGAGGTGAGGGAGAAATAAGCATAATTAGGGAGATGTCTCACCTGGAAAAGAAACTGGAAAGAAATGAGACCCTTCTAGACCAGACCTTCTTTGTCCCATCCTATTAGTTTATTACTTTTAGCACAAGATAATATGATGTAGAGAGCACATGATATTAAGCCATAGCTTCTATACAAAGCCCACTTTTTATCTCAAATGTATGTGATGAAATACATAACATTGTTTGTGCAAATGCGAACTCGTTAGTAACAAGCATTAATAGCTGCACTAAACAGACAAATTACATTTTATTTTGTATCTTCCTTTGAAAGTGCCTACTAATAATTCTGGGTATTTTTACAATCTTATGTCTATGCAATATAATTGTAACTTAATTGGATTTTTCTTAGTACTATACGTGATTGTTCATATTAGCTATTTTGATGGAACGAGCAGCAGCTCATCTTGTTTAACCTGTCTAGTCTATAATGTCTGGAGGAAAAGGACTCTAAGACTCTGAAACTTGCTAAGAGGCTAATCAGTTGAGATGCTGGCAGACCAATAGGGAAATTAATTTGGGAGTCACAGATCACTTGCACAAAACACACTGGCAACTGTTCCATCTGCTGTAGAGCAATGCCACTAATGAATGGCAGTCCATGGCTACTGCAAGCCCTTCTTGCAGGGTGGGAAAAGACTTTTCAAGTAATTAGATTGCAAATACCTAGTAATCCACAGATCACAAAACTGCCTCGAGTATGATGAGTGACCTCCATGAATCACATGCACTAAGGTAAGAACTTTGTCAATCAATGGTTTTTCAGTTGATTTTGCAGTGATGGGAAAAAAAAAACAGCTGAAAAATTGAGTTGTTCAGTAAATTCGATAGAATGAAGTATTCAGCTTTCAAACATGAATACATAAAGAAATAAATTAGTTAATTAATTTTGAAGCAATATATCAAGATTTATGAAGTTAAGCATATTTTTTTAAAGTACTATCCTGGGTTGTTGGGTTTTTTTGTTTGTTTATTAAGCAGGGCAATAGGAAAAGCATGTGTGCTTCACAAAAAGATAATAATACAAAAAAAGTAATGTGATGTAATAAGATTTTATCAAAAACATTTTGCACAGCTGTAGTTAATGGGTTTGGGGATAGGATTTGATGCCCATTGTAATGAGGTCACTTTTCTCATCAGCTTCTGTTTCTTGTTTCTCTTCCAATGTAGGCCAGTTTGCTGGGTCAAAACATAAATGGTAGCAGTAGCAGCACATGTTTGTGTGAATTATAACAACCATTTCACTTGGTAGGGATGAAATAAATTCTGTTGGATTCAGTAGTTCTCTGAATATCTGTAGCCTAATCAGGATTAATGAGCTTTTTTGTCCTGTGAACCTGAATCAGTACTGTTTCACTCCTTTTATTCTTTGTTATTAGTCAGTTCTTTTTCTAGCAAGCAGTAACATTCCTTCTGTACATACCGATAATTTATTTTAGAACTCTGGAAAGGTGTTTCATCTTAGCAGACATGAAAGTAGAGCAGACAGTGTTCTTTATGACATCTTGAGGTCAAAATTAGCAACTGATTGTTGAAACTTCTCTCTGAATTGCCATTCTTTTAGTTTGTATCTGCACCTTCTGTACCTGTAGCACCTGCAGCCTGTGATCGGCTCCGCTTTCTCAAGCCTATCCCTGGTCGTGAGTGCAGGGTATGTTATAAAGTTTGGTGGAGTATTATGAATTTCTTTTTATTAATTTTAAAAATAAATTCTCCATTCATCAGATAGCACCAAAATTATATAAATATTGGAATTAAACCATGCAATTTTTTTCCACCAGCTGTAGGGTTCGAATTATGCTCTTTGTAAATATTCTGCACTTAAAATTAGTATTTGTGTTTTTCTGATGTTCAGGAATGTTCTCAGGTACTCACAGAACCATCCTGGTTGGAAGGGACATTGAAGATTGTCAAGTCCAACTAAAAGCCATACTCAGCTGGAATAGTCTGTTGTTAAAGCTGAAGCCAAGTTCTGAATACGTTTCTGAATGTGTTTCTCTGCAGGAATGTGCTTCTTGTGTGGGAACAGTATTCTCCTATATGAGTCCTACAAGAAAAAAACTTTGTTGAAGCCAGCAGAATACTTCATTAACTTTGCTATCAAGTTAACTTAGTATGACTGACATTGTACCCTTTAGCTGTAACCTCCAGCCTTCCACACAGGTTTGTTCACTATGCACATGATATTTAACATCCTCCACAGGTTTTGGAGGTCTGTGTCTGTGATGAAGACCAAATTCCTCTTCTACTTGCTTGTTATAAAAGTGGCAATTTATTAGAAGGACAGAGAGAAGTATACTCTCTAACAGCAGCTTTATGGACTGCTGATGTCAATTAATGTTTGTGTTTAACTGAGGTGAATACTTTTTGATTTCTTCAGGGCTGAGAAGATTTTCTTCCAAACATCTACATCCTGCTGCATTTCCACCTGCATATCATGCAGGTGTCTGAAGAGAAAGGAAGGAGGTACAGTGATTCAGATCAATTTTTTATTCCTCTGGAGGACCTTCACAAGTGAATGTGTTGCTTTTGATGAAAAAATAATTGTTAAAATATGCATAAAGATAAAAAGTAATAATAACAATAATAACAACAACAACAATAATGTTAATAATAATAATAGGAAGAAGAAGAAGTAGTATTAATTTATTACCTAGGCCTGCTCCTGACAAGCATTTTTATTTTTCTTTTCAAAATTATTATCATTATGATATATACTGCTTTGTTTTATAAAAATGGCTGAAATGTGAATAATATAAATAAAGCAGAACATGATTACTGACTGTAAGCTTTTCAAATGAGAATATGTTTGGTCTCTGCTTGAGGCAGCTGGTGAGTCCCCTCCAAACCTCCCACACCTTCCCCAGGTGCCACTACAGAACCAACATGGGGCTCTGGAGATGGAGAGCAGAACAACCCCCCTGTAGTCCAGGAGGATGTAATTAATGATCTGCTTCTGCACCTGGACATTCATAAGTCTATGGGGCTACCAAGAAGATGGAGACTCCCTGTTTACAAGGAGTAACATGGAAAAGAAAAGGGGTAATGGACACAAGTTGCTCCTGGGGAGATTCCAATTGGACACAAGGGTGGTAAACTCTCCTTTTTTTTGATAAGTCCCATCAAGAGCTCCTTTTTCAGCCAGGCTGGCCGTCTTCCCTGCCCTTTAATTTTGCAACACATGGGGCCATCCTGCTCCTGGGACTCTAAGATTTCCTTCTTGATGAGCATCCAGCCTTCCTGGACCCCTTTGCCCTTCAGGACTGTCTCCCAAGGGACTCTCTCAACCAGTGTCCTAAACAGGCCAAAGTCAGCCTTCCAGAAGTCCAAGGTGGAGGTTTTGCAATCCCCCCTCCTTACGTCACTAAGAATTGAAAACTGTTTTGTGATCGGTAAGCTCAAGAAGGCCTCCAACCACCACATCTCCCACTAGTCTTTCTTCGTTTATGAACAGGAGATCCAGTGAGGTACCTCCCCTGGGAGGCTTACTTGCCAGTTGCATCAGGAAGTTATCTTCCACACACTCAAGAAACTTCCTAGCCTGCCTGCTCTCTGCTGTGTTATGTTTTCAGCAGACGTCTGGTAGGTTGAAGTCCAAAACCAGAACAAGGACTGGTGATTGTGAGACTTCAGCCAGCCTCTTCTTGCATACGTCATCTGCCTCCTCGTCCTGGTTGGGTGATCTATAACAGATTCCTAGAACAATATCACCCTTATTTGCCTTCCCCTTCACCCTTACCCACAAACACACAACTTCATCATCACTGTAATCAGGCTCTATACGATCAAACACTCCCTAACATACAGGGCCACACCAGCGCCTCTCCTTACCTGCCTAACCCCTCTGAAGAACTTATATCCACTCAGTGCAGCATTACTGTCGTGACAGTCATCCCACCACTTTTCTGTGGTCCTTATCTCCTCTCTCTGTTGTGGGATTCGAACACTCTCATTTGCCAATACAATTGAGACCAGCATTTCATGTTGGTCATTTTGTTGACCTTAAGAAGAAGATATTTTATGAAGCACCTGGCTTGAAGCTTCTTACCTTGGACAGAGTGTGTTAAGTGCTGTTCAAGCTCTGTTGTACTAAACTCCAGACTTCTCAATATGTGACATGAAAATATAAATCGTAATAACAATGTCTCTTTCTACAAGCATGTAGATATATGTAAGGTTGATATGCTCAAATATCTCAAAAAGGGTTCTTTTTGCTTAGCTGCACTCCACTAGAAGTCAGTTGTCTTAAGTATAGCATCAAAATCGTCAGCAACAAAGACCTGAGAGCAATCCATCACATCTATTTTAGACATACAACTTTGAATGATATAAATTGCTTTTAGGAGATCAGTTTCTCTTTCCTTTGACATTATAAAAAACCCAGACTAGCTTAGATTTAGCATATCAATTTTATGATAGCTCAACTTATGCAAGATTAATCCCCTCCTTGCTGCAGAAACTGCAGTTTGGGAAGTTGGCTGAGTGCTCCTTGAAAATATGTGCCGAACTCTTTTTCAGAGGAACAATGTGAAGCCTATCACAATCCCAAAGATTAATTACTACTATAAATAAGCCATCTGGGAAATGCACCAATCAATTCTAATGTCCTTTTCTTCTTAATGTGATTCTAAAAGGGCCAAGGCATATTACTTGCCACAGAGACTACTTTTAGTTTCAGCCTTGAATAGTGGCCATGGTCAGCTGAGGATTACAAAACCTGTACATAGGCACCAGCATATCAATAGATAGAGCCAGACGTTCAGCTGATGTCTTTTCAAACCTGCCAGTTTTTGGATTTTTTAATCTATTGTTCAGCA
>NW_009970725.1:5209356-5211435 GCF_000747805.2 Chaetura pelagica
TACTACTAGTAAGCTTCAGGGGCTCTTTATTATTATACCTAAAGATCTGATTAAAGAGTAAAAAAACTGGAATTAAAAAATATTTAAACAAAATAGTTGTGTTGAAAGATAAAACAATAAAACTTATTCTCACCTGACAAATTAATTTACCATATTTTACTACTAACAGTGTATTTCAGTACACTGAATACAACATTTATGGTGTCAGTGGCAGTAGTAGTTAGGCAAAACCAGTGAGGTTGCTACTGTAGCAAAGCATGAAAGATGTCATGGGCCCTGCCTGCCAGGGGAAAATGTTTTTCTAAAACTCAACTGCTCAGAAAGGTCATTGATGTAGGCCTGCTCCTGATCAGAGGGAACTGATAGTCATTCCCATCTGGTGGGAGGGCTGGTGATGCCAAAAGGTATAGCTCATTTGCCAACAGGTAACCTGACTTCATTGCACACACATAGCTTAGCAAAAACCTAGTACTGAAAGCACAAAAAAGTCTGTCTCTGCTTGGACTGAAGGGATTGAAGTGTCTCAGCTGGCTGAGCTGAGGAGAGCAGGGTAGTGCTGGTGGCTGTGGACTGGGGGTTGTTAATCCTTGGGCCAGAAGAGCAGGAACTGGCAGCGTGTGCACCTGCCCTCCCTCCACCATCACAGCACCCTTGCTCCTCCTCTGTATTTACCTCTTGCATTCATGCATAGCTTTGTCTTACAAAAAATGGTGGAGTTTTGGAGTGGAAGATGCTTTATCCTCTTCATGCAAAGAATTTCAAATAAGTTGGGGGACACCAAGTCTTTTCCTACCACCACAGGAGAGCTGAGGAGCTGGCCTGGAGCCAGGGAAAAGAGGCTCATGCTGCTCTTGGCTGTGCTCTTCAGCCACCGTGGATAGGCAATGTGTTCTACAGGCATTTGATGTGGTGTATTTTGGGGGCATTATGGTTGCTGTTTAAACCATTTTCTGTGCTGGGCAATGATGTCCTTACAGGGAAGTCTGTCAGAGGTTGCAGTAAGCAAGCAAACTAGTTGGCTATATCCCATCTCAGCCAGGAGAGCTGGAAATAGCTCTTCGTAACTTTTATGCTACCTTCTTGCGCCTCCTGTGACACTTCTCTTCCCTCACCCAGTCTCCTTTCCTGCTGTGCTTTCTCATTCCTGTCTGCCCTGCTGTCTGCCTTCCCTCAGATTTCAATTTATTTTCCCCAGGTTTCTCTCTCTCCTCCCCACTCCCCAGCACTCGGAGCTCTCCTGGGAAGCTCTACAGCAGGCTCCTGGCACTCTCATTACACTCAACAGAGCAGTAAAAAGCTGTGAACTGCCCAGTTTCTGTGTCCAGTGCCGAACCTTTGTGACTGATGGCTTTTGCTTTTCCTGTCATCAGCAAAATTGAGCTGGTCTGTGGAGGCCAGAAGCACACACCGTTTCTTTTGCTGATGTCACGGGCAGTCAGGTGCTTCCGTGACTTCCCCTCACAATGTGGAGGGGTTTTTAAAAGAGACCGAGGGTCACATGTGGCGTTTGCCTCTCACAGAGGAACAGCCGCTGCGGGGCTGTGTTTTAGAGCGAAGGTTAGAATACATCCCCACCACGCTCACAAATTGCTGCTGAGACCAATGTTTACTTCAGGAATTAACCAGTTTATTGAAGAACGGCTATAATAAAGTTTAGGGAAAACATGGAAATGGCAAGCGGCTACCAGGGATATAACAGGGAAGTGATGCAAAAGTACTGTGTCCCTAAGATGTGCTGTCCGAGAGGGAGCTGCGGATCAAAGGAGAGGGAGGAGGGCAAGCCCGACAAAACTCCTCTTTACAAGAAGTGGCGATGCGTGTGCAAGTGCAGGGAGCGGAATCATGGCAGGGCAAAAAAGGGAGGTTGTACGATTTCATTATCCTCCCGGGGGGATGCAGCTCCTGTGGGGAAAGCAGAGGCGCCATTTCCCCTCAGTGGCAGCACCTTGGTTTTGGTTTTGGCTTCCCCGGCAATCGGCAGCAAAACGGGGTGTGGGGGCTCCGGCCCCGAGGGCTGCGGGAAGGCCCCGGTGCTCCAGAGGCCAGGACCCGGCAGGCAGGGCCAGGGCCCGGCACAGG
>NW_009970725.1:5211557-5257085 GCF_000747805.2 Chaetura pelagica
ACCCGCAGCCTTTTATACCCCCGTGACCCCCCAGTCCAGTCAGTGTCATTGCTGTGCTGCATAAACATACTAATGTCCAGAGCCAATTGGCATCCATGAGCCCCAAGTTAGGGCGGTCACTGGCAGGGCAATGCATCACTTGTTGCCCATCCTTCCTGCCTTGTACCACATCTGTTGTTTTGCTGTCGTTCATCCTTGAGCAGCAGGCCTGGTTTTGGGCTGTTAGCTGGGAATAGCCAGCAGAAGGGCTTTGCTGGCTTAAAAGACATTTTTGTTGAGACTTATGTGGGGAAGAAGAAGAACCATTTCCCACATCCTCTTGTTAACTCTTTGGCTTTATTTTAGCAAGGTACTATGAAAGCTTTTCTCTAGCACACCTGCCAAGATGACATGTTTTTGCAAGGGGGTTGGAAAGGAGATTGGGAAATCCTCATTATTTTTTCCCCCTTAAATAAAAATACTATCTGTGGAGAGAAGCAGTCAGGGCATTACTGCAGTCATGTTACATTGGGGTTAATTATATCTGGAAAGAAAAATCTATGGCCAGGCCCAAAGAGGCAGTGAATGGAGTTAAATCCAGCTAGTGGCCAGTCACAAGTGATCTTACCAAGGGCTCTGTGTTGGGGTCAGTTCTCTTGAATATCTTCATTAGAGATCTGAATGAGGGGATCACAGAATCATAGAATCACAGAACGGTTTGGTTTGGAAGGGACCTTGAAGATCATCTAGTTCCAACCCCTCTGCATGGGCAGGGATACCTCCCACTAGACCAGGTTGCTCAAAGACAAATTCAGTCTCTTTGAAGACTTATGGGGATGAGGCATCCACAGCCTCCCTGTGCAACCTGCTCCAGTGGTATCAATTGCACCTCAATTAAGTTTGCAGATGACACAAGTTGGGTGGGAGTGTTGATCTGTGTGAAGGTAGGAAGACTCTGCAGAGGGACCTGGAAAGGCTTGATCGATGGACTGAGGCCAACTGTATGAGGTTCAACAAGGCCAAGTGTTGGGTCCTGCACTTGGGTCACAACAATCCCATGCACCACTACAGGCTTGGGGAAGGTGAGGCTGCACCTTGAGTGCTGTGTTCAGTTCTGGACCCCTTGCTACAAGGAGGACATGGAGCTGCTGGAGCGAGTCCAGAAAAGTGCAATGAATTTGAAGAAGGGTTTGGAAAACAAGTCCTGTATGAAGTGTCTGAGGGAAGTGGGGTTTTTTAGTTTGAAGAAGAGGCTGAGGGGACATTTCATTGCTCACCTGCAACAAGGAAGTGGTAGTGAGGTGGAGGTTGGTCCCTTCTCCCAAAAAACAAGCAACAGGACAAGAGGCAATGGCCTCAAGTTGTGCCAGGGGAGGTTTAGATTGGATATTAGGAAAACTTCATTCACTAAAAGGGTAGTCAAGCACTGGAAGAAGCTGCCCAGTGAAGTGGTGGAGTTACCATCTCTGGAGGTATTACAGATGTGTAGATGTCGTGCTTAGGGATATAGTTTAGTGGTGGACATGGCAGTACTAGGTTAATGGTTTGACTCAATGATCTTAAAGGACTTTTGCAATCAAAACCATTTTGTGGTTCTACAAAAAGCTAGGAAGAAAGGCTCTTTAGATAGAAAAGCTGATGGGCACGCTACAAATTTAGTGCCCCTAGGAAGGTCACAAAGTCTTTGCATATAATCTTCGTATGAACAAGCAACAGCTTTACTTTGGACCAATTCTGTGTTGTCAGGCAGTGCAAACAGCATGATGATGAGACAGAAGAGCACTTCACTCACCAGAAAAAAAAGACTAGAATGTGTGGGATATGTTCTTCAGTGAATTGCAAAATAGAGCTGTGAGAGAGGTGAGAGTATTGAATGGTTTTCAGTTGGTGGATGTGGAAAATCCACCTTTGTTTTTCTTGGTGTGGAAAGACAAGGGTGTCTTGATGCCATTCAGAAGGTGTCAAACCAGACCAACCCTTGTCCCTGGGCGGTACCCAACAGCCAAAGGAGCCTGGAGGGTAGGGAGGAGAGCTGCACAGTGGCCCCACCAGCCAGCAGCCTGAAGCCCACACCACTCCTGTGGGGGCTGGCAGGGGAAAGGGTAACACTGCACTACCTGTTCTGCACACCCGCTCCTCTGTGGGACACCTTAATGAGAAAACATGGCCATCACCCTTTCTCAGTGAGCTAAAGGATGCACCTGGCACAGCCCTTAGTTAAAGCCCATGGAGACCATCAGATGCCTGAAGATGTAGAGGTGATGCTCCTCTGCTGGAGCACCAGCCTTGAGGAGAAGCAGGCAGATGCCCAGGCCAGCAGAGCTAAAGAGCAAGTTGGTGACCTGGGCTCCTCCCTGGTACATGGGCTTAGTGCAGAGAATATATTTTGTTCCAGATATAAAATATCTGGGACCACTCCTGTCCTTCTTGCACTGTGGTTATTGCATTATTATTGCCAATTTCACTTTGCAGCTACTCATGGATTTTAACCTTATTGTTTTATGAACTGCAACTAATTAATCCGCTCATTCCTCTCAGCTCAACAGACTCTATATAGAGAACTGTCTGCATTTTTGTTTCAGATGAAGGACCACAGCAGAGACTTCAGGAGACTTGTCAGTGTAATTACAGGAGTCAAGGTGCTGGAAATTGGTCTCCCATCACTTGGAGTCTAGGAACAGCTCTGGCTATGCATCTATTATCTGGAGGAGTCACACTATAAAATTAATAGCTGTGAACTGAAGTAGGGATGAGTCTTGTTGTCTTTTGTTTGATGCGTCTCACTTTCTGAAGAGGGTCAGGGCCAACCTATTCCATTGACAGAGAGACACTGGCAGACACCGTCTGCCAGTCAGTTGTTGAGATTTAGTTCAGAGAGACTGGCAGAAGTCACCCTGAGTGCTGAAACATTTTTCAATTATCTTATTTCTCTGCTATGACATGCTGCTTCCTATCAGGCTTCATACTGAGAGAAGGCTGTTGCTGAATGGTGATTACCTGCTGTTCAGGGAAAATGATGGTTTTTTTCTAGAGGAAATTTTTCCAGTCCTACATGGATGAACACAGCTTCTCTATGGACTGTAGTCACAGTCAGCATACTCTCTGATGTACAGAAATGTACAACAGAAATTAGCATGCTGCTTTAAAAACTGGAGCTTTAAAAGGCTTTGCTTTTTGATCCCTGTCCAGTCCACGGTTGCCCCACTGCAGCTTACCACAGTTGGGTTTTAAAAAGATTTCTGTGTCAGGCCAAACCCGAACAGCCTAATTACCTGGGGAGGGGTTTCCTTCAATATGCTCTGGCTGCATTTCCTGTAGAGAAGCAGACACAGAAAGTGGGAAAAAACACATTTAAATATTTTGCTGGGAAAGTTTAGTCCAGGCCCAAGGTATCAGGAAGCATTCTGCACAGCTTAGTGTAGGTGACATAGCTCATTTCTCCTCTCAAAATACTTTAGTATTTTCAGGTTTTACTTGTGTTGAATTAAGTTCCACTGCCAATTGCAAGTGGATATCCTCCCTTCAGTTTTTTCCCTGCAAAATCCACAGTCCTGAGGGAGGTATCTGTGGTAGCAAAGTTTTTTTTTTTTTTCAATTTTCTTGAAGCAGTGACATTGCAACATCTGATCTGAATGTGGATTTTCTGGGTGAATTTCTCCCACTTTGCCAGCTAGCTACTTGTCATGGTTTGACTTGGGATCAACAATTGAACCAGTGACAACAATGCTCTCAATCCCCCTTCCCCTGCCCCAAGTGGGGAAGGAGAGAGAGAATAAAGAGACTTTCCAGTTTGAAAATTAGAAAGCTTTAATTAAACACTAATGATAAAAGAAAATATGTGCAATTATATACAAATGTGTTCAGGAATGTGCAAAACCCTATTTCCTCCTCCCATCCCCAGCAATTCCCAGGGCACGTCCTGAGCTGTGAGCAGTTCTGAAATGTCCCAGAGCTGCTGGAGAGAGTGGCAGAGCAGGCAGGAGCTGAGAGGAGAGTGATGTGGGTCAGGAATGCACAGGCCTGGGGATCAATGGTGATGGAGAGATGGAGTCCTCCCCAGATGCAGGCCATGGACGGAAGAGAAGGGAAGGAGAAGCAGGAAGGAAATTGACTTCTGTGATCTCCGACCTTACACTGAGCTTACATAGATATGTGGAATGGAATACTTTGGCAAATTTTGCTGTTACATCTACTCAACTCCTCGCTGCAGGAGGGCTGCAGATATGACCTTCTGCTCCTTTAGCAATTGAGGCTGCAGGTTCAACAAGTAGAGCAAAGTGACCTTGGTGTCTCTGCAGTAATATAAACATCCCATTGTTACCAGTTCACTAGCTGGAAAACATGCTAGTAGAGAGATTACTGAAGGGGGGGAAAAAAAAAAAAAAAAAGTAAAAAGAAAATTGGCATAATCCTGACTCAAATCAGGACATTCCACCTGTTACTCCATACCACGTATTATACATGAACTCTATATTGTACCAACTGTCAAATGAAGGATTCTCCCCCAGAGTTAGATTTCCCTAAGGTACATATTGTAGAGGGGATTCTACAGCAGCTTTATGCTTCCATGATGCAGGACAAAAAATCTCCAAAAGTGGCTTTACACTAGGTGGGCTATTACTGTAGGTAGCAGCCCACTGTTCTAAATAAACGTTTCCATAAGTCTGCCCTTGGGAAAGCTGGTGGTCTAACTCTGCCACTACAGTGTGCCCTTAAGTAATAGGTTTAATTGCCTTTGGAGCGAATAAAACCAATGACAATTATCTACAACAAACCTAATTATCAAAATGCTCTGTAGTCGTGCTGAATATTGCTATCCGGTACAAAATTAGTATCATAAAGAAAATACAAAGTTCTTATTGCAGAATTAAATTTCTGTATGAAATTGTTCACAGAACATACAGATACTTGCAAGTTCTGAGAAAACTTAACAGAGGGAGATGGAACAGGAACAGTCACAGCCAGAGGTGATGCGCAGGATGTTGCATGGCCTGTGAAAGGTGGAGTATCTCAGTTTGCTGAAACTGCAGCTACTGAATCACTCCTGTGGCATGGACAATGTGTAACTCCATTCTCTTACTTCTTTGTAACTTCCATTTCAAAACCATTTGTGCTGGGGGACTTCTACCTCTCTTAAGAAGTACAAGAGAAACAAAGGAAGTACTGGTCCTTAGCACAAAGAAAAGAATAGGCAAGAAGGGAAGCAAAGAATGTAGAAGAAATAAATAATTCTTCTTCTCAGACTTCACAAAGATGTAACACAACCAGATACTTCTAACTAAATGGTTATAAAAGGGAGGTATATTCACAAGAGTCTGAAGAGCAAAATCAAGTACATAAGGTTTAGCTAATGTAAACGTGTTGCAGTTTATTGGCAACACAATATTAAAATGCATCTTACAAAGGAACTAAAAGAAACAGCCAATATAGTTTATGAACCATGAACACTTATCTGGAGAATTAAGAGAGGACATGGAAAGTCTTAGAAACTGGAAAAGGACCACAATTATGCATTTCTTAAAAGGCAGAAGGTCCATAGCTTTCTGGTTTTTTAGACAGCTAAACTTTGATCACTGGAAAGATTCGACTCAAGTTATTAAAGCTCAATTTTGAAGTTGATAGAAAGGGTTTCTAGAAAACAGTACATAATAAAACAGTCTAATTTCCTGATGAGATGTCTGGCCTGGTGAATGCAAAAAATGTGACTGATGGACCATGACTTGACTCAGTAGAGTTTTTGGCAGTGTATTCCATGATGTTATTATAAGGAGGTGTTCTTAAAAGCAGGCATTATACAAAAACAAGGCATTCACCAAAACTTGTGATCACTGTATAGAAGAATACAGCTTTCAAAGAGAAATGGTGAATTTATGTCAAAGTGGGAAGGTATTTCAAATATGGAAAGACCTGTCAAAATAGTTTGATATTTTAAGTATTTTCATACCCAGGTTGCACACTAGTTACTGATGACACAATGTTGAGATACTGTGGAGATTTCAACTGAGTTTGTGACTGCTCTGATGTCTAAAAAAAAAGAGTAAATTGGTATCATGCCACCAGTAGGAGATGTTATCCACCAGGTAAATAGTCTCATTTACTTTATAAAGTATGTGCATTGTAGTTTGAAAATATCACACTTAAATCTAGCTACTGATTAATTTCTATGGTCAAACTTACATGTTTTTCCACCCCAGGGAATGAAGCACACATTCTCTGATGATCTCTGAAACTTACTTTATCCAAAAGGTCAATGGCCATAAGCAAAGTCTCTGATAGAGGATGTTTGCATATCAATCAATGTGGACTGAGTTTTGTTCTCTTCGCTCTTGGCTAATTGTCTTACTTTTTCCTTGTGGTCAATGATCCTTTATCGCATTGTTTTAATGGACTGTTCTTCAAACAAAGAGCTATTTCATATGGGTTTTCCAATATATTTTTTTTAATCCAACTACTTTACATTTAAATATATTACTGAGGCCATGAAAACAGCCTATTGACCTCTTTAGCATTCTGCTAGGTAGTCTGAAACAGCTCATAGCTTGATACTTAAAGTTAAAATGTAAGAGGCCTACAGATGATCTACTCAAGAACAAATATTATATATCAGAGATGACAGATGGAGTGAGCAGGGTGTTCATTTCCCTTCATGTTGGTTTTCCAAAATGCATTCCCAATAATTGCGTAATTCTCTGTGAAATAAAACTGCTCATTTTTCCTGGAGCTGGGGACTAGAAAATTATGAGGGCTTCAGGTCTAAGGCAGTTGAAATGGTTGGTTTACCTGGAAATAAAAAATCAGAAAGCTTCCAGTCTCTTAGCAATTCGTTACCTTGCCAAGTGCGTTGGCAGGAAAGAAGGTGCAGTATGAAAGATGTCTGGAAAACATTTTTTCACTGGTAACCTGCTGTACTTTTAACCTTGAGTTCAAAAAAGTTAACAGTCCTCCCTAAAGTACTTTGATTTTTAAAAATATACAGCTGTAGATTATCTAATAGGAATTTTTCAAAAGTCGTAGCTTGTAAAGGAACATAGAAGTCTCATTTCTACTCAGTTCATTGCACTGTGCCTTTATCTGAGTTTTCTCATGTACAAGCTGAAGTGAATAGACAATTAGTTCAATCTTAGAGTCCTATTTCCCTTTTCCAGGGGTGAGAAGATCTAGGCCTCAGACTCTATCAAAAACATAATAAACAGGTACAGTGCACAGACAACAGTTTAAAAACTAGGAGTAAAAGTAAGCTTTTCACAGGTAGAAGAATTATCAAATGAAATATAGGTGCATTTTTTTCCTTTTCCTTGTCCCCTATGAATTTTGCAGAATTTATTAAATATGAGTGGTTGGGTACTGCCTAGCTCTTCCTCTACAGCAGAACTTTTATTCTGTGAAGGATAACAAAATCTACCACAGTAGAGAGGAAACAGAAGCAAGTAAATTCTCTGGGGCAAGGCAGACTTTATTTTCTATGTACTGGCCATGGATTAACTAAAAATCATTGAATGGTTTGAGTTGAAAAGGACCTTAAAGATCATCTAGTTCCAACCTCCCTGCATGGACAGGGACACTTCCCACTAGATCAGGTTGCTCAGAGCCCCATCCAACCTGGCCTTGAATACATCCAGGGATTGGGCTTCAACAACTTTCCTGGGCAACCCATTTCAGTGTCTCATCACCCTCAAATTCCAAAATTTCTTCCTAATATCTAATCTAAATCTCCCCTCTTTCAGTTTTAATCCATTGCCCCTTGACCTTTCACTACGATCCCCTGTAAAACGTCCCTCCCCACCTTTCCTGTAGCCCCTTCAGGTACCGGAAGGAAGCTATGAGGTTGACTCAAGGATGTGCATTTTATGTGAAAAAATACTTTACTAAGCTACCTGGAAACACTCCTGACATTGAGGTTGAGTAACTTAGCAGAAATGCATTTGAGCAAAACAGGCAGTTCTTTGTATGAATCTTCCCTAACTAATCAGGATACTTGCAAGAGAGCTGGAAGATTACATGTGGAAAGCTTGGCTATATAGAATTTTATTCAACTGTAGCAAGCTTCACAGAGTCTCTGGAGTATGGCTTCACAGTAATATAAAAGAACGTTTGTACTTGCAAAATGAAGTAACTAGGACTGATTTCTCCAGTGTAGCCTATAAACACAGTAACACATTTTGCACAGTCAGATTCATAAAGATTCAAGTTTGAGGGTTGCTTCTGGATACAAGGACATTGGCAATGATAATAACAATCCTCCCAAGCATCTGGAAGCTTGTCCAGGCTGAGGGAAATGACCAGTGAGAGCAAGGGTTGCTGGCAGAGCCAAGTGAAGTGTTGGTGTCTGAGATAGGCCCCTCTTTCAGTTTTAATCCATTGCCCCTTGACCTTTCACTACGATCCCCTGTAAAACGTCCCTCCCCACCTTTCCTGTAGCCCCTTCAGGTACCGGAAGGAAGCTATGAGGTTGACTCAAGGATGTGCATTTTATGTGAAAAAATACTTTACTAAGCTACCTGGAAACACTCCTGACATTGAGGTTGAGTAACTTAGCAGAAATGCATTTGAGCAAAACAGGCAGTTCTTTGTATGAATCTTCCCTAACTAATCAGGATACTTGCAAGAGAGCTGGAAGATTACATGTGGAAAGCTTGGCTATATAGAATTTTATTCAACTGTAGCAAGCTTCACAGAGTCTCTGGAGTATGGCTTCACAGTAATATAAAAGAACGTTTGTACTTGCAAAATGAAGTAACTAGGACTGATTTCTCCAGTGTAGCCTATAAACACAGTAACACATTTTGCACAGTCAGATTCATAAAGATTCAAGTTTGAGGGTTGCTTCTGGATACAAGGACATTGGCAATGATAATAACAATCCTCCCAAGCATCTGGAAGCTTGTCCAGGCTGAGGGAAATGACCAGTGAGAGCAAGGGTTGCTGGCAGAGCCAAGTGAAGTGTTGGTGTCTGAGATAGGATGGAAGTGTCTCTACGGTCCTCCTTTAAATATTAAGGGTGAATCCCAAACGCCAGAGGACAGAATTGATCTATGTTATCCTCCTCCCCTCTCCCAAGGGATGATAGAAGTGGAATAAGGAAGAGAGAGTTAAACTTTGGAAATCAAAACTAGGAACAAATTTATTATAACAGAAGGTGAAAGGGTAAATGTGGGCGAAGAACAGGTAAGTATTTACATACAAAACTGATCTTGATGATTGCAGGGATATGGGACATGTGGGGCCGCTCCAGAAGAGAGGTTCACAGCTCCTCACAGTACCTGATGCAGTTGGATTCTGCAGCGAGCACGTGGGAAACCGAAGGAACCAGCAGCAGCCCCAGCAGGGAGAAAGGAGCAGGAAGGGAGAAGGGCCTGGCTCCCAGCTCTCCTGGCTTTCAGAGATTTGTGACAGGAAATGGGCAGGAAGTCTTGGATAAACCTACTGAAGTCAGCAATTATGGTTAAGCACTCTTTCAGCCTCAGTAGAAGAAATACCTGAAGTCCTTTTGCTTAAAACCCCAGCTGCATCTCTTAGTAACAGCTGAAAACTTGGCCCAATTGAGCTACTTAGCCTGGGGGATTTTGGGGTAACTGTAGTTGTATTAAATTCTTAAGTGTTTCTTTCCTGCTAGTTTTACATTCAAATTGTGCTATTTTTTGTTGACAACGTTGGCAAGAAAGGAATAAGAAGATTGCATCTCTGCAGGCCTGGTTCATCTGCCTGAGGCCTGAGTGGGGTAAGCAATGGATCACAGCTGCCTAGTCAAGCACCAGTCTGCTGAGGATGGAAATCTGCACGCTAGCTTTACTAAGGGATATTTTCTCAAACAAATCTGAACAATGAAGTCCTGAGCTGAGGCCTTCTTTTCCTTTTGTAGGAACCCTGACTGGGACAGACATAAGCTTTTGTATATGTGAGCAAATATATATTTCTGAGAACGAAGATGCATATGAGTGTTCAGATACCTGAAAGAATGCTGGAAGTTCTTTCCCAACTCCTGGACTTGTATTTACCATTGGTTCTGTGCATTTACATTTGAAATATCAAGTCAGGAAATTTGAATTACGGTATTTTTAAAGTGAAATTAATTTATTGATTTGAAATAGAACTGAGAACAAGAAGGAAGATGCACTGACGTGAAGTACCTTCCATCTGATGCTGAGTTTGATGCTCTGAAGTTGAAGAGTGGATGAAATGTCTCCAGTATTAGAGGTATGTGTATATCTGCTATGTGTGACATAGCTGTTTCATTATTGTCACTGCATCATACCAGTAATCCAATTTTTATGGTGTGTTGATGTTAATAGCATCACCAGTATGCTCTGACTAAGGCTTCAACCAAACTCCTAGTGCAAGCACCCATGCATGTAATTACTTCCTACTGTGTCAGCCATTCTGAAACAAGAGTCTGTCCAGCAGTCATTCAAGTAGAAGCTGGCAAATTAGATAGGCAAAGATACCCTCTTCATCCTTGCAGATGGAGACACAACTGCAGGCTTAGTTACAGGTGACAGGATGATCCAAAATGCTTTAGCTGTGAACTGAAAGTGTGTCTGTGCAAAAGCACACTTCAAGCAAGTTGTCACGATCCGTGACCTATTATATCTCCTTATTGGAGTGTATTAACTTATCAGGATTTGCTGAGAGATCCACACGGGTATCGCCTCACACAGAGGATACAGGAACTTATGCCCTGACTTTTTCGAGTGAATAACTCGCTCAGTGCTTACTAATATTTCTAACAACAGCAAGGTTTATTGTGGGGAAAACAAAGCAATTTGGGGCAGGAGGTTCAAAAGGAGTGATTACAACACATTAAACATATATGGGTACACCTTAGTTACACACCTTATTTACTTATTTAAGTGAGGGAAGGAGGGGGAGGGATATGCCCGACACCGATCCCGTATAGGGTCGCGATTTGTGTGCAGGTAAGACAAGATTATAAGCTGGGGTAGCCGGATTATCTCACCACGCGGTGGCGCAGGTAGGATGAGCTGGGTAGCAAAGAGGCTGCGGGCACTCCAAGCGCAGGTCGCCCCCCCCCGTAGCTGCGGCACAGCTGTTTGCAGACCCTGGAAACGCCAGCAGCGGCGGCGGGCAGGCAAGCGGCAGCAGCGAGCGGGCAGGCAGCAGCAGCGGAGCGGCTCTGCAGCAGGGCAGCTCCCAGCAGCGGGGACGGGCGGCAGCGCACGGCAGGAAAAAATGGCGGCGGCAGGCTGTGTGTGGAGAGGACCGCCTCGCACACGAGGAGAGAGAGAGAGAGCGAGAGAGGCGTGCTGTGCTGCCTCTTTTATGGGGTTTTCAGCGCTCCCGATTGGCCGGTTTTGTATTTCCGGGCTTTTCAGCCAATCAGACAGGACCTAGTCCTGCCCCTGCTTCCGGCCACGGCTCCTCCCCTGTAGCAGCTGCTCCCCCCCACACACACACAGAGGGGGTTCAGCGCCATGTGGAGACGCCATTTTAAGTCAGTTTTGTCGGCTGACTCAAAGGACATTTCATGTTCGTGTAAGGAAATACCTGGTCCTTCACACAAGTCAAGTTAGTCCATCCAGAATGCCCCAGTGTTGTTACTCTACAGTGTTTGTGATTGCACTGAACTCCTTTGCTGAATGCACAGAAAATCCTGGGAGATATTTATCTGGGAGATACTCCGCTATCTGAAGTAGCAGACCTACCTGACACATTCAGCACATGCTATAGTGACTGATATAGAAAGGGGAGCAGGTGCAGAAATTATGCTGCCTCCTTTCATTTTACTACATGAAATTAATTCAGGTCCGGAAAAAATAGTGGGGAGTCTTCTATACTAGAACATGTTCACCATAGCTTCATGGAAAGTGGCAGTTACAAAAGCCAGCAGTGTGGTACTTCTTCCTTTCTCCATCCCTTGGTTTTATTCCACCTTGAATACTACAGAAGTTTTTGGAAACCAGCAAGTCTTTGTATACAAAACCTTGGAGTGTCAAAGGCTCTGTTGAGAATGCCAGAGCACAGCGAGGAAGTATTTCCACTGACTTGATTAATTGAAAAGAAAGCGTATGATCAGAATCATACCTAATACTCTCTGACAGCTTCAAGAAAAGTCTAGAGTAGTAATATGATGAAAGAGGTGATGGGAAAATGAAGTGACAAAATTTGTTACTACTGAAGTTTTAAAATATAGATGGAATCTAATTAATCCTTAATTGAATGAAAGGTGATGAATTACATATTCTGCTTAATTGCTCGTGTTAGGAACAATTACAAGTCAGGACTGATGTTATCTGCTTTTTCATAAAAAAAACTTCTTTACTGTGAGAATGACAGAGCACTGGAACAGGCTGCCCAGAGAGGTTGTTGTCTCCTTTGCTGGAGACATTCAACACCCACCTGGACACGTTCCTGTGTGATGTGCTCGAGGTGATCCTGCTCTGGCAGGGGGGTTGGACTGGATGATCTTTCGAGGTCCCTTCCAACTCCTAGGATTCTGTGATTCTGTGCTTCGGCCTGCAGCAATGATAGCCTTTTTCTTCAGCAGTAACAAAAACTAACTGGTCTCTCTGGTAATCAGTAACTTGTTTTGTAATGTTGTCAAGGTACTCTTGGCACATCAGTTTCACTGTTTTATTGACCTTTCTCTTCAAGGAAGATGAAATAATATTTTTTCTTCTCATTTATAACAACATTTTTTAGACTATACATATGTATTGTCTGCAAGGCGTTCAACTGGGGACCGATTTTGTATTCTGTGCTTGTTTGGTCTTTACCTAAAATGGGGAGGGGGGAAGAGTATCCAACTGCTACAGAAATACAAATCCATAATGAGAATGGATTTTTTTTATTTTCTCCAGTGTTATGAAGATTCATGGTAGATCCTTTTAAACTGAAGCAGTGTTACAGGATCTGAGTGTCTGGGCTCAGTTCCAGCAGCTTAGACTTTAACCCTCTGCTAATGCTGCTCAGCTGGTAAAACTAGTTATTACTCAGCTCTGCTCTAGTGAGTGCCACTGGATTAAATATTCATTGGAAACTCAGTAGTATCCTTACAGCTTTGCTGACCTGAGTGACTGCAGGCTGGTATGAGCCTGTTCTGCCTGCAGACTGCACCACAAAGATGCAAAGCCTGCTCTAATCTATAATGCAAGCGGCTGTGATGATACCCTGGCAGTGAATCTGGGCTGCTAACTTCATGCAAGGCTTATAATGGCAAGTTGGGAACTGTGCTACCATTGTGGGTTTGTTGAGAGAAGTACATTTTAAGTGTAGTCTGCAGTGACATAAGGGAGTAGTTCTAGTGAAGACAGACTGTTCTTGGAAGCATAAAATGAAAGGCCAAGGGGCAGTGAGCAAACAGTGTAGCAAGGCACAAGGGTAATTCCAGTTGGACATAAGGAAAAAAAATATTTTGGGTTGAGGGGCAGAAATCTACCAATCAAAAATATCACAGTCCTAATTTTCATTGGCTAATGCATGCTGGAACATCAGCAGTAAAATTATGTATATACAGACATGTCCCCAGTGGAGGAGATGGGGCTATATTCTAGAAATGTAATCGTCATCAGCAGAGCAGTGCAGTGCACTGCCTGATTTTAGGCATTGTGATTAACTCTCCCTTGCCAGTCACCAGAGGATTCAAAAAGCAGTTACTTCAAAGTGCAGGACTTTCCATGTTTACAAATCATCATCTACTACTTTTTGAAATGTAGCAGCAGTTCCATAGAAGAGTTTTATGTAACTTAATGCATTCTCTTAACACATGCTGAGATTTTAATTGTTTCTTGTTAGTCCACAGTGGTTTCCAGGCTGAGAAAAACAATTGTGCAAGTGCCAGATCACTAATACACATGAGAAATACTTGAATTCACCAGTATTTGTTTGAGTAGCTGTTAGTTTTAATTGACCTTCTGTTGACAGAAGGTGTATCCATTCTTTACATTTTTTATTCTGTCATCAAAATAGGCACCAAACTGAGTACTCCTTCTGTTCTTCTCAAGCCTGATCATACTCCAAGAGAAATGCCATAGAAATGATGTCATACTTTTTTATACTTAAATTTCACAGTAGGAAAAATTGCATGGTGAAAAAATTCTTGTGAAGAGTTGGAAGAGTAATAAATTCCTAGTGACACATAAGGCTAACTTCTGATAGAATAAACCCTTTTTTTAGGTTCATGTCTTTTTCTTCCCCCCATGCTTTCTCTAGTTTACCCTTTTTTCTTCTTCTTCTTTCTTACATATTCTCCTCACTCTTGAGATTTTTGTCAGCTTAATTTCCCAGGTTTCTTTATCTTCCCTACCTTTTTCCTAAGTCTTTTTTTTTTAACAGAAGCAGAGCTGTTGATGACTAGGTATCTTGTTATCCAAGAAATGTACTTACAGATTGCCTTATCAGTTGGTGACCACGACTCTAAAAATTCCAGCATGGCCTTGAGTATTTGAGATCATCTTTCTACACTTACGTTTAAACTAATAGTAATTTACTTGGCTCTGTCTCCTAGTATGGCTGCATTCATGATGCAAGAACCAATGTGGTGATATCTTATGGCTTGCTAATTCCAAGCTGATGCTTGAACCTATTCCTTTCTTTTTTACTTTCAAGCTCAATAAAAATGAGCATAACAACTCATAACAACTCACCTCAGCTAAGTAATTGTTTGTAATTGCATAAGTATCCATTACAGCTGTTTGACTTACTGACATACTATTTAAACTAATGTGAGGCACAACCACATCTTAATTTAAAACAAAGAAACCACAGAATGATCCTTCTTGGGTCTGTATACACAGGCAGTAATACTGAATAGAAAGACAAATGTTTATCTTGCATCTTTTCTTCAACCTGTTATACAGTTTATTTGTAACAGGTGACAAAACATGTAATTAAATAATAAACTGTTTAATAATCCCAAACAAAAAATACAAAGTTCTGCAATGAAAATAAACTCTCTTGCTCAAGAACACTTGCCACGCTAATTAGTAGGAAGTAAGTTTTCTTTATTATAAACATCTTTCAGTGGTGGCCAAAGCTAAATATGGATTTAGCTCAGCACATGCTGGTATGTTTTATGTTATTCGAGATTAAAATTCAGTATTTGAGTCCTGTGCTCAGCCAACTATTCTGATATGCAGATGATTTTAATGGATTGAATTTTTCTTATACAGTGAACACCCAAATCATAGAGACAGGAATAAGATTCAAAATATAAACTTAAATAAAGAAAACTGAAGGATTAACATAATGAATAGTAAACAGAATGCCATATTTAAATCTATGTTTTTGGAGACATTAATAATCCTGCAATTACTTTACTGAAAAGAACGTGCTACTTGGTTTTGACTTTGAAAAGCACAATTTATGTACTTACCTCCTTCATTTGAAAATCATTCTTCTTTGAAGAAAAGCACAAAAAGCTACTCTTGCTACAACAGATAAGCTCAACCTTTGTCCTGTTTTACCCCTCAGTCTTTCCATCCTACTGAATTTTATTACTATAAATAGAGGCTCTGGTTGCTGTGATGCATTTTACTTGTAATAGGGAAAAGCAGACAAGCACGTGTCTCATGTGCTCTGAAAATCTGAAAAACTTTCCTATAGTGAACTGTTTTGGAAGGTTAAACCTTTCTTTAAGGAGGAGAAAGTTTCTGAGTTCCTACAGACTTTTCCCCCTTGTATTTGAGTCTGGTGTACATTATCACTTCATACATCCAGGGATCATGTTGCCTGGATAGAAGTAATTTCTTTTGAGAAACTTGTGCAGGAGAAACATAAGCACTTGACTTTCTCAAGGGAGAAACCTGTGGCAATATTGTCTGCCCTTTATAAGCAACAGTTCAAACAGTTCACTTAAAAAGTAAAAAAAAGGTATGGATGTCCTTGAGACCAAAGCTGCTTTGGAAACTTAAAGTTGCTTGGAGAAGATATTAATCCCAAAAAGAAAATGCACCTACTATTTTATGTGTCTTAATTTATCTTGGTTTATGCTTTTTCATGGCTTACAGATTCTTTACATGGATAATTATCACAGGGTCTAGTAACCTCATATCGTATTACAAATGTGCAGTGTTCTTCTCTCGAAGTTTTACCAATTCTCCACATTTTCTTTCACAGATGCTCTTTCTGAGGGGTAATTTGAGGCTGCCTGCTACACTTTTGTGCCTCAGATGACCAGAAGGCTTTAATGCTTCTTTTGGTGTCAGGGACCATATATTTTATAGACTGATTCAAGTCTGTTGTTTAAAGCTGAGAAATTCTAAGATGCATACGAATGTTTTTTGTCAGTTAACTAATGCTCCATTGACAAGATATTAAATAGATGCTGATAGTGAACACAGTGATTTTAAAATTTTTTTTTTTTTTTTCAGTTTATTTGATGAATTAGTAGAAATAGTCCTGATAGCATCACAATTTAAGGCTGCTGGGATAGCAAAAATAGGTAGCACTCCTGGCGACTCAAAAAGAGACCATCAGCAAATGAGAACAGCAAAATAATTTTATGCAACAAAATAAACCAGGGGAGCAAGAACTGAAGTCTTCCAATGAATATGGCTGAGTCAGTTTATATTTTTCTTTTCATTTCTTTGGTGACGCTCTTGGCTATTACATGTGCTCTCTAAGAGTTGTTCTTTCCAAATGATGAAAAGAGAGATGGCTATTAATGTATGAGGCTGCCTAAAAATCATTCAGAGATCAGTAGTTTTCCTCCTCGGATCCAGTTTCTCCACTGCCAAAATAATTGACTTTACTAGATGGATCCATACAATTCTAGAATTTCCAAAGTGCTATTTCACAAACTATTATCCAATCCTGGATTTCAAATATCTTCCACTGGATTTCAAACAACAACATCATAGAGGTTTTAAAAAACACCCTGTACTATAGCTGAGAGTCAGTGAGATGGTTATCACTGGCACCTTCTCCTTGAAAAGCAGCATTTCTGCAGAAAAGCAAAAATCCCTTGTGAGGGACAGTATCCCTCCCCTCTCTGGAGCAACTGACTGCCTCATGGAGCAGTGATATAACCTGCTCAAAATGGCTGTTCCTTGTGCTTCCTGCCTTTCCCTTCTTCATGGGCTAAACAACAACTACACTGCCATGGTGAAGAAAGAGACTCTAAGGAGGGAACCGTTGCTGTTTCACGCAGAGACTGCAGCAGGGTTTCGGACTCTTAATTGGATAGTAGCTCGGAGGAGACAGGGAAGAACCAACTGGAGACTTCAGACTGCATTGTAACAAACTATATAAGAACAGGGATAGGCTGCCAGTCCTGCCTTTTTGCCTTTGCCTCCACTGCTTGCTGGCTGCTGTGGGGCTGCGTCTCACCTTGTGACCACTGCTGCCGTTTCTCCTTTCCAAGTGGCTTTTGGACCACTGGAGTGCTGGCTACGGATTGCCGCAGGGATTGTGTGCTGCTGTCATGGTGAGAGCACACCGATAAGGGAGGGAGAAGAAAGAAGACATCACTGTCAGGGATAAACCCCTGCGGACCAGCGTCGGTCGTGGCCTACCCTGTCCTCACTGCGCAGAGTTGTGCTACTGCAGTGGTGAGGCAGCGTGGCTGTGAATGCCATTGGAACAGCTGGCCATCTCAGGGGCAGGGTAAATACCCATCCGGTGAATTCCTTCTCCCCCTTACCTTACCCTTGCACACATCTGGAGACCCCACCAAGGGGAAGAGTCAGCATCAGGCCTGTCCTGCATCTACTCCTCCTCCTCTCCTCAACTCTCCCGGATTCCCCCACTCACAAGTATTGCTGGGTAGGAAACATTAACTGTTGGAGCGTTATCCCTAGCTTCTTTTGTTCCGTATTGTTCTCTGCCCTTACTGAACCTCCTTTCCCTAAATTCTGTTGAATCCCTTAAGAGCTCAATTCGTAAGTCTTAAATTTGGCCTCAATTGCTTTTGTTGTGGGAGTGGTGAGGGTTGGCTGCTTTCCCACTCTAGAAGTCGGCACTGCAAGTTGGCCGCCCCTCTGAGAGAGACGCGCGCCGCGTGCAGACCCTTGGTCCCGCTAAATTTCTCCGAAAGGGAAAAAAGAGTCAGACCGTGACACCCCTCAAACCTAACGTCTTAAAGAATTGAAAGAAATAAAAAATTAGAAAAGCACATTTTTTCCCTTTTTTTAAATGCACAGTGCTGCCTCAGTGGGAATCATAAAACAAGGTTTTCTCATATTTGCAGATGCACTGTAAACTTACTTTTCATGGAGGTCTATAGTTGGTACAGATTTATTTGGGATAAATGTTTCTGTGGAGACCTATTCCTGAAGTTTTAACGTATTACCAAACAAATTACTCTTCCTTGTGAAAATGTCTTCAGGCTCCAGATGTCGTATGTGTCTATTGGCAAGCATTTCTTTTGTTATGCCCACCAACTGTAACAGGCTTACTTGTGGATTAGCTGTGTCTCAGGTGTAAAATTAATTCAGGAGCACAGCCTGCTGTTCCAAACAAAATTGCAATAGAAGGAAATGTTGTTTTCAAGAGTTTGTCTTTCAAAGATTTGTAGAATTGGTTAAAGCTGTTTTGTCTTTTTGGGTTTTTTTTGAGACATTTAATCAATACTTTGTCATGTGTAACTTCTATTTTGTATTTTCAGTACATTGCGGTATACAAATGACAAAGTCAGATGATCGTGTCTGCTAGTGTTCAAGGAACCAGAGATCCCTAATTAACTGATCTTATTGTGGTAGCAGTTTTAGCAATTAATTCTGAGCTGCAGACCCATGAACCAAAGCCTTCTGTTTTCAGCTTTCTGGATTTAAAAAAAAAATAAATCAGTTTTTGCAGAATAAATGTATATTTTCACTCTTTCCCCAGTCATAGCTAAATAGAAGACAAATGGTTCAATGCCTAAAGTGCAGTGTGTGTGTGTAGGTGATGCAGGCCTGGTTCTTTCATCAGTTTTTCTGCCTGACTGTAATGAGAACCCACAAGATGTGGGAAGATATTTGAGACTTCCTTTATGGATGGCTTCTTAATGCACTAGAGGTGACTTTCTGGAAACACTGAGTTTGCCACCTGTTTATCAGGTATTGCTCTTGGCTGGAAAAGAGCAGTTCTCTGCCAAAGGCAATGAAGTGTCTTTCATCTGTACCTGGCTTTGTGAGCATCCTGAGACAAATTTGATGCAAAATCCAGGAAATGTGTTTAAAGCACTTCCAGCTCACCTAGCTGAACAATTTGGTGCTCTGTGGACACCACCAGGCTGAAGCAACTTGTAGCTGCAGCATTGATGGCCCCTAGTGTCTGGAGGCAGGTGGTCCCAGTCAGCCTGTGCACAGAGTTTTTCCTTCAGCTGGATGAGACCAGGCTGCTCAGCTGCACCACACCGGGGGGTGACAGACACCAAACCCTGCCCTCCAGCTGAAGCAGTGGAAAGCTGGGCTTACAAAACAAGCAAGATGACTTTTTGTCACTGTCGACAGAGCTACATTAGTAATAGCAGCTGAAGTCTTTTGATGGCTGAAGATGGCAACTGTGTAAATAAATTGCTTCTTTCCTTTTCCTTCTGCCAGTGGTCAAACTCGTTTCTCGTGAAAGTTTCCAGGAAAATGGAAGACAAATGTTTTGCAAAGGTAAGTGGCTCCACTATGAAGGCTTGTCCTTTCACTTTGTTATAAGGATTATTTTAAAATACATGGAAGGCAAATGAATAATACTTGGTTTTCGAGCTACTTCCCAAATATAATTTTATTTCTTGAATACTTTCTTTTCTTTCTTTCCTTATATGAGTGTGGAGCTGAGGGGATTGAGAGCCGATCCTGACTCATACCCTCCCTCCTTCTCTCTCCTCCTTCTGCTAGCAACCTCTCATCCCTCCCTTTCTTATTTTACTTCCCCTCCTTGCTCTTGTTTTCTCATTATTTCTTTAATTCTTTTTTTCCTCTCTTTCTCTGTATTTCTTTTTTTTCCTTTTAATTTTCTCTCTTTTTGTTTTTTTGTTCTATTTTGTACTTATGTTCATTCCTTGTTCTGTAATTCTTTTATTCATTCATTGCCTCATTTTCTTGTTCCCTCACTTTATTATTCCTTCATTCGCTCATTTTCTCTTTCCCTCGTTCTTTTATTCATTCTTTGCCTCTTTTTCTCGTTCCCTCATTCTTTTTTTTCCTTAATTCACTCACTTTCTCATTCCCTCGTTCTTTTATTCGCTCATTGCCTCATTTTCTTGTTCCCTTGTTCTTTTATTCCTTCATTCGCTCATTTTCTCCTTCCCTCATTCTTTTATTCATTCATTGGCTCATTTTCTCGTTCCCTCGTTCTTTTATTCTTTCATTGCCTAATTTTCTCATTCCCTCGTTCCTTTATTCATTCATTGCCTCTTTTTCTCGTTCCCTCGTTCTTCTATTCGGTCATTGCCTCATTTTCTCCTTCCCTTATTCCTTCATTTGCTCATTTTCTCATTTCCTCGTTCTTTTATTCCTTCATTCACTCACTTTCACATCCCCTTGTTCTTTTATTTGTTCATTCGCTCCTTTTCTCATTTTGTCATTTTTTCATGCCTTGTGACAAACCCTTTCTCTGCACCCAAACTCTCAGTTCACCTCCCTCTCTGTCATTGTCATGTTCCTCTCTCACAACTTTCGGTCGATAACATGAAACCGATACTGAAACATGCTGCAGCACTTCTGTGGTGGTGCCACGTACCAGCGCTCAGGGTCACTGAAATGCTGCACTCTGAGGTGAGTTATTAGAACCCGTCGTCTTTTCCTGTGCTCATGAATTACAAGGAACAATAATGTTGGCAGTTACACACATAGCCCAAGAGAGTGACAGGGTCGCAGATTCACAAGGGGAACATCAAACCCCCCCCAAGATTTCACACACCTGCACTCACATGTACTCTATGTAAAATAAATGAGCAGAAACTTTTCTGCGCCCTCCAGTCTCCCTCAGGCCCTGGCACAATCTCTAAACCTCTTGGCAGAAACGAGTGTCACTTTATCTGACCAGCAGTGACAACGTGGGAACTTCTTGCCTATGACAAAGGCCTGAATTTCTTTTCTCAGCATGAGGATTCTGGTGACATGGCTAAGTCTGCCAGGAGTGGAGAGAACTTCTGTCTACATCACTCAGGTGGGGTTGTGTTGACCTAAAGAGCAAAATGCATGAAAAATCTTTTGTTTGGTTTGTTGTTTTTTTTCTCTGCAAATATTGCATCTCCCCAACACAGCAAGTCTGTGTTCAGCTACATTAGAAGCATCTCTTTAACAGGGATGCAAAAATGGCTCAAACTAGAGAAATCAGGACATGTTGAAGTGTCCCCTGTGTATGTCAGACTGTCACTTATGACCTTAGTTAGCTTTAACTATGTATAGGTGGAAATAAAAAGTATTCTGCAGGTTTCTACAATTGTTAGATAGATAAAGCCTTGAATTACATTAACTGGGAATTTCTCTTCCAGAAAAGAATGGAGTTTTTGTCTGTCCACAGGTTCTGATTATTACTTGAAATTATGATTGTCTTTTTAAATAGCTCCCTGCAGATGGATTTTGTAAATTCAACATGTGGGATTTCTGAGCTACTTTCTATGAATTGCTGAGGTTAATGAGTCTAGGGTATAATGTTTTTGCTGCCAACATTAAGTTGAGCAAGGGTGACAAAAATGTAATAATATGCAACAATTCTACTGTCTTTCACTGGGTTATTAGGTAATTCATCTCTTTGATTCCTGTTTATCTTCTGGCTACTGCTGCTAGGAAGATAATTTAATCCCAGGAATTTTTCAGTAAGATTATGAATATTGTCTCAAAGAGAAGCTGTGACTTAGAAAGAATAAGGCAGTGAACTTTGCTGGTTTCAATCTGCATTCATGCAAGTGATTCAGGTTAGGACAATGTCTCTTTATTGCTTCATTCAAAAGGTTAGGAGACAAAAAACATTCCATTGTATTGGAAGGACTTATTTTTCTTCTTGGTAGTTCTTGCATTCAGACTTCCTGTTCCTTTTTTCCCTTAGCAAACAGCACAAGAAACATTTTATGTAATGGTACCTCATTTCCATAACTCTTCCAGCTGCAAATCTGAAATATTTCAGGGGTTTAAAGAAGACAATTTTAATACACAACTGGGCATGGGCTATTCCTGACCAGTCTGTTTTCTGGCATATGTAGTGAAAATCATGATTAGGCTTTTAAGAACATACCCTGCTCCCCCTTGGCCTGCGCAAAGAACTGTGCCAGTTGGTATGGAGATGCCTCCTTTTAGAATGGTTGGGTTCCACATGAAGAAGGCAATATTTGGAATGCACCTTCCAGGTGTGCAGCAGGATCATCCATTACTGTACATCCATTACATGCTGTTTTAGGAAATGTAGCAGCTACCCAGCGTGCACCAGAGGAAATCCGTGGAAGCGAACATGAGAGGAGACCTCATGCTGCATTTTCAATCACTCTTAGCAATCTCTTAACACTGTGCAGGTAGTCGAGGAGAATAATTGCTGTTGTCCAACAATATTTGGAAGTAGAAATTCTTGAAATGAAGAAGGTCTTTGCCCCTCTCTGGCTTGAGACAAATCTACCAGTGATATCTACCATTGACTTACCATCAACAATAAATTTGTGCTAATTCCTATTGTAAAAATTCCCATTAAAGTACAACTCTTGAGTTTCTACATAAAATACGAATAGGCTAGAAACTCACTCTCCTTTACTGCAACACTATTTGTCCCTACCCTTTCTTTATCATCTATCAACAATATAATGTTCATGGGAAAGGAGTAGTTGCACAAATTAAGAACTGGACAGAAATGCAAATTAAAAATTTAAAATTATACTGATTCAGAGATTCCATATAAAATATTATAAGCTTCATTTCTTTTATTAGGCATTCTTTTAAATTTCTTCAGTCATCAGTTGGTACAACTTACATTCACTTATACAATAATATCTTAGGCATTGATTTTGCTGGCACAATTGTTTATGATACTCTATGCACAGTTTAACATTTCTGCCACTCTTTCTTGTTACCATAGTCCATAGATTATGAAGAAGAACATTTAATCTGTCATAAAACTGGCCACGAAAAAAATTTTAAAAAGGTAAAAGGAAACTCTAAGTATGTGAATATCCCACTGTGCTTAGTTCAATTCACTTCTGGTGAATGTAACAAGGTGGGCTTTCACTAGATGAAACTAAATTTTATCAACATTTTTTACATTACATTTTCTCTAAAAGTCTTTTTTCCTCCACATTTGCTGTCAACAGCTGTTCCCTTCAACAAAAACCAGACAGGTTTGTTGAGATTTCTTTAATTGATTAGTTGATTTAAAGTAACTGATTTTTATCATTATGAATTTAAGACTTACTCATTTTCTTTGACTGAAAGGGGACCAGGGGACCAGGGGGTAATTTCCAGTAAAGAGACACAAACAAACAAGGGTGTTCTTCAGCAAATACATCAACTATTGATTTGTAAAAAGAGTATCCAGGAGGATGCAGGAGCTTAAAGTAATGCTTCAACAGGAGGAAAACCTGAGGAATTTATTGACAGCAAAACTGAATAGATCTAGCTGTGAAATAGCCATCTTCTATCATGGGGACTTAAAAGGGAAATTAATGAGGATTGAAAAGCAAGGGCAAAAAGAAAAAAATAGAGGAAAAGATTATAACAATGGGCTGACCGTGTCCCTGTCTTCTTCCTCTTAAATGTTGAATTTGAGTACACACTGTCCTGCCAATGTTAGGTGCATGTTGTAGGCCATCACGTCCCCACCAAAATAGCAAGTAGAGGAAGAACCCTAAGGATCAAAGAGCAAAAGGAGGCAGCAAGAAGAGAATCCTCCTCCAGGCAGTTAAAAGTGGACACCCCCCTGAATTCCCTGCTATCATGCCCCTGGCAGTGCTCAATCCCCCTCCATCTGCAGAATGATGGCACCATGTAATGATGTTTAATTCTTCTGATATGCATAATTTGAAAAAGAGATGGAATTATCTTTTCTGGGGAAAAAAAAAATAATTAAAATTAAATCAGTTAGAGCATTGTTTCCTGTGATTAGTGACTGAAGTAACACAATGGTCACCAAAGCTGAATAACGTTGCTTTTGTGCTTTCCTGGGACGGCTGATAAAATAAAATAATAACATATATTTTCAGTAATAATTTTCAGACAATATTCAAACATGCTAGAATTTATGAAATCTTTGGAAATCTTTTGGGAAATCACAGTTGCTGACTATTTAATGAGACTCAACAGACAACTCTGGGTAATGTATGAGTTCCTTGTCCTATTAGTTACTTAGCTCCATCTTTTTTATAGATTTTTTTTTTTTCAGAACATTAGAACACTGAATTAGCTGCAGCTGCAGTGAACAGAGATTGCAGTAGAGTAAGCATTTAGCTTTAAATCACAACACAAAACATAGGTAGATAGCATTTATGGTAGAAAAATGCCTAATTTCAAATACATTATTTTATGTGTTAGAATGACATCTAGTGACTGGTTCAGGTTCTAATGCTGAGTTATAAAAATAGAAACAAAAAATCTACTTCAATATTCTGATTCTTTCTTTGCTGCCCCCTAATGAAATACATAAAGAACTGCAAACCATACGAAGAGACCAAAAAAAGGAAGGGAAAAAAAAAAAAAAAAAAGGAAAAAAAAATAAAATCAAGTTAAATTACAGTTAAAGGCAAACAGTGCATTAGTTTAAGGGGAGAAAGCAATAAAATACTTAATGTTTCTAAGACTCTGGGAACTCAAAATTAGGATTGCATCCCACTCTTCAATACAAATTTATTGTTCACAAAATAATCTATTTTATCTCTATTATACAGAATATAACTAGGGAAAAAAAAATGTTAGAAGTCCCTTAAAATAGGTTCCTGATCAGGAATGGAAATTCACCTACGTTCTGAAAACACAGTTGGACAGGGGTCCAAAGCCTGCCTTTTGAATGACCATCAGCATTCCTCTTCCTTTCAACATAATGATCCTACTGACTTACAGAGTGGGGTGCAACAGGGGAAGAGTTCATAAAGTATCTCATGCATATTTAACATTAAGAGAAGAAAGTCTCTATTTGGTCAATCCTAACAAGATGCAAACTTTTTTTTTTTTTCTATGTCTGATACTGTAGAGAGTGCTACAAGTTCTTGAGAAAAGAGACTTGAGAGAAAGATGGGATGGTACAGAGAAAAAAGTAATTTATGTCTCTAAAAGTAGAGAGAAACCCAATCTTAAATTTGTTTGCAGATTCAAATTATTTTAATTAAGTATATAATTCCATATATGGCTGAAAAAGATTGAACTGTGCTTTTCTCACTGAAAACCACAAGCTCATTCATTACATGAAAGATTTTTTCCAGTCACGATGTTTCCTCTGAACAGACATCAGACTAGTGTTCCTAAATAAGGAGAATACATCCTTTAAAGGATAGGACATGTATGGAGACAAAGATTATTCTTCTGATCCTCAGCTTCATTGCAAAAGAAAAGCTGGCTCTCTGATTGCTATATTTAAAAGCAAACTGTGAGAATATAACAAACATCTAATCATTACATGTTCATCTGCATGAATGTGTAGAGAACTGAAACAATAGTGGTGAGGTACAAATGTCAGTCGTGATACTCTAAAAATCACTGTTAAATATTTTAGTGCTCATCAAAGTATGGGGAAAAGAACGTGAGGGAGGTGGTGTTTTCTGATACCTATACATGGTGTACTTATGCCATAGTGAAAATGTCCTAGGGATAAATTTATAAGGCATAGGAAAATATGCTGAAGTTAGGAGACTATGAGGATTGCTTTCATATTCCTCAGTTTCTCATAATTACAGGCAACGTTATGCTATCCTTCAAGCTTTGAAGCACTCAAGTATACAGCCACACCAGAGCACTTCACAGGTGCTAAGACTGAAACATAAGTTATTTGATGGCATTAAAAAAGTTTTAGATTTAGTACTTTTCCCTGAAACTAATAATCTCTGTGGCATCTACATCTTACCTGGGATCCTTCTTAGTAGGTAAAATATGTTTTTCTTTCTGGTTTTCCAAAGCCTTTTGATAATGCAGCATTACTCTTGTTGTGTGATAAATCTCAATCTCTTGTTATTTATTTAACGATGTGGAGATGTTACTAATCACTACAGTGGCACTGGTATTGGCACTCTTGGGGTCTGGGGTGCCTTGGTGATCAAAACTACTGTCTTGTCTGCTCAGCACTCTCTGGTTAGAGGATCACTTTGTGAAACAGCTGTACAAAATCCTTGGAGAAGCACTCAGTTTCTGAATCCCATTTTATCTTAAGATCCTAGCTACTTGGCACTGGAAGGGCTTGGATGGTGAACTGCATGGTACAAACTTACTTATCTTGGGACTTTTGTGTTTCCAGTTTTAGGCAACACGAGTAGAGACTAAATGGTGCCTGACACACTGATGCAGCTGCTAGAACAATCTGGCATTTATTTAGTGGATCTAACCCTTACTCTTCTATACTTCAGATCTGCTTTTCAGGGTAGAGGCAGTTGTAAAATGCAGGGATATTACAATAAATATGTTCAATATCACAATACACTTGCATACAGTAAGGCTGGAGAACCAACATGTGCTTCAGATCATCCAGTCCAGCCTTAGACATAACAGCGCAAGCTCACCACTAAGCCATGTCCCTAAGCATCAGGTCCACATGCCATTTAAATGCCTCCAGAGATGGTGACTCCACCACTGCCCTGGGCAATCTATTCCAACGCCTGACAACCCTTTCAGTGAAGAAAGGCTTCCTAATATCTAACCGAAACCTCCCGTGGTGCAGCTTGCATCCATTCCCTCTGGGCCTGTCACACGTCAGCAGGAGAAGAGGCTGTCCCCCTCATTGCTCCAACCTCCTTTCAGGTAGCTGTGAAGAGCAGTGAGGTCTCCCCTCAGCCTGCTCTTCTCCAGACTGAACAACCCCAGCTCCCTCAGCTGCTCCTCACAGGACTTGTGCTCTAGGCCCTGCAGAAGCCTCGTTGCCCTTTTCTGGATGTGCTCCAGCACTTCCATGTGCTTCTTGTAGTGAGGAGCCCAGAACTGAACACAATATTCAAGGTGTGGCCTCACCAGCACCAAATACAGGGGGACGATCACCTCCCTATTCCTGTTGGCCACAGTATTTCTCATACAAGCCAGGATGCCATTGGCTTTCTTTGCCACCTGCATGTACTGCTGACTTACTTCTAGTTGACTATCAATCAATACTCCAGGTCCTTTTCCAACCTGCAGCTTTCCAACCACACATCACCAAGTCTGTAGCTTACCATGCGGTTGTTATGACCCAGATGCAGAACCTGGCACTCGGCCTTGTTGAATCCCATACAATTAACCTTGGCCCACTGATCTAACCTGTCTAGGTCCCACTGTAGAGCTTCCCTACCCTCTAGCAAATCAACACACCCACCTAGCTTGGTGTCATCTGCAAGTTTACGGACGGTGCACTCAATCCCCTCATCCAGATTGTTAATAAAGATATTAAAGAGAACAGGCCCCAGCACTGAACCCTGGGGAACACCACTTGTGACCAGACACCAGCCAGATTTAACTCTGTTAACTACCACCCTTTGGACCCAGCCATCCAACCAGTTTTTTATCCAGCGGAGCATCTCTGCTATGAAGACAGGCTGAGAGAGTTGGGGCTGTTCAGCCTAGAGAAGAATGCTACAGGGAGACCTTATAGTGGCCTTCCAATACTTGAAAGGGGCCTACAGGAAAGCTGGGGAGGGGCTTTTCATCAGAGAAAGTAGCGATAGGACAAGGGGTAATGGTTTTAAACTGAGAGAGGGGAGATTTAGGTTAGATATTAGGAAGAAATTCTTCACTATGAGGGTGGTGAGGAACTGGAACGGGTTGCCCAGGGAGGTTGTTGATGCCCGATCCTTGGAGGTTTTTAAGGCCAGGTTGGACGAGGTTTTGTGCAACCTGGTCTAGTGGTGGGGTTCCCTGCTCATGGCAGGGGGGTTAGAACTTGATGATCTTTAAGGTTCCTTCCAACTTTAATGATTTTATGATTCTATGATCCTTTACAGCTTTTGGTGGTTTCATTGCCACTTCATCACTACCCACCTGAAAGAACAAAAGTGGGTAGTAATCTGAAGGCCTCAGCAGGGTAAGAAGATTCCTTGTGATGTCCTTTTTCTGAGCCCCAGGGAGGCAACAGACTTTCCCATGAAGCAGGTTCAGTCTGCATATTGGACCCTCTGCACCTCTCAGCAGGGAATCGCCCACCACAATGACCCATCTGTTTTTCCTTCCAGCCTGAGCAGTGACAGTTGGTCCTAGGATGAATTGGCCTTGATGGCACTTCTGGCCTATCTGAGTTTTCCTCACCACCATTGCTTCCCCGTACCTGTTCTGCAAGGGCACTGTGGGCGGTGGGGGTCTCAAGGGTGCCTGCCCTGTTTGTGACCCTGTTCCCATTGCCCCTGTTATCTATCTTGGGAGGGCTGGGAAGCTAGCTGAGATGATAAGGAAACCTGTGCTCCACTAATGAAGTTTGCCTCCCAAGCTGTTTTCATGGAGATCAGGCTTTGAAACCAATGCTCATTTTCCGTGATACTCCTCAATCTGCTCACTTTCTCCCCGAGCTCCATCACTTCATCCTGCAGCTGTGCCACCCGGGAAAGCAGATCATCAACCTGCTCACACCAGTCACAGCCATAGTCAGAACCAGCCCCTGCTGCAAGCGAAAGGCTGTGGCATTCCCAACAGTCTGTGACCTGGATAGCCACCTCCTTCCATGGGGGAACCCTCTGGGTACCTACATCCATTTTGTTGGGTAGTCAAAGCACAGTCTTTCTCTGCCTGGTAGACACCATTTCTCCTGGACAAATCTGGCAGTTCACAGAGTCCCACCTGTGCCCACGAGCTGCCCCTGAACTGCTACAGAGCCGTGTGGTGGTTCTGTCACCTGCTGAGCAGCATGGTGGCCGACCTCCACAGGGCTCAGCTATGAGAATGAAGGCTCTCAGTTTTTTAAATAGCCTTTGGTAGCTCCAGCATGCCCCCCTGCTTACGTAGGGCAAGCGTAGACTACAAAAACACAGAGGTAAAATGACACCAGGCTGAAACTGAGAATGCAGTTTCTCATTTATCTACCTAATTGCTGGATACTCTGGCCCTTCCGCCCACTGCAGTGCTCAGCATTGCACTGATAGCCAACCCGACATTGTATCGCACTCCATTTTACAGTACAAAAGATTTTAAATAAAAGTTAGATTTGGAAATATAGATATAATATTGAATATATATATAATTCATATAATTTCTTCTGAGGAATTAATCTCTGGCCAATCACCAACCATGGTAGCTGCACCCTGCTGCATGAAAGCAACAGGTGGGCTGTAACCCTGCTGCAGAGCAAAGAAGTAAGGTGCAGATGTGGTGGTGGTGGTAGTGGAAAACCATATGGATATAGACAGGCTAGTGAATCTCTCTTTAAGCTTGTGAAACCAGGTAGGTCTTCAGCAGCCAGAGAAAACTGACTATTTCTGTCATGATCCCTTCTTTAGCTAATACATGTTTTTTTTAAAAGATTCTGATACTAGTGTGGGAAACTGTTCTTTTCTTCCCCACACAAAAGCACACACAGAAATGTGACTCATATAACAGGAGAGAGTCCCATGTGTTATTTTCCTTAATTATTCTAAATTTACCAGTTTTGTATGTTTATTTGTTTGTTTTCCTCAGACAGATGTAAATCACTGAGCTACTGAGAACTGGAGATAACAGAATATATCCAGAAGGTTCATGTTAATAAATACTGAGTTGACAATCTAGTGATGGCATAACGGGTGGGTCTCTGCTCTCTGCAATGCCCTGCTGAGATAATCTAGACTCTGTGTGGGCGTATAAAGCTAAAATGAGGGGGTTTTGACTGCCACAAAGAGCAAATGAGTGTGTTTGCCTGAGTTACCTCTAGATAGTTCACGATGAATATTTCCTTTACCCAGAATCTGGGGTAAATCTAGTATTTTGGCAGAAAATTTTGTGGCAGTTCAGGTCAAGTGTTGTTTTATTATATAATTTGATCTTGCATTGCTAGATTTTCTTTGTAATATCTGAAAGGAAATTAATGATCTGAACCACTTTTATTCACTGACCATAGAAAATGCTTATTGCAAGCACATTACATTAAGGTAAAAGATGGCTGATATCCTGGGTTTATCATATATATTAAATAAATTTACATATTTTTCAGCTTTTTAAAAAGGAGAACAAGATCAGTTCCATACCACTGCAGTACTGCAAACCTGTTCTGCTTGACCAGCAGGCAAGCTGCCCAGCTGCAGTTGTCTTAAATCATGACTTCCCACTTTCTTAACTCAGGTGGGAACCATTTGAAAACCTTCACAGAAGTTAGCAGCAACACATCTTGTAATACACAGCACATGCTAAGCTGTACAGAATGTTCAGCACCTCAGTTTGAAGCAATTCATAAGTGACTTTCTAGTTCCCTTGTCAAGTAAAAATACCACGGTTGGATCTTAGAAAACATCTGTCTTTATGAAGTTCAGCCAGCAAATGCAGATTTTTCAATTAATTATAGGTATACTCTAATCAGACCCTGCATTGAGCTGCTTCCTGAGCTTCCTCTAGTGTTCGGCTCTTGAGCCATGCCCAAGCATGGTTTTGGACAGGTTTTCTATGACTGAAATTCAGGGTTTCTCAGTATATTATATCTGGATCCACAACAAATGCATAAGAGGAAGTTTAATTCTGTTTTCTTTTTTCTCCTTCAACCTGCCCAGATATAATGCTGTGGCATTTCTTAACTGAAATACAGATCAAGAATGTGACATGCTCTATGAATAGTGATTATCTCTCTGTATCTGATTTTCAAGTCAGATTGTTTTATTAAAAAATAGTGGGGTTGAAAGTGACTGGGAAGTGAACATGTTTTATTCCATCATACTGACTAAGAGCAATCCTTGCACAAGATTGCAGCATTTAGATGTAATCAAAATCCATGATCCAGCTTCTTGAAGACAGTAACTGCTTGTAGCTTCCCTTAAATCTGATGATGGAATTACCTCTCATACTTGCTTGGACTGATGATGAGGACCAAATGAGAAAACTTTAGCTGACAAATATTGATTCTGTTGTGTACTATGCATGTAAGAAAGACAAAGCCAGATCTCTCTGCGTTGTAAGTGGGATGAAGTGTTCTGAATGTGATGTTCCTGCTTTCCCTGGCAAACAGGAATTTACAGTTACTAAAACAAGCAGCACTTTGCACAGCTGTCTGTTTTTAATATTTCTGTAATTCCTATTCAAACTGAGTAGCTCTATTTCAGGTATCTCCTATCTACCTTGCAACGTTAAACAGAATTAGACGATCTTTCCTCACAGAGCATAAGCAGGAGCACAGCTGCTCCTTGCTCTCTGCTCTAATGGAGAGGGCATGAAGGGGAGATGCATTCTTCTTTCATTTGAAATTGGGAGTAATTCCACAAAAATTAATGGATCTCCCCAGCAAAAGATGGATGTGGAAGAAGAACCTGGCCCAGAGGTTATAAATTAAGTGTAAGTGAAATTCAGAGAGAGTGATTTGTGCAGTAAGAAGCTATATAAAAAGAAAATGTACTCTACTCGACTGGCTGAGAACAAAAATGAATCAAAATATTAATGAATACTGCAGACTAAGAAATAACTTCTGCTTCAGTGCCTCTTTGTCTTTCTTTCTTCTGCTGGTTTCACACTGGTTGAGGTTATTGACTAAGCTAACTGATATCCTCTCTTTCTTCACACAAGAGGTTAAGAGAGCCCCTTCAGACATAAATCGTAATATCCCTGAACCTGAAAGGAAAGAATATACTAAATACTTATTTAAAATAAACTCTGAATTATGACTCTAACTCATTAAAAAGAAACCACAACATTCTAAACATTCTTTTTTTTTTGAAAATTCCTAAGGTAATTACAGGTGATACTGTAACTTTATTGTTGTGGTGTATGCCAGATATTATACTCCATTAATAAGCAGTCATCTCAGCTTGCTGGGATTAGGGAAGCATAAAAGGCTGTGAATCAGTGTTTCTAAAAACAGACCTAGCCGCCCTCTCCCCCTCAACAATAAGTATAAAAAGTTCAAAAGGATGAGGGTTATGAGGATAAAGGAAAAGTAGCTGAATGGAGAAAAGGGGCATTTGCAAAAACAGTGTATTTTTTTCTAGAAAGTGGCTCTTTCTTTCCTGCCTCTCTTGCCTGCATTAAAAGGAATGCCCTGTGCTGATTTAATGGCTGAACTGGTGTTGAGATGATAAGTTGTATAAACTAGAAAGATGCAGCAAAATACAGAAAATCAGAAAGTTTCTTCAGCTGGAATTGATTTTTATTGAACAATTTCTCTGCCATTAACTGCTTCTAAAAGAACAAACAACCTGAGAAAATACGTGATATGCCATTTGCCAGACAAAATACTGAATTATTTCCTGGTTTATTTGTTTTTAGCAGAGCTTTTCACCACGCTTTCCCCATTTGACTGTACAGTTTATCCACTTTTAAATTAACAAATAAGCTGTGTCCTCTTTTTGGCTGAAATAAACTCATCCTTGTCAAACCCAAGCACACAGCCACTATTCCAGAAAAAAAATTAACCTTGTCTTTCAGAGAAATAGAAAAGTATGTGAAAAATAGGGGGTTTATTTGCAATGCTACTGAATTTAACTTTAAATAACTCAGACACAACAAGGAATAACAGACTCCAGAAATAAATTACAAATAAAGAAATTATCTGTTTTTGGGGAATTTCCTCCAATTTCTTTGAGAGGGAAAAAAAAAAGCACAACAAATTTATATGAAAAAAGGGATTGTAGGTAAGCATTGAGAACAATCTACTTTGTCAGCTGATAGTACTTTTCTAACACTTCAAAAAACAAGAATGAATTTATGGCTGGTCTATTTTTTTAACTTTATTTAATATTTGCATGTACCTTTTAGTTTTGCTCTGATTTTTCTATCTGTAATATAGAAATAGTATTCCTATGACTGGTGTTCAGTGGCTAACAATTGTGTTTTCTTTATGACATGACTTTGCTGAGAAAAAAATAAATTATGGAGAAAGAAGTTTTTAAAAAATCAGAAGACAGATATGAAAAAGCAAAGCACACTGGTTTATCTTTTTTACAGGGAAAAAGGTTGTCTAGAATATTTGGGATTTGGTTAACTTTATTTTTATATTTACAGAATCATAGAATAAGAATAGAATAAGAATCATAGAATAAGAATAATTTTGGTTCGACAAGATCAACATGTCCAACACTGCCACATCTCCCAGTAAACCACATCCCTAAGCACCCCATCTACATGTCAATTAAACACCTCCAGGGATGGTAACTCCACCACTTCCCTGGACAGCCTGTTCCAGTGCCTGACAACCATTTAAGTGAAGAAATTTGTCCTAATATTCAATCTAAACCTCCCCTGGCACAATTTGAGGCCATTGCCTCTTGTCCTGTTGCTTGTTACTTGTGAGAAGAGACCAACTCTCACCTCATTACAACCTCCTTTCAGGTAGTTGCAGAGAGCAAGAAGGCCTCCCCTCAGCCTCCTTTTCTCCAGGCTAAACAACCCCAGTTCACTCAGACATTCCTTACAAGGCTCATTCTCCAGACCCTTCACCAACTTTGTTGCCCTTCTCTGGACACACTACAGCACCTCCATGTCCTCCTTGTAGCGAGGGGCCCAGAACTGAACACAGCTCTTGAGGTGCAGCCTCACCTGTGCCAAGTACAGGGGGACAATCATTGTCCCAGTGCTGCTGGCCACACTATTTCTGATACAAGCCAGGCTGCTATTGGTCTTTTCGGCCACCTGGGCACACTGCTGGCTCATATTCAGACAGTTGTCAATGCCACCAGGTCCTTTTACTCTGGGCAGCTTTCCAGCCATTTTTCCCCTCTTGCCTGGGATTGTTGTGACCCAGCATTTGGCCTTGTTGAACCTCATACAATTGGCCTCAGCCCATCAATGCAGCCTGCCCAGATTCCTCTGCAGAGCCTTCCCTACCCTTGAGATCAACACTCCCGCCCAACTTGGTGTCATCTGCAAACTTACTGAGGGTGCCACTCAATCCTCTTGTCCAGATGATTGCTTAAGGTATTAAAGAGAACTGACCAAAATACTGAACCCTGGGGAACACCACTTGAAGGCAAAAATTCATACAAGGAAAACATACAAGGAAATTCTAGTTCCTGCACTGTGTATGAAAATTACTATCACAATGATATTTCAATTTCTGTTTGATAATAACGTATAATAAGCCTGAGAAATTTGTCTTTTACTCTCTTGATACAGATTTGGGGCTAACTTAGTGAATTCAACCACATGCTTAGTTCTGAGAGTACAGAGTATGTCCAGCTACTTGATCTTCACTAAAAAGAAATACACGTGGGTGGATGTATAAGCATATTTTAATGCAATGATACCTAAATGACAAATAAATTAAGTATTCAAAAATCTCATAAAGATCCATGGAGTTAGGGGTAGCGACATGATTCTAATAAATGTTTATAACAGAGAATTTTCTGGTCAGCTTGCAAGGCACCCGACTGCATTCTTTTGTAATTCAATTCAAATGGCCTCCTCACTTGCTGTCTTAATATATTGCAATATTTCAAAGAACTCTAATCTTCCAAACCATGTATCTGAGAATTTTAAAGAAAAAATCAGGCATATGTCTTAGTAATTATTATATTTTAAAAAAATTTAAAAATCCTGCCATTTTTAATTATGATGTATCAATTATCTGCTAATAATTTTCTTTTGGGGAATGAATAGAAAGATATTTGACATACAGCTAAAGTAGATGCTTCAAATTTGCAGGTCAGTTGCCTGTTATTGGAGTTTATAGTTAATTTTTAGTCTGGCTTATTACTAAAAACACCACCTTTCTGCTTCATTTTAAAGAGCTAGCATTTCTGTTATTGCAAATGTAATTAAAATGAGTTACCTAGGTTACAAGAGATCATTAATAGGTGAAATCTAGATTATATTTTGTGTTGGGTCATTAACAAGTGGTGCTTGCTGCAAATAATTCCCATAAAGTGCTTTTAGAGTCTTTTATGCTTTAAAGTGAGCCCTGAGGTTATGACGTGTGACCTGGGACAATGAATTCACACAACTCTGCAACATCAAATTGGAATCCAACAAAATTTATGCTGCAAATAAAACAGGCCTTTAGAAGTTGTACTGCAGTATGCTAACAGTAGGTGAGAAAGGCAAACTGAAAGCAATTGATGGAGATGATGGGATAAGAAGATGCTGTGAAAGAAAGTCCCCATTCTATTGATAGGACTGGCTGTAGAATGAATTTCAGTCAACATATAGCCATTCTCAGCTATCACATATACAATATATTTTGATTGGTTTTAATTTTCTCTCATCCTTCCCTTAGTCTTTTCAAAGATCTGATGTTCTATTAGAAATGTCTAAAAATTACAGATGTGAAAATCCTAAGCTCCGAAGATGGGAATAAATGGCTAATGTTTAAACAAGTTGTCTAGGCTTAACAGTGAGTAGAAAGTCAGAGAGAGAAAAAGTCCAAAGCACTTCTTGAAGGTTATTTTTCACATTCTAAGTTAGATATTTGAAGTATTTCAGAATTCTAAAGCAAGAAATATAAAAATTCATTGCCTTGTTCATGGACAAGCAAGTAACATAGCTATGTTTTACATTTATGCAAGCTGAGTGAAAAGAATCTTTAATTTAAATACTTGTTTATGTCTCCATGTGTTTCCTGTTGACCTACAAGGCACAAGGTATTGGAGTCAGGCTGCTGGTTTCACATTTATTATTCACCATCAAATAATTTCTAGTAGTTTTCCTCTTGGAGAAATGGGATACTTTTCTCTCCTTCAGCTCTCTTTTCAGCTCTCTAGTAACCAAACGGTCATTTTTTAATATTTTTAATGGTTATGGTTTTGGTTTATGGTTTTGATGGCTTTGATATACTATTCAGGCAATATTTTAATGTAAGGACCAAGTATATTTCTATAGATTGAAAGATGGCTATCCTATTTATCCTGATGCTTTGCAGAAAGAAGTGTTTGATTTATTTCTGCTGGAAACTACAGCAGCATATAGCACAGTGATGCTATTAAAGAATTCACCCTTTTTGCCATACAGTACCTTCTTTTCCCCATTTTTTCTTCATAATGTGTGTACCGGCTCTATCACAATTTTTCTTCTTTCTCACTGGGAAGCATTCTGTAATAACCATGATAAACTACACTCCTTCCCTCTTCTTATTTTTAAAGGCTATTTCCTTCTATTCAGGCACCATGACATTTCATTGTTCTATAAGCTGAGGCAGCAGCAAATATTGACCCTTGGTAAAAAAGTGGATTTCTGTTTGTCTTCTATAATCTGCTGAATAGGCTGATGGATTTTTGGCTTACTGGAACTGTGACACTTCACAGCAGCTGAGAGGGTTTCAAGTCTGATTTCTGGTTTTCTGTCAGAACATTTAATGCCGCATCTAGGAAATGTCTCAAAATGCAGTGTTTGCAGAAAATAATTCAACACTTACCATAGAATTTAGGAAATGACAGATAAACATAATCCAATAAAACATTTAGAAATGTAATTTAATACCATGCCTTTCCATCTGAAGGCCTCCATGTGCATTATGGTAGTGTCATGATGTCCATTTTGTAGGCCAGAAGCTAGTGGCCTGCAAAAGGAGCCAGTGAAGGCTGAACTACCCACTCAAGGATTGAATAATTGCTCTACAATTAGTGTCTGAAGAATGGATTTAAACTTTTGTTGCATTATGAAGATGTGATAGTTATAACTCAGAGTTTGATGTGTACTTCCACAGCACTTCATGTTTACTTATGATGAACCCAAGTCCAGATTTCATTTTTTTTTTTCTAGAAAAAAAACCAACAACAACAAACCAAACCAAAAAACACTACTGCGTTATGGCTGGAATTTATTATAATAAAATAACAGTATTTTAATAAAATAACAGTATTTTAATAAAATAAAGGGATGGTAGGGAAATCATTAAAGGAAAATCCTTAAGGTTTTACTAGTTCTGCAATTTTTTGTGAATAATTCTGGAATATAATTTATAAGTGCTAACCTTGCTGATTTCACTGCACACATAAGACTGCATTCCTGGCAGGAATAAGTTGATTAGTTAGTAAGATTTAAAAAAAAAATTAAAAAAAAATCAGATATAGTTGTTTGTTTCTTCTTCTCTCACATGTGCCTATTTAATTACAGAAATATAATCTTATTAGAGAACAACAAAAAAAATCTGAGACACTGTGATTGTTAGAGACATTTCAACAATTACATGATACTTAAAGTCTGTCCTTTATAAGGGCAATGGACTAAATGAACACTCACCATCACTTAACAGGTCTTGGAGCAACAAAGATTGTTTCCAAGAAAAAGGCAACTTAGCAATGCAAAGCACACAAAGGAGAAAATCTCCTCCCTTGTTAGATCCTACTACTGAAATGTCTGAAGCTACCTGTCCTTCTCTTTCCTGGACAGGCCATCTGGAACAGAAAAAACGAGACTTGAATCACCAGCAAAGCTGAGGCGCTCAGTTCGTGCTCAGTTCGTACCCTGATAAGAAGCTGATAACTCCAAGAATTATAAAGAAGCCTTTCTTGCCACTTTGTTTCACTTAAAAAAACCCTCCACTTTTCATTTGCCTGTTAGTGTGGTGCAAGTCTGCTTTTACAGATGTATACAGGAGGTTTTATAGCAAGAGATACCTGAACAATGGTTTGGAAGTGTGGTCATGACTAATGAACATGAAGGAGGGGGGGAGATGAGTAAAGTAGAGGAAGGTGCTAATATGCCTGTGGCCCTTTCCTGTCTTTGGTGAAGGACAATCAGTTTGTTTGTGATGCTGGTATGGCAAACCACCTTACAGCACACTCTTTTAACCATAGAATCTAAGCACAAACAAAACATACTATCAAATGAGTCACTAGAACCTCCTGAAATACAAAATAGGCATTTAAAAATGTATTATATTGTGTAGCTAACATTTCTGTATTCAGGTATGGGAAATTCCTGTGTTATCTTATGAACATCTGGAAAACTAACCACAATTAGATATGAAGTTATTGCACTTCCTCAACCTAAACCAAAAGATTATTGTAACCTCATCATCTTAGCTAAGTAAGGATGAAACAGAATTGATGCCTAGATGCTGTGTATGGATACTTGCATCTGTCATGGTTTGACTCAGGATCAGCAATTAAACCAGCAACAACAATGCTCTTGATCCCCTCCCCCACCCACCCAGGTAGGGAAGGAGAGAGAGAAAAGTGAGAGAATAAGGACAGAGACTTTCTGAATTGAAAACTAAACTAAACAGCTTTAATTAAATACTAATGACAAAATATGTACAATTATATACAAGTATGTTCAGGAATGTGGAAACCCCTATCACTTCCTCCGACCCCCAGCAACTCCCAGGGCATCTCCTAAGCTGTCAGCAGTTCTGAAATGTCCTGGAGCTGCCAGAGAGAGCGGCAGAGCAGGCAGGAGCTGAGGGGAGAGGGTCAGGAATGCACAGGCCTAGGGATCAAAGGAGATGAATAGATGGAGTCCTCCCCAGATGCCGGCCATGAATGGAAGAGCAGGGAAGAAGAAGCAGGAAGGAAATTGTCGGCTGTGATCTCTGACCTTACACCGAGCTTACGTAGATGTATGTATGGAATATCTCTGGCCAATTTTGCTGTCTGTCTATCACACTCCTCCTCACGGGGGGTTGTAGAGATGACTCTTCCGCTTTCAGTAGCGTCTATGCTGCAGATTCACAAGGTAGAGCGAAGTGACCTCGATGTCTCAGCAATAACATAAACATTCCATCGTTATCAGTCCACTAGCTGGAAAACTTACTGCTAGTTAAAAGAGAGCTCACTGAAGGAAAAACAAGAAAAAAAATCAGTAAAAGGAAAACTGGCTTCATCCTTTCTCAAACTAGGACAGCATCCTATTTATTTTTTTGGTCTTCAGCAAGGTAATCAGGCAGACCTGCAAGCCCAGAGGAAAGAAGAGCCAGAGGGTGGTCAAACTGCTTTAAGGGACTAGATGAGGCTGGTCTAAATGTGTTTTTTTCACAGAAGGCAGAAGGAGAGAGTTGGAAGTGGAGAGAGACAAACTCTTCTGTGATGGGTACTTGGAAGGTTTTCTTCTGATCCCCATTCTTTAGGAAAAGGAGAAACCATCTTCCTTTCTTCTCTGCATCCTGACTTCAATATGCAAACTCATGCATACCAATAGACTTGGAAGAAGGAGCAGTTCCTAGACACAAAGGTGACCAAAGAGTAGGGGGGAGATTATAAATCTGAGCTTTGGCACCCCAACAGATTTCTAAAAATTAAAATGCACCAATCTTGCTTTCTTTCTCAGCTTCACAGAACACAATTAGGACCAGGCAACAGCAATTGTGTGCCTTGGCTTAGACTTCCTATGCAATGCTACTTAGTGTTTTGTATTTGCTGGGGCTAAGAATGCATATGTATTCAGTTACTGTAAGCCCTCCCAGTGTCCAGTCACTTAAAAAATCAGCTCTGTGGATTATAAGTCTGAGCCTTAGACATAGCTCCTCTTTTTAAGCTGTTCTTTAAAAAGTAACCTCATTGTTTGAAGTTATTACTTTTTGTATTGTTTCATTATGTGTGCTGAGCATAATGGTTTGATCTTTAATAATTAATCTCTATTATATACAGTAAAGCTACAATAATTTTAGCTTTGGATCATACAGATTCTTATTTGCTGATTCTTTCAGATAAAAATATTTAAAAATGAACATGGGATTGATCTTATCACAGAAGTCACAGCATGGCTCATGGATTCCAAGAGCACACATAATCACAGAATCATAGAATCATAGACTGCTTTGGGTTGGAAAGGACCTTCAAGATCATCTAGTTCCAACCTTTCTGTTGTGGGCAGGGACAACTCCAACTAGACCAGGTTTCTCAAAGCTCCATAATGTTTGGTAATATATTTGCAAGTCCTGCTTCCAAATGTAAGACTTCATCCTTATTGCTCTGCTCTGGAGGCAGGCAGTTCAATAACTTCCACTGAAACTTTGGTTCTCTGTAGCCCAGATCTCTGTGCTTCATCATGTGGCTCCTGTATGTGCGACAGTACATTTACAGTACTGTCAAAAGTTTGAGTATTTAGTAAATAGTTCACAAAATTAGGCTCAGAGTTAAAATGTTATTCTACTGTGTTCCATTACCAGAGTGTTTATTTGCTTGATTAAGCTGCTGTGATTCTTCATAGTGTGAAATTTTAAAATGGCCAGAATGGTTGGGATTTAATTAGCTCACTCTGCTGTAAGGACTAAGTCAGGAAAGAAAGTGGATACATTTGCTTTTCCATGACAAAAAATTCCTCAGCTTCTGTGGTCAGCACATTGGGGGTTACTGGAAGTAGAAATTCAGACAGAACCACTGAGTCCATCAATAATTATTAAATGTATAATATCCTGTGACTTTGGCTATTTTTTTCTCAAGCCAAATTAAATTAGCCCCCTACAACTCCCTCTGGCAGTGACCTCTAAGATTTAGGTTTGCGTTGTGTGAAAATACACTTCTTTCTGTACACATTAAACTTGCAGCCTTATTATTTACTTGGAGGATTCCCAGTTTCTGTGTTTGGAGGAAAAAAATGAATAATCATTCACTAATTACCTTTTTTCTAGCTGTCAGATTCCTAGCTGCAGTGCCCTGACTCATTTTGTTTCCTTTTGTATGAAAGCCACTCATAGCTCTGCCTCTCTTTTTTAACTTCTCCTTGTACCCTTTTAAATGATACTGCCTGGAGGTCCAATGATCAGTACTGCAACCATGAATTTATGCATTGAAAAAGAGAAGTTTTTTGATACAGCGCTTTAAAAAATACCTGTATGGACACAAACATTGCAAGGTTCCCTGCAGGACTGTAACAGTCTATTTTCTGGATATTTTCATCTCTACCTTTCTGCAAATCCCCAATGCAACTAGGATAATGAGAACAGTCATGGAAATTTGATAGTTCAGTGCTGTCTTTTAGAGCATTTGGGTCATTTACATTCTTTCTAGACTTAGCTGAACATAAGGAGCTCTAAAATCATCAGTTAAGGATTTTGAACTAAGCAACACCAAATGTAGGAAATACCGAATACATTGAAAAACAAAACTAGGACCAAAAAAAGGAAAAGAAATAATTAGAGACTTGAACTAACAGACCACATAGATCTTGGTAAACTGTGTCAGTATTGGTTGGTTGTTCTGTGCAGAGTTTCTGCAATGTAGTTTTTCCTGTGAGTTTTTTTTGTTTTCCACCGCAGTTGCAATTTTTTTTTCCCTAGAGAGTTTGAACTGAATTGGAATCAAAATTCAGGCAATCAGCTGGAAACTACAGGGAGGGTACCCAGCGATGTGAAAAGGGTAGCTGCAGAAAACCTCACTACAAACAAAGAAAGTGGTGATTCCTAAGTAAATTGAATAAAGGTTATCCTAAGTCTAATACAAAAAAAGGCAGAACAGAAGGACAAAAGGTATTACTAACAGAAGTGGAAGGTATCATGAATGCAAAGACCTTCTCTCCCTATCACAAAACATCTTTTCCAGATTGCCAGATTCTGACTTCATGTGCATTTGGTGCCGTGTCACTAATCCTCAATTTAAATATAATTTCATACCCATTTTTTTGTCTGCTTGATTCTCTCTAAAAGTGTTCTGACATGCAGAAATTACTTCCCTTTTATATTTCGATTTTATCTTCTTACCAGTTTGTATGGAAGTGCTTGCAATATCATTCTACCAAAAGATTTTAGGGAAAAAAGTAGTAGCTCAGAAAATGTTCAGATTCAAAATTTCTTTAAGATGCTGTTCTTACTTGAGCTTTTTTCAAAATCTTTATTCCTAAAAAAATTTAAATATATTTAAGACCTGACTGTTGTTTTTTATATTTGTGAATACAGAAAACAGTAACCGCAGCTCATAAGATTTTAATATCTTCATGGGTTTTAATGTGGGGACTTGGAAAAATTAATCTTGCCAAGTTTTCCCTTGTGAAAAACTCTCCGGGCAACAATAAACAATTATTGCATCTAATCAGTTTTTGGCAGATTGATTTGCACAACAGTTTTTGGCTGTTCTTATAAAGTATATGGAGCTTCATGAACTTAATTTTTGCCATAGTGTTTCAGATCAAGATAAATTACCAGCTTTGAGAAGTAGATGAAAAGACATTTTTGAAAGCAGTAGATGTTAACATGTCTGTGCATCTGTGTATAAATACCTATAATGGAAGCATCAAATGCTGAATGTAGGACAAATATAAATTCCTGATGTGGCGTTTATTCACACTTTTTCATTTATACAGACCACACAACAATCTCTTCAGTGACTGGGACTTCAAGGCACCATTGCAATGCCGATAATAAATAACGGGAATAGATGGCTGACGTAAGACTGCCTTAGAGTTGTGTAGAAGACTTGTTCTTTGTTGTCTTTGGGGTAGGAAGCATAGCACTAGCAGAAAAACAACACCCTGTAGTGAGCCATGGAGCCTGTCAAGAGAGTAGTGTGGTCTTAGATGGGTCCCAGGTTGCTGTAGGTTATGCCAAGGTCTATTTTAGCCCTTTTTGGCCTTATTTCTTGTAACTGATGCTATGGCCTGGAGACTGAAAAGGAGGTCTCAAGGCATGATGCAGCAGATCACCAGTAATCTATAAGCAGTCAGACATACTTAGAAGTGCACTGCATGGAAAGTTACACACCAGTAATCTATAAGCAGTCAGACATACTTAGAAATGCACTGCATGGAAAGTTACACACAGAAGTAAGGACTTTTAGCTAACTCTTATAGGGGCAAGCTAGAATTGTGAATTGAAATCTATTTTGAAACTAGACCTAAATACGATTTTAAAACAAAACAAAGAAAAAACCCTTCCAGTTTGGTATTGTTATGGTGTCTGGAACATTCACTGGAATTCATAACTATCTAGATTTTCAAAGGTTGGATGTATGTTATAATGTCATTTATAATAAATGTCATTTATAATAAATGTAGTATCCTTTCCTCCCAGAATGTCTTACTTCCCCAAGGAGTAACTGCAATACTGTTCTAATCTTAAATTGTTTTGCCAAATACACTTTTATTGTCAGTTCCTGAAACTCTGAGAGGTTGACATGTACTTGGTGGGGGCAGTATCTTTAGAAGTTCACTTGTTCTAAGAAAACAGCTGCATTTTTTCCAAATACTTACTACATGGCAATATTTGGGAAGATGTTCATGCCTATGATTGAGAAAAAAGATAGTATAAAAGGCCACTATTTCTCTTTCAGAATACAGATAACTTAAATTATGACCAAATGATCTTGCTGTTTTTCCCTTGAAGAGCAAGAGAGATTAAGAGTTTGGGGGATTTTTGTTTTCTGTTTATTCTACATAAAGAACTTCTCCTAGGTTTTGGAGAAGTTCAACCTAGGAAGGACACTTTACACAGGACATTTTTATGTTAACAAATTAGGAGTTATCTAAATTATAAGCAAATAATGGAGAATTTGTAGTGGGAAGTATAAGCAACAAAAATTCCAGTCAGCATCACCACCTCTACACAACTGTCAGTATATGACCTTCTGTATAAATGAGACTGTATTAATGAAAACACATTTATTCATTTTTAGCACTCCCTTTTTGCCTAGCATAATCAGAAAAGTAGCAAGATGACATTTTAGGAAATTAGACTCTATTATTTAGGCTTGCAGGACACCAAAGAGTTTTTCTGAGGACAGTAGCATTGTTTCAGCTCTTAAGAAGGTTCAAACTATTTAAACACTGTCTCTCAAACTAAATAAATCTGGTATTGAGAACTGAACAAAGCAGTGGAATTGCACAAACCATAACATTTGCTAAAGCTATCCACTACTCGTGCAATTTCTAAATGAGACCATGATAGAAAGCTTAATCAGAAAACATCTGTCTTCTAAGATGTAAGACTCTACTTTCTCTGAAGTCTGTTTAACAAATTCTGATTGCTTTTTTTTTTTTTTTTCTAATTGCAGTAGAAGGAGTTGGACCAGATTGTTCCTATTTATATGTGCACAAGAATTGCAACTCTGAGGATAAGACTTTAGCCATGAAAAACAAAGCAAAGCAAAAGTTCTTGGACTTCCACACTGCATGATTTAGTTTTGTACTTTGATTTTTTAAAGACTCGAATGACATTTTTAAAAGTTAGGTTAGGGAAGCAGTCCAAGAGTGGAAGCTTAGCCTGCAGTCTGCTCTTAGGATTTCTTAGTCACACTCCTTTTTCAGAAGTATTTTAAGGAATAGCTATGACTCCAAATGTAACAAATAGAGGCTTCAGACTAATTCTGATGTCAGTAATTCAGGCCATTTAAGTTCTGATTTCCTGAAAACTAGTATTTGATGTTAATTAGTGGTGATTTTGTCTCCTTTTGCATTTATTTTTCCCCTGTAGCAGCTGCAGTGGAGTAACACTTGTGATGCCCAAATAGTAAAATTACTTTTTAATCTGTCTCTTCACACTGCACTTCTACAGCAATACAAATATTTTTACTGGCACATTACCCTTGCTATGTAGATTTCAAACAACTATGCAAGCACAATTTTAAAAGAATCTGTATGTGGTCTAATGCAATATATAGTCTTTTCTACATGAGATGCTTACAGTGTTAGGTAGGCATAGTAAATAGTAAGAGCCATGACACAGAAAAAAATTATAAATTGCCTAATCTCAATACAAAAATTCATTATCAGATTCACTCCTTTTAAGATATGTGACAGCACCGGTTAAGACAACAAATGTTTTCCCAGAGTAATGATAGATTATTCCTGTTTCTGGATATCTCATGTATCTCTGACAACGTGGTAAATAATCACACAGCCTAATTAACTTGACGCTCCTTATGCCAACAGTAGAGTCTCTAAAATGTAGACTAGGTGCTTTTTTCTCTCAGTTGATTATGTGAGAAATCCTAAAGTTATGTGGTGGGATTATCCCCTCCATCTAATTGCACAGGTCTCTCTTTACTGTCTTTAACTAACACCAATAAAGGGCTGCCTAAGGACTCGTGTTCTGAGGCTCTGGTCCGTGCTGCAGGGGGAAGGGCAGGAGGCACCCTCAGCCACGGGGTTTGCTGATGTGTAGTGATATGACAATGATTAATCTGATCATACGATACTCCCAAATGTCAATCCCCTGCTCCTGCTGATTTTGGTGACGGACTAAACTGTAAATCCAAAGGTGATAACTAATTATTTTATCTGTCTCCTTTTATTTGTCCCTTTCAGTACTACAGAATGTTGGTAGTGATAAAATCTTACTGCTCTGAACCGACTCTGAGAAACTGATTGAACACCTGTGCTACATCATTGGAAAGATAAGGCGGCTAAGACTTCCGTATGATAAGATTTAATCACAGCATAAAAATAACAAGAGTTACAGGGCACCAAACATCTAATGCTGAGAAGCAAGAGCCTGCAAACGTGCCCGTTCCGTAGCAGAACGGATGCACAGACACGCAGACGTTCGCCTGTTCCTTAAACTGAGAGGCGGGCACCCGAGGCGGGCACCTCGGCCGGAGCGCAGCGCCCGCAGCGGGAACGCGGGCACGGG